>NC_079898.1:18032631-18363253 GCF_024868665.1 Triplophysa rosa
TGTGTGTTAGTACGTGTTTATATTGTGTGTGTGGAGTGTTTTGTGACATGGCTCTGCTTCATGTAGTCATGTTTTTCTTGGTCCTGTAGCAGAGCCATGGCAAAGCCTTAGGTTTTGTGTGAGAAGACCATGGGATGTTTATCTTCTCTTATCTCATGTGTTTTCTCGTGTCTTGTCATTGGCCCCGCCCCTCTCGTCTCATGTATTGCTTCCCTGCCGTGTCTAATGTTTCCCACCTGCCCTGTGTAATTATCCCTCGTTTGTCTCTCCTTTAAAATGCCTTCTTGTTTCATTGTCAGGTTGCTCTTGTATTACGTTTGATGTGGTTACCTGTTTATGGTGTCTTCGATTATGTTCCTTGTGCTCCTTGTTCGCTGTGTTCCTGTGTGCTGTGTATCCCTTGTCCAGTAGTAAGTGTTAAGTCAAGTTTGTGTCTAGTGTTGTTTATTTTTTAGTTTAGTGTCAGTTAGTCTTCGTCATGTTGGTTATCCGGTTTGTGCTGTTTTGCCCCACCGTGGGTCTTTGTTTTGTGTTTTGGTTATTTAAATAAACGTCTTCGGTTAACCCCATCACTGCCTGCCTGCATCTGGGTTCTCTCTTCCACGAAAGTTCGTGACAGTTTTGTATGTGGGTATGTCTGTCTTCTGTGTTTTTTAACTTTTTCTTGTTTTTGCAGGTACAACTTTAATTGATTTTCTTATAGTCAATATGTCTTATGTACAGCTGCTTTGTAGCAATGAAAATTGTAAAAAAGCGCTATATAAATAAAGTTGAGTTGAGTATTTTAACTATTATTATTATTACTACATTTTACACAGGTGTGTAAGTAAGAGCGAGACAGACAGACAGAGAGAGGGAGATCTTAAGCCTACCTTTAAATGCAGAACAGTAACAGGGTGTCGGTTGTAGCTTGACAGGATGCTGAAGAACACAGCTGAACGCAACTTTTCAGAATCACTCTCCCACTCCTTTCTGTAACATTTTTTTATCTTTTGCCCACTTAGACTTTGGCATATTGACTTTTTATATTTCCCGCTGAGTGCTGGCTGCTTCTTCTTTTTTGGCGGTTGCAATACTGTCTTTGGCGGTGGCAAACTATCACTCGTGATTGGCTAAAAGCCGCAGGATAGCCTGCGAGCTGCCTGCGACCTCGTCAGTGGGCGTGTTTAGTAACGTCATGATTACTAATTGGATGGAGTACACACACACTTGGGTTTTCTTAAATAATAAGCCTATACATTGAACATGTTTCAAACCCACCAAACTGATCCCAAATCCGCCCAAATTTTGTCCACCCGCCCAAGCCAATTATTACCCGCACAATCAAATTCAAAACCGCCCAATTTGGCAACACTGACTCTTGCTCTCGAGAGGTCCTCCTGTGTGTTCCAGGCATTATAGGCTGTCAAAAGTAGTCAACCAATCAGGGATAGGCTTCCACGGCGGGCCAATGTAAATGCGACCTCTTAGCTACAGTAGGCCTAATTGTTAAAAATGCTTGATGAAAAGAGTTGTTTTTTGTGTTCTTTCCTACAAAAGTGTCATATTAATGTGTAATTCTTGTAAAATAGTATATTGTAAATTGCTGAATTTCATTCTTACACAATCTTTTAATATATAAATATTTTAATGAGTGGATTCTTGCGTGTGGGTAGGTGGGTGGATGGGGGGCATCTCTGGGGGTCTTAATACGCCTCTGGATCCACCACATTCTCAGGTAACAATTTTAATATATTTGATGCAACATTATTAATCAAATGTATATTAGAAATGAACGGTAAGGGAGCGTTTGGTATATTGCATAGAAGTTCAGTTTTATGCCCTGAACTTCTGGAACACTGAATGCAGAACACTTACAATGTCTGTCTGCAAATGCATTAAATGCATAACCAAATAGGTATAGAATATTATATGATTTTCCAAATGCATTCCAAATCTGTTACTATAAAATAAAATGCTAAAATAATCTAAAATCGTCACCATGATAATTAAAGAGTGTGAAGCTGACGTCATGCCCTATGTTGAATGTTGCGCTGCCATCTTGGGAGGATCATACTCCACTGCTATTATTGTTTTGATATGTACCGTTACTTGTAGTAAATATTATTTTAGAATAAAGCTAACTTAAGACACCAATCTAAATTGTTCGTTAATCAATTTAGTACTATTTTGACAATACTATGTTTAGTGTACGACATGCATGAGGACCACTTGAACTTGAGGGTGTTGGCCTGTTTTGTCTGAATAACATGGTAGTTAAACTGACTAGGATGTTTATATGTAGCCTACAAAGCATCCTAATGCCCCGTTCATTTCTAATATACATTTGATTAATAATGTTGCATCGAATATATTAATAGTGTTACCTGAGAACGTGGTGGATCCATCTTGCTTCGTTGAATACGTCGAGTCACTTTCAACCAATAAGATGCCATGTAAGAGGTTGCGTTTTCATTGGCCCGCCGTGGAAGCCTATCCCTGATTGGTTGACTACTTTTGACAGCCTATAATGCCTGGAACACACAGGAGGACCTCTTGAGAGCAAGAGTACCAAAGGATTCGTGGACGCACGGCACGCATTTTGAGTGCGCACACGCTCAGTGAGCGAGAGGAGAGACAATTCATAAGAGAGCAGCGTATAATTGAAACTGCGCGTCTAGTTTTGTGCATGAGCAAAGGAAATCGGCGTGCAAGCGGAGAGATTCACGTGCTCGTATGACAAGAATGCGCTCTCGCCTTGTAATAATGCGCTCGCGACATTTGTCATTAAAATAACGCCATAGATCTTAGGAAAACATAAAAAGCCCTTTACTGGTGGGAAAGTAGTGAAAGGGTGCATGCAGGCTGCGTGTGAAACACTTGTAGAAGGAAAATAAAGACATGAACTAAACGAAAATATTAAACAAACCCCCCTTTCAGCTGCAACAGCCACAAGAAGAGCTGAAATGTTATCAGAGGATGATCAGTCTCAACTTGATGCTGCTATTTGTTCATCTCAGTTCAGCAGAAAACAACACTTTAGTTTTCTTTTAAAGTTGTTAATGTTGAAATGAATGTACAAACCGATTCCAAAAAAGTTGGGACACTGTACAAATTGTGAATAAAAACAGAATGCAATGATGTGGAAGTTTCAAATTTCAATATTTTATTCAGAATACAACATAGATGACATATCAAATGTTTAAACTGAGAGAATGTATCATTTTAAGGGAAAAATAAGTTGATTTTAAATTTCATGGCATCAACACATCTCAAAAAAGTTGGGACAAGGCCATGTTTACCACTGTGTGGCATCCCCTCTTCTTTTTATAACAGTCTGCAAACGTCTGGGGACTGAGGAGACAAGTTGCTCAAGTTTAGGAATAGGAATGTTGTCCCATTCTTGTCTAATACAGGCTTCTAGTTGCTCGACTGTCTTAGGTCTTCTTTGTCGCATCTTCCTCTTTATGATGCGCCAAATGTTTTCTATGGGTGAAAGATCTGGACTGCAGGCTGGCCATTTCAGTACCCGGATCCTTCTTCTACGCAGCCATGATGTTGTAATTGATGCAGTATGTGGTCTGGCTTGTCAGTTGGAAAATGCAAGGTCTTCCCTGAAAGAGACGACGTCTGGATGGGAGCATATGTTGTTCTAGAACTTGGATATACCTTTCAGCATTGATGGTGCCTTTCCAGATGTGTAAGCTGCCCATGCCACACGCACTCATGCAACCCCATACCATCAGAGATGCAGGCTTCTGAACTGAGCGCTGATAACAACTTGGGTTGTCCTTGTCCTCTTTAGTCCGGATGACATGGCGTCCCAGTTTTCCAAAAAGAACTTCAAATTTTGATTCGTCTGACCACAGAACAGTTTTCCACTTTGCCACAGTCCATTTTAAATGAGCCTTGGCCCAGAGAAAACGCCTGCGCTTCTGGATCATGTTTAGATATGGCTTCTTTTTTGACCTATAGAGTTTTAGCCGGCAACGGCGAATGGCACGGTGGATTGTGTTCACCGACAATGTTTTCTGGAAGTATTCCTGAGCCCATGTTGTGATTTCCATTACAGTAGCATTCCTGTATGTGATGCAGTGCCGTCTAAGGGCCCGAAGATCACGGGCATCCAGTATGGTTTTCCGGCCTTGACCCTTACGCACAGAGATTGTTCCAGATTCTCTGAATCTTTGGATGATATTATGCACTGTAGATGATGATAACTTCAAACTCTTTGCAATTTTTCTCTGAGAAACTCCTTTCTGATATTGCTCCACTATTTTTCGCCGCAGCATTGGGGGAATTGGTGATCCTCTGCCCATCTTGACTTCTGAGAGACACTGCCACTCTGAGAGGCTCTTTTTATACCCAATCATGTTGCCAATTGACCTATAAGTTGCAAATTGGTCCTCCAGCTGTTCCTTATATGTACATTTAACTTTTCCGGCCTCTTATTGCTACCTGTCCCAACTTTTTTGGAATGTGTAGCTCTCATGAAATCCAAAATGAGCCAATATTTGGCATGACATTTCAAAATGTCTCACTTTCAACATTTGATATGTTATCTATATTCTATTGTGAATAAAATATAAGTTTATGAGATTCGTAAATTATTGCATTCCTTTTTTATTCACAATTTGTACAGTGTCCCAACTTTTTTGGAATCGGGTTGTATGTTCAGTGCAGGTTTAGAGATTAGGGCATTTTGCACATTTTCCTTCATTATATTGTTGTCAGACATGTAATGCCGTCGTATAGATATGAAAAGACATGTTTATTTCTTTGGTCTGCCAAAAACCATCAATTCATGTTTTTGGTATTTATTATCCGGACCTCGGCTGGTAAGGAGGGTTCGTTTACTGGACCTCAAGCGATTTTAGTTGAAGACTCCTGCTTTAGGGGTACATGGCTTGTCACTGGGGCAGTACCCTCAAAGGTACACCATTGTACCCTTTCACAGGTACATTTCAGTACCCTACATGTACCTTCAAAGACAAATTGTACTTTGTTGACTAATGTACTTTACTGTATGGTACCATGATGTACCTTTTAAAAGGTGAAATTTGTCTTTTAAGGGTACTGACCTGGGAGATTAAAATAAGAGAGTTTTCGTTTAAACAATGTTGGCTTTTCCCTTTTCCGGGATGCATACCACTCTGTTCCCAGAGCAGCTCTGGGTCTCTCTGATCATTGCCTGGTTCATCTTCTTCCGACCTACAGACAGAAGCTTAAATCTGCCAAGCCTGTAGCAAGAACAGCAAAGAGATGGAGCAGCGAAACAGAGCGGGCCTTACAAGCCTGTTTCGACTGCACGGATTGGAGTGTCTTTGAAGCTGCAGCCACTGATCTGGATGAGTTAACTGACACAGTGACATCCTACATCAGCTTCTGTGAGGACATGTGTATTCCCACCAGGACTCGCTTAACATACAACAATGACAAACCATGGTTTACAATGAAACTGAGACAGCTTCGTCAGGCCAAAGAAGATGCTTACAGAAGTGGGGACAAAGTCTTGTATAATCAGGCCAAAAACACACTGACAAAGGAGATAAGAGCAGCTAAGAGAAGCTACTCTGAAAAGCTGAAGAACCAGTTTTCAGCCAACGACCCTGCATCAGTGTGGAAAGGCCTGAAAGACATTACCAACTACAAGCCATCATCACCTCAGTCTATGGGTAATCAACGACTGGCTGACGACCTGAACGACTTCTATTGTCGTTTTGAAATGCAGAGTCTCACCCTTCACACCCGCCCTGACCCTATCTCTGCTATACCATTAACACCTCCTCTTGACATTCAACCTGCACTTAAGATCTGCGAAGAGGATGTTTGCCAGCTTTTCCGCAAACAAAAGATCAGAAAAGCACCAGGCCCAGACAATGTCTCACCCTCCTGCCTGAAAGCCTGTGCGGAGCAGCTGTCGCCCATCTTCACTAATATTTTTAACAGATCTTTGGAGCAGTGTGAAGTCCCTTCATGCTTCAAACGCTCCACCATCATCCCTGTACAGAAGAAACCCAAAATATCTGGACTTAATGACTACAGGCCTGTTGCTTTAACATCTGTGGTCATGAAGTCATTTGAGAGACTTGTACTGGCCCACCTGAAGGACATCACCAGACCACTTCTTGATCCCCTCCAGTTTGCTTACCGAGCAAACAGGTCTGTGGACGATGCAGTAAACATGGGACTGCATTACATCCTACAACACCTAGACAGACCAGGGACTTACGTCAGGATCCTGTTTGTAGACTTCAGCTCGGCCTTCAACACCATAATCCCAGACCTCCTCCTGCCCAAGCTTACCCAGCTCTCTGTGCCAACCTCTACCTGTCAGTGGATTATTAACTTCCTGTCGAACAGGCAGCAGCTAGTGAGGTTGGGAAAATTTAAATCCAGCACATGTACCATCAGCACCGGAGCTCCTCAAGGATGTGTTCTTTCTCCACTGCTATATTCACTCTACACAAACGAATGCACCTCTACAGACCCTTCTGTCAAACTCCTGAAGTTTGCAGATGACACCACAGTCATTGGCCTTATTCAAGACGGTGATGAATCTGCCTACAGAAAGGAGGTTGCTCAGCTGGCTGCCTGGTGTAGTCAAAACAACCTAGAGCTGAATGCATTCAAGACAGTGGAGATGATAGTGGATTTCAGAAGGAACCCTCCATCACTTCCTCCCCTCACCATCCTGGACAGCACTGTGGATACTGTGGAGTCATTCAGGTTCCTGGGCTCCACCATCTCTCAGGACCTGAAGTGGGAGTCCCACATAGACTCCATTGTAAAGAAGGCCCAGCAGAGGTTATACTTCCTCCGTCAATTGAGGAAGTTCAACCTACCACAGGAGCTACTGACCCAGTTCTACTCAGTGGTCATCGAATCTGTTCTGTGCACTTCAATTACTGTTTGGTATGGCTCGGCCACCAAATCAGACCTACGAAGACTACAACGGACAGTTCGTAGTGCTGAGAAAATTATTGGTGCTCCTCTGCCCACACTTCAGGACCTGTACGATTCCAGAGTGAAAAACAGGGCAAGAAAAATCATCATTGACTCCACACACCCAGCACACAAACTCTTTGATCTGCTGCCCTCTGGCCGGCGCTTTAGAGCACCAAACACCAGGACTTCCAGACACAGAAGCAGCTTCTTCCCCCAGGCAATCTCCCTCCTAAACAGATAACTGCTCCTTAAGAGCAATATTCCACTTCCACTACTCCTATAGTGTGCACTATAGTGCCTTATTATATCTACATCTTATGTATACATGTATATAACACTACCTCTACTTACTAAATTATCCATTTGCACAAGTGTACATACAATCTGTTAATATGTTTATTCTACTATATACTACCCTGTACAATGTCTCTTATATGTTATTATCCCCCATTTTCTGTAAAATAGTCTTTATTTTATATATGCACAATTTAGAATCTTTTAGACTGTAAATCGTATTATATTGTATTGTCATTGTGTTGAATGTCTGTACTAGAAGCTTCCAACACCAAAGAAAATTCCTTGTGTGTGCAAGCACACTTGGCAATAAAGCTCTTCTGATTCTGATTCTGATTCTGATTCTGATGTTCTCTGTTCGAAATGTATTCATGTTGGAGGCAAAAGGGAAATTTCATACACAATACAATGTAGCTTTCCCATAAATGATGATTAATTAGGATATTGGTAATGGTTAGATGTTGTTTTATTAATGTATATGAAGATAATACAGCATATGGGGATAATATAACATATATCCTAAGGGGTCACCAACTAGCGGACCGCGAGATGCGTCCATCCGGACCTCAAAGCCGTTTGACATAATAAATAAATGAACGCCACATTATATTCTAATCATTAGAATCTAATGCAATCAAATTTATACCAGGCACATCAAGGTCCGCTCAGTAGCAGTTTGGGTCCTACGGCGCCACGGACAGTTAACATATGTGCACTGTTGCTACGTTCAGACGTTGATGAGTGAAGAGAGCCGAGACATAGAGACAGACTCGCTGCACAGTGCGCAGACGTAGCTCTCAGTGACTGAAAAACAATGTCCTTTTCAAAAGTTAGAAAAGTTGACACTGAAAACCATGTTTTCCGAGATGAATGGCTCGAGAGATTTGCATTTATCTTCATGCATCGACATGCACGAGACCGGTTTGTCTCATTTGCTCGGAGTCTGTTGCGGTTGTCAAAAGTGGAAACCTTAAACTGCATTATGAAATTAGACAGACACTTTGAAGAAACTTACCCACAGCAGTCCGAGGTAAGGACACGGAAAATAGATTAGCTCAAAGCCCAGTAGTAGCGATCTACATGGGTCTTCCCTCACTCACCGCCCAACAACCAGCATATGAATGTTCCCTAAGAATACAGTGGATCTTAGGAAAACATAACAAGCCCTTTACTGATGGGGAAATAGTAAAAGAGTGCATGGAGGCTGCGTGTGAAACACTTTTAGAAGGAAAATAAAGACATGAACTAAAAGAAAATATTAAACAAACCCCCCTTTCAGCTGCACCAGCCACAAGAAGAGCTGAAATGTTATCAGAGGATGATCAGTCACAACTTGATGCTGCTATTTGTTAATCTCAGTTCAGCAGAAAACAACACATTAGTTTTCTTTTAAAGTTGTTAATGTTGAAATGAATGTATATACAGTGCAGGTTTAGAGATTAGGGCATTTTGCACATTTTCCTTCATTATATTGAGACGTGTAATGCCGTCGTATAGATAGAGATCATCGGAGAGAGAGGTCATCCCAGCTAACAAAAAAAGGTCCCCAGAACGTCCCCTTAATATCCTCAGCGAACGTCCCCCAAACGTCGGTGTGTAGGGTCCTCTTGCCGTCCCGAGGACGTCCCCAAAGACGTCCTCCGGACGCTCAAGGGGACGGTCATGGGACTTTCATATGGAAAGCCAAAGTATTCATTAACGCCTGGTAGGGCGTCTTATTGCACACTGACGCGTCAAAAGCGTGCGATTCGACAGCAAACGCGCGTCATTGACGTGTGATTTTTCGTGTAAACGCACGTTCTCGACGTGCGCTTTGAGTTAACCAAAAAACGCGCGACGGAAGCGTGCGCTTTTTGCATCAAAACGCGCGTCCTTGACGTGTGATTTGCTATTGAAAACGCGCGTTCTCGACGTGCGCTTAGGAGCCACCGAAAACGCACGCTTTGAGCGCGCGTTTTAGCCGGCCAAAACGCGCGTTTTCGACGCCCGTTTTTTCTTGTGATAAACGCACGTTATCAACGTGTAATCGGGTCAACCAAGCATGCAATGCCAACGTGTGGTTCAAGAGTCCAAACAGGCGAAAATAACGTGCTCTCCTCATGTCGAAAGCGTGTGCTCATTTTTAGGGCTTGAGTGTGTCATGTTTTGTCCGCTAGATGGCGTTATGACTCTTGTTGAAGCCAACCAAAACAACATGGAATTATCGAGGACAACTGATTGTAATGATGTGAGTTATTGTAATGAACGGACAACGGATTATGATTGTTCAGTTATTATACTGTAAGTATAATTTAGCTCCACAAAAAAAGACAGAGCCTGCCTTGCGTATGAAACATCATTTTTTTCTTTTAAATGGCCGTGGGGGAAGACCGTGGATAAAATAGACTTAATCAAGCCCAAAACTTTCTAAGGTAGTTGTGAGGTAGCCTACATATGTATATGCCACATTTATGTGACCTCCCCTGATATTCAGCCTTTTTGCTGTGGTGCTTTGGCTCCTCCCACTCAGGTTGCCATAATGAGACTGTATGACATAGGCTATAATGTTTCTTTCTGCAGGTGCGTTGTGCCTCAGAAATATTTTGTAACAAGAAAACAAAAACAACTCTTGGTTGCAGTGGCCGGTTCAGATAGAAGGTTTAGTTAAAATTATGTTTACCCTGAAATGAGGGAAACTGAGTTTTCTGTTTCAGAATGGGAGGTAAGTCAATCTGGAGAAAGCAGGGTAAGTCAAGCTCGTGAGGTAACTCAGTTACCATGGTAACTTTGTGACTGTGAACCTAACCTGGGGATTCACAAAACATTCTCAGAAAGAAAATGCTTCACAACTGCCATATTTTTTCTTATTTTTAAGACAGTTCTTAAATTCTCGAAACAAAAGCGGTCGTAAATATCATCTTCTAGATAGCCTTACAGAATTTCTAGATTGATTTAATAATAATAATAATAAGGTACTGTCTTCAGTTTGTTATTAAAATTGTTCTTTACATTTATATGGGACAAAGTGACTTGAAACGGAGAGGGTCAAAAATGTTATGACATAGTAACACAAAGTATTATAAAAATGTAATATAATAATGCTAGCTAATGCGGTCGTTAATGCCATTTAACACAACACGCTAATAGGCTAGAATGCGAGTCGATTGTTACACAAATAAATACACGGACCTCACCAGCAGGCGAGTATAATAATCGACAAAACATATATAGCCTACATTTTTTTATTCTTTCAAAAACTAAAGATATTCTTTATAAAATATTTGAGAACTTATTATGAAATGTTCCAGAATTGCTCTTGTGAACTTTCTTACAAACTTTCGATAATTAATCTTACATTATATCTTAAGAACAGTTTCGAGAATCCGGCCTTGTCGGTGGCAGGTTTTCTTCGGTAAACCCAACGTTCCTTTCGGTCTCTTCCTTTTAAAGCGTAAGCTTCATTCACGCTGAAAATTGCTTTTCTTGCTGAGTATTTTTGTCTTATTTCAAGAACAAATATCTAAAAATTCTTAGGCCTATGCGTTTTCTATATATAAAAAAAATTGTTGAGATTATTTTTCTCACCACAGTTGTAACACAAGACTAAATATTTTTTATCTTCTACATGTCTAGATAATGTCTGTACATTCATTTATTGCACATTTCATCATGCAGACACGGACTGGCATGTCTTTTTTATACAGGATCCTGTAGATGAGGATCATTAATTCGTAGGAGGTTAAATTTACGTCGGGAGAGGATTTTTCCATCTATATATATATATATATATATATATATATATAAATAAATATATATACACTGTTATGTTTATTTATATTTACATGAATTATTTATTGTTATATTTATTTACTCATATCCATATATAACAAAGTGGATGCAGAGAACATTTTAAGGGTGCTATATGCGGAGGAAACTGTGCCTCGCTCTCACGCTTTTTCTGAGATTCTTGTGTTGTTTCCTGGGCACAAATCTATCAAAGAGGAGTTTCACAGGACTGCAGCAGGTAAGTGATGCAGAAATCGCTTTAAATTAGGTTAATCTAATAAATGACACGAAAGCAACAGTCATTCTTTTTACTGTATTTTAATATTATTGCAATACTTGGTATCAGGGCAACCTCCTCGTTCAGGTTTTCCATTTTTCGAGCCTCTGCCTTATTGCTGTTGGTTGAGTAGAAGTCAAATGTTCACTTTATTACTCAAATTGAGAAATGTAACAGATTGGATTAGAGAACATTTAATTATGTAAGAAGAGCATTCGACTCCGTGGAAAAATAATTACATTTATTTAATATCAAGTGTCAAATGCCTGTATAGATCATGTCGTGTAGCCTAGGCTATATTTGTTGGCGGAATAACGTGTTTTTTATTCAAAATAAAACCTGAAATAATAAACATCGATGACGTAGCCTATGTGACTGGAGTCAGTGTAGCTATTGAACTAAACGCAGCTGTTAGGGGGTCTCATTTACAAACTTTGCGTAGATTTCATACTTAAAGTGTGCGTAAAGATTTTGCGCACGCCAGAACCTGCGAATATTTGTCTTTATAAATTCCTGTCAGGGGAAGGCTGTGGCTACATGTATCCCCCATCTCCTTCCTGAAATATGGCGCTTCAACGCCTAGTTTTACTATAATGTCCTCGCTTCGAATATAGGCCTGTCCTTTTGTGTGGTTCTGACTTTTACTCAATGATTAATGAGTATTTTCTTATTATAAAATAGTGATTTAAATGTGATTGAGAAATATGATTCAGATGCAATTCATATTTAACCATTTGTGAATATGATACAAACTAAAAACAGTAGTTAATAAGTATTATAGTTTGAGTATCCAACTTAGTAAGAAAGGAATACTTAGCCTATCATCATGTGTTCAGCAACGAATGGCGACGTACTGTAGCAACCTTTCATGTTTTCAATTAGTTCTATACTGTGTGCTTTCATTTTTTAATGTATATTTGATAATATATATGAACATTTATCCTAGCTTGTGATTCATGGAAGTGTTTGCGAGTTTTGTGTCCTTGTATAGTGATATAGGCTAGATTAAACTAAGTTTAAATAGCAGTAGGTTTTGTTAACACCAAGTGAAAATAGCAGCATTTCTTAGCGATATGCTGTTTACACTAACCGAAAATAGCTGTTTCTTTGGATTAAGTAGAAATAGTTAGCCTAGATGCTATTAGGCTACTTATAAATATTGGCAGATAACGTTAGGCTACTAGGCCTATTTGCACCTCAGTATTGTGCATTAAACATTATGCAATAATAACAGTGTAAATCATTATATTTATACAAATTAATAAAATGATGGCAACTTATTGAGATATTAAAGCCCTACACCCCTAACCTTACACTAAACGTATGAATAAAAATGAATTTTAAGTCTTAAAGGCATTTGTTTTCAATAAAATTTATTTATGATCTGTAGCCTAATGTAATAGAAAAAGGTAAAAGAGTGTTTTCAGCGAGAGATGGGTTGGAACCCCGGCCTCCAGTGCCAAAGCAGACTGGCGTCGTTCTTACGCTTTCTCTATTCCAATCACATATTGGTGGGCAAAGCTAATGCAAATAGTCTCTGCCTACAAGGCGGGTTCTGCAATTTAGTTTAAGAGAAATGATCACGCACCTCACACTCCACGCCATATCACCATCATTAACGCAACATATCACAGGAACGTGTTTAAAAGCAGCACATTGCACTAGAAATATCTAAACTTTTATAACGAATATCTTAACTTTTAGATGTAATTTGAGTGCTTGACCCCATTAATTGGAGACATTTTAATCAAATGTGTGTATAAAAGCGAAAACAGACTTAAATCATTCTGTTTAGGCCTACTTCACCTATTCTCCCACAGTAGTGTGTGTAGCCTACGCAAGGTCTCAAATTGAGGCTGCGCCAAATATATTTTTTAATAAATTTGTATATGTGGGTAGAATTTTTTTATGCCTGTTTTGTGCGTACACTGTAAAAATTGAACAGTTGGATCAACTTAAAAAAATGAGTACAAATGGTAAAACCTAAAAATGTTAAGTTGGACCAATTTAAATTTCCCAGGTAAAAAAACTGTAAAAAAATATGAGTTGGATCAACTTAAAAATATTCCAAAATGATAAAACCTAAAAATGTAAATTTGGTTCAATTTAAATTTCACAGCTGACAAAAGTGTAAAAATGATCAGTTGGATCAACTTAAAAAATTACTTCAATTGGTAACACTTAGAAAAATTAAGTTGGTCCAACTTAAATTTCCTTATCTACGAAAAGTCACCATCATGGTGATCAGTGTTTCCTTGAGTTGGGCTCTTGACCCTTGACTTTCATTTATAAATTTGTTTGCCACTGTGTGTTTAAAGCTCATTTGTTGCTTTAAAATTTGTGTGTTTTTAAAGTATGTTGTACTCATTTTTTTAAGTTGATCCAACTGTTCAATTTTTACAGTGTACGCAACGTTTACAAAGGATACCCCTGCATGGTTTCCCATGTCAAATCAGATTAAAAGGTTTAACTCAAGAGTTGGTTGAACTTCATTACTGAAACGGCCCTGGTAAAGTTCTCTTTTTTTATGTCAGCACATTGGACAGCTGCCCCAATCACTGCAACTAATGATGCATCCGAGACACACAATTAGAAATTTCCAGTTGTAATTTTCCAATTAGAACTGAATTTTACAATTCATCCACTGTAAGAATCACTAATGTTATACACTTTGTCTAATTTATTTTTAAATATAATTTCTGCTTTGCAAATTGCTGCAATAAAATGGTGCACAGCGTTGCCAGTAATCAGTGTATTTATTCTCTAGGTTTAAGGACAAATACGATTTCAGTTTCATGAAATCTGAACCCACAAAACAACTACATTTTGAAGTTCTAAGTTTACCTAAACAGAAGCGAACTAATTGCCCAGCCTAAATTGCCCATAGTGCTAGCCTATATATATATATATATATAGTATATGTGGCAGCTGATCCAGTCCAGAATGGCAGTCAGTTCAATCTGTTCTGAACAGAGCACAACAGTTGCGTTTTTCTGAATAAAGGATTCTTTTCGAAATGAATCGGTGTTTAGAACGATTGAAGAGCCGACAATGCTGCGAGTTGTTCATAAAGGCAAGTGCTTCGTTCTTTAAACAGACGTTTTGAACTGGCTTAAGCTAAACCCTGTCCGTGTAACCAGGCCTAAATAGTGTTTATAAGTCTTACTATGGGAAATATTAAAGTATACAACAGTATTTACTACAGTTTATCAAATGACTATAGTTACAAAATAAAATAGTATACAATAAATAAGTAAAAAAATTCATTAAAAAATTCGGACCGGGTTCTATTTTATGCGTTTTTCGCATCCGTCAAGCATTTTGAGTGGACTTTTATAACAATTCAGAGACACCGTACAAACAAGAGCCAAATACGAAAAACGCTTACGAAAATTTCGGACTGTATGTGCAAAGACCTTTAATCTGTGTTCTTGCTCTTTCCTTTCTTCACTTTGATTCACCCCTATGTATTAAGACAATTTTTCTAAATGTAAGTAATGTAAATATTTCATCTGTAAGTGGCTTTGGATAAAAGCATCTGCTAAATGTAAATGGTGAAAATTGCTATATGTACCCACAACAAAAATGTCTTCGTCTGAAATAAGATTCATGACAATAGCTTATCAGGAATTTATTTTGAGTTGCAAAATAATTAACAAATGCCCCTTCAAAGATTTAATGTGTGACCCTCTGAACATGTGCCACAACATTTTGGCTTGTTTGCATTGGAAGGCAGAGGACAATCAACAAAATTACTCGCAGCACAGAAAGTGAATCAACAGCAAAAGATATAGAACAAGAGTGGACGGCTCTGGGTAACTGGCTGTGCTATGAACCACCAAATTAAAACTGGGTCTGGCTGATTTCAAACAAATGTAAAAACGGTAAAAATTACAACAAACACCGTTACGTGGTTTAGGTCATCCCAAACTCGGTAGCCTGCAATATCCCGCTGCACATGTGGTTGCAGAACTCCTCATAACTCCTATGTATCGGCAGACGGAGAACTACGTCACATGTGTTAGCTTCTGGGAATTTACGGCCTATGTGTATAAAGATAATGACTGGCTGGTTCTTAAATCCCAGTGGGGGCAACTCCTCCAGCCCAGAAGCAAAGGCCAAGACCTCTTGAAGAGTAAGGTTTTTACTCTGGTCCACCTGCATTTGTCCATCTGTGGCAAATAATGTAAATATCTTGAAAATACTTTAAACTATGTATTTGATACACATGTGGTATTCGCTTATATTGACATCATACCTTCCACATCTAGCAAGAAGTCACGGAACCAGGCATAGGTTTTTATTTCATTGTGACTGCGGTTGCTTCCCTCCTCTGCAAACTGTGGGGTAAAGACATCAATGAGGTGCTTGGCAGTCAGTGGGTCCTCTTTGGCCAGGAACAGATACCGCAGATGCTTAGAATTTGCCTTCATTGCAGCATGCAAACCTAAACATCCAAGACCATCCACAAACCTACAATGTGTAACAATGAGACATTCTGCACAAACATTAGCAACAACTAAATACGTTTTTACCAAATATCTCATTTCACGTTCCCCTTCATTTATCTGCACAATTGCACAATGGATGCAATGTTTATTAAAAAGTAATTCGTCACTCAACTGTTCTATTGCAGCATTAAGTCGCCCCTCCAGGTAAAACTTGGCTGCACACTGGACAACTGTCTCTCTGTCTTCAAGAGTCCGACACTGGATGTTTAATGAGCCAAGGAGAGAAAGGCTGTTTGAAGCCTCTTCTAAAGCCTCCCTGGTTTCCTCAATGGTTATGGCATTTTGGATCTAAAAAATGATGTTATTAGTAACATATCAACTTATATTTTGGCAGAAACACTATATTAGCCAGAACTTGGCATCAGCATTAAAGTCCCCCTGTGGTGAAAATCTAGTTTTTAATGTTGTTTATATGTCTATGTGGTGTTTTTAATATGCGTTAATATAAACCATTTGCAAATTCATTTTAAACCGTTGCTAGGTATTTTCACCATAAAAATGCAGTTTACCAAAGACATTTTAAAAAAAACTTTTACATGTGCTATTTGATGAGTTTGAAGTAATACAATTGCATGCAGTGGGACTTTAACAAAAACACATGCCTTCTGCAGCTGGCATCTGAACCCTTCATCAACTATTTCTGTTAGGTCCACATCTTCTGTAGCCTCTCCCACAACCAGACTGAACAGTCGTGGGGCAAAGAAGTGGGGTGCAACACCACCATGGATCAAGCAAATACTGATCATTTTTCCGAGCGATTTGTAATACCCTTTTGAGAGAGCTGAAAAAGTTTAAAAATAGACAATTGGATTCACATTTTTAAAATTTAATTGTTAACAAATTTCTAACATGGGTTGGACCGTTGAATAAATGTCAACATAACTAAATGCTTACCATGGCTATCCAAGGCCAGTAACTTTGAATTATCTGGCCCTTCGAACAGACTCCTGCTCTGTATATCCTTCATCAGTAGACGACAAAATTCCCTTGTTGGGCCACCTTCATCCACTGCCCCTTCTGGGTTATTGCCAAGATCCATAAACACGACTCCCAGTGGCTTATTTGGGTCAAACAGCCGTCTAGAGAATGCACGTCGTGCAGAGCCATAAATGTCATCTCTACAGGCATTAATCATATTTGACGAGTAACGGTTCTCTGTATTAATTTTGTTGGTGAGCTCTGCGAGTATCTCTATGACATGCTGCCTGAAAGGGAGCAAGAAATGAATCAACTTTACTGAGTTATAACATTTTTGAGAAGATTGTAAGGTTGCAAGAAATCACTAGAAGTAAATTAAATCAGTAGGGAAGGTGGTGTTTACCTGTTGTAGTCTATTTGGTCAATATGGTCCTCCTCTGGCCTTTCCTCCATATAAGGTTCAGGATTTGTGACGTTCATAAGGATTTCCTGTATGTCAAATAGTGAATTACTTGCTTGGATTATGTGCAAGTAAGCAGAGATTTTGAAATCAAAAACGTTCATTATTACCTTTTAAGATAATGCTATGATTGTGCATAACACAGTATTAGCACTGCACACAACCAAAATAGGAATGCTTTTTTTTAACTCAAGCAAAGTAACACCACATAGAACTGAATTACATACTTTCACCTCCTCTCCTTCCAACCACTGAACAAATAATGTGCAAGGTATGGTCAAGTTGTGTTGTTCAAGGGTTCCAGTCATAGTGCTTGACAGCCGTGTGCCCGCACTTGGCATACTCAACCAGAATATTTCACTGGCCGAATCATCATTGCCAGCGTAATCCATAAGATTCTGTTTAAAAAAACAAAAACAGGTAACAGGAAACACATGCACACATGTAGCCTATACAGAGGTTAATGTACCGTGCCAGTCAAAAGTTTAGACACACTTTTCCATAAAAGATAACTTTTGAGTGGTATTGTCCTGCAAAATAGCAGAACTCCAGGTAACCAACTTTTTGGTGAACTTGAACCAATTGAGAAATAACATGCTTGTTAATATATGTGACCCTGGATCACAAAACCAGTCTTAAGTAGCACGGGAACATTTTTAGTAAAAGACAAAAATACATTGTGTGGGTCAAAATTATCGATTTTTCTTTTATGCCAAAAATCATTAGGATATTAAGTAAAGATCATGTTCCATGAAGATATTTTGTAAATTTCCTACCTTAAATGTATAAAAACTTTATTTTTGTGAGTGGATGGTCTGCCACAGTGCCCCTGATTAACAACTTCAAAGGCGATTTTCTCAATATTTTGATTTTTTTGCGCTCTCAGATTCCTGAGTTTTAAACGGTTGTATCTCAGCCAGATATTGTCCTATTCTAACAACTCGTACATCTATAGAAAGTTTATTTATTCAGCTTTCAGATTATGTACAAATCTCAATTTCGAGAAATTGACCCATAAGACTGGTTTTGTTGTCCAGGGTCACATATAGATCTGAGAATACAGTAGTAAGCACCTGCAATGAGTCTATAGGTAGGAACCGCCTTGACCTTCTGGAACCATCATGATATTTGAGCTGGATTGTGAAGCCATTAATAGGTTCAGGACAAAGACGGCTGCGTCTTTCCAGCAAGGCCTTGTGGAAACAGGACAACACAGCTTTGGTAATCATCAAAAAAAAAAATTGATGATGAGATTCAGAGCAACCACATAAACAAACTTTACTAAGTATGCACGCTTTTGTGGCCCGTAAGTAACTTCAGCTACGCATCTACAAAGAATAGTGTTCCTGCAGATTATTTCTGATAACAAGCAAAAGAAACCTAGAAGAACCGTTACTTGGCTAAACTTGTCTCTCCAATATTCTTTCCATTTAGACTGCGATACCAAGCTCAACCGCTAGATGTCAATGTCCCATATAGTTTCTTTAAATGCGACGAACCATTTAACAAATCGCTTATTTAATACAATTATTATACACTTAAATAAAAATATATATTAATATAAAGTAGATAACAAATAAATAAGTATTTTATTAGCCACTAGCCAGAGCAATAAACAAACAGACCGGAAGTTAACTTCGGGCCAGGCACGCGAGTCTGCTGAAACAGTCTATATACAGTCTAAAAATATGCCAATGGGTTGGAGAATGAGAGCTTTGTTGTTTCTAGACCCATCTGAACTTTGGCTGGACTGATTATGGGTTCCTGAGGTGGAAGTCAAAAAAGACTTAACTACCAGGTCAAATTTGTCATGATTTCAGTATTGCTGAGCCCAAACTAAACTAAAAACTTTTCTGTAAATTTCCTTGCCTCTTCTTCTATTAGATTTACATAAATTTGATGTAGGAAAAATCCAGCTCACTGAAAAATCCCACTGAAGGATCGAATGTACTTACATTCAATCTCCTCTCTTCCATCATCCTTGAATTTTCCTCTAAACGCTCCAAAGCCAACCGCTGTGCTTCCTAATAACAGAGATGTGCATTACAGTTATCTTAAAATACATTACATTACTGTAAACTTACAGCCCGACTATAAACCTAAGATGGCATACTGTCAATCCATTAAATATAACCTCTTCAGTCTCTTCTCTTAGAATAACACCGTGTCTATACCAGACGCTGCGCAATGCGACACACGGCTTGTAATAAAAAATGTTATTATAATGAGTTCTAATGCGTTCTATTGTTTCTTGTCGCGTCACGCCGCGTCCGGTGTAGACAGGGTGTAACAAATGGATTTGCGTTATTTTGGACTTGCCCGCTCCTGGTCCCTTTGCCGGTCTCTGTTGAGGGCCTCCATGTATTCTTCGTCCTGGCTTCTCCTTAGCTCTCGCGTCTGTTCTACAGTCTTTGTACCAAGACACACAACAAATTACATGGCAACTCGGACCCAAAATAAAGCACAGTGTGGCATTTCTGCACTGGATATACCCAAAGCAAACTGTAAAGATTAACTAATTGCTATACACACACACACACACACACACACACACACACACACACACACACACACATGCACACGCACAGCAGATGATACTCACTTCCCCTATCCGTTCACAAGATGACACCTCTGGATTCTGCCCTCTGCTCTCTGCCAGTTGTGCTCGCTTAAGTCAAAATACATAAAATCAAAAAAAGTACACCTAGTACAAATCTCCAGATAGAGCCTTGAACACCTGAGATAAAATTTAAACCCTTTCCATAAAAGCACTTGGTTCTAATTAACCTCAGCCAGTCTCCCTTGTGATTTGGAGGATTATCATCACTTCCTTTCTTTGCAATAATGACTGCTACAGATTTGTGATTCCAAATAGAGACAAATGTATCCAGAGCTCATCTTACCTCCACAAACATACAGTCTGAATCCTCATCACTGACATCATTTTGCAGCCGATGAGACAATCTGGTTGACCTAGTTCTAATTTGCTGTGGAATGTTTAATGTTATCCTTCCTGGTGATGGGGAGACATGTCTTTCTACTATGGGGGGCACCCGGTTGTTGTTAGATGACAGAGAGTCTGACAATCTCAGCCTCGTAGAGGGAGGGGGATTTGACATTTCAGGTGAAGGTGGATGGCTGTGCACGGTAACAGGAGTTTGTTCCTCACCCTGTGTGTATAGATGACAGGTTAGTAGAATTGCAAATTAATGTACAAATCCATCAATGTTCCACAAAAGGTATATTCATACGGACAAGATCAATACATCCAAAAATGTAGCAAATAAATAACGCTGTGTCTACACAAATTGGTTTACCTTGATTCTGACATAAACTGCAGACCTATTCAATTCAAGGCATTCTTTTATGTCACGTGGTGTGATGCCAGGCAAATTCAGGATGATGATGTTGTGGTGGGCATCCATCCGACAGAGCTCGATTGGCCTATCACCAAGGCTTGGGAAAACACGTCTTATTTCATTGACAAAGTCCTCCTCTGTCTGGTCCAAAGGCACATACAGACTAACAATACACTGGCTCTCTGTAATAAAAAAGATTTCTTGTGGCTCAGTGGTTAGAGCATGGCACTAGCAATGCCAAGGTCATGGGTTCTTTCCCAGGGGATTGCACATAGTTAGAAACAAATGTGTAGTACAATGCAATATAAATCGCTTTGGATAAAAGCGTCTGCCAAATGCACAAATGTAAATGTAAAATAAAGAAAAACCTTAAAAACACACAACACTTATGGCAAAGTCAAATGCTGATTGAAAAGTAGCCTATACATGTGGCTAGTTAACTATTTAAAACTGGTTAAAAGTTTTCTTCAACTTAAAAATAAAATTGACCAAAGATTCTTAAGGTTACCACCTCTTGAAAACATACAATTTCCCATCAATTAAACACTTACGTCGAGTAACTGGTCGATTGGTTCCCTCGTCTATGCATCCCAAGCGTATCCTTAATGTCCGCGGGGGATTGGTTACCCTCCTCCTCGGCCTTGGATTTGTCTCATTTCTGAACTCTCGCAACCTACAAGTACAAAAATTACACCACATTGGCCATTAGGAATAAATATATAGCTAACTTTAACGCAGTAACCTCACAGTTCGCTCACATGATTTAAGATTTCTTTTAGAGACATGTGCCTCGTCAATCGCCCGCCAAAAAAAAAAAGATTGCTATCCGCGGGAGCGCGCGCAGCATGTTTACGTTCAATCTTAATTGACATGAATAATGGCCAGGTCATACATAATAAGGCATCTGTCTAGCAAGTATCCTTACAACTACACATTAACGGCAAATTACCTTTCGATCAGACTGCCTTCTTGGTCTTCATTTGCCAGAGTTGCTTGTCCTATCAACCTATCGAAGTTAGCATTTATCTGAGATCGCAAACTTATAAGACGTGATCTGTACCTCTGATCTGACATGCTTTTTCTCGTACAACAGGTTGAGTGAGCGCTGCCGCTGATCTTCTTCCACGATCACTTAAAATACGGTAGAGCGGGAAACGCCCTCTTGGGGTGAAAATCAGCCACACAACCCCCATCCCCCCCAAATAAGCAGTAGCCACGTTTAAATGCAACCAAATAATTTTATAATCGGATTTATGGCTCAGTCGGCCTGAAAAGACTTCATGTTTTCATGATTGAATGGGGTGGTGTAGACAGAAAACAATCCGATCAGGAGGAAAAAAATATGGACGTAAACGCTTGAAATCGGATTTAAGAATACCTTGTGCACATGCGCAGTGCTGCGTATGTGTTATGTTTACGTCAAATATATAACAAAACACTAAACTCACCACAAGAGCACATGCGCATAATTAAGGTAATGGTGCACGCGCTGTATGTTCTGCCGGGATCGTGTGTGTTCTTTTATAACATTACAAAGCAAAGAGAGAACAATATTATTTTACAACTTCGTTTTAATTCAAAATTTTTAAATAAGGACTGTGAGCTAGTTTTTGTATTGTTTTGAATAGCCAGCGGACTGGATTTGTTACGCGAATCTGGCAACCCTGGCTGTGCGCTTGCGCAGAATTTTTGTTCGGAATACATTTCATGTACATGTAAACAAGTTTTTGAATCGTATTGCAACATTTAGGCGACATGTAAACAGCACTGAAATTATCTGCAATCAGATTGAATTCATTCGGATTGACAAAAATGGGTGCATGTAGCCACTGATCCTGTGTTCAGACGCTTCGGATTTGGGATACTTCCCACCACAACCCAGAATTTTTTTAACGGCGCTCATCCTAGGTTAATAAAAACGTTTAAATGTTAGTGAATCTAACTAATAACATTAGTGTTTTAATGTTACTAAATGCTTTTTTTGTGGAGGGAAATACCAAATTCGAGCTGTATGGAACGCGGCATAAATTTCAAGATCCAGCCTTAGTTTTTCCATTCATAGTTATTTAACTAGGTGGTTAAAAAACAGGCTATTAATATTTTTTTATTCATAATTATTGGTTATATTCTTTTTAATTTTGTACTCTGATTTTGCTGTAAATTAAGCAAATTGTTGGAGGCATTTTACCACACCTTGGTACAAATGACTTTTTTTTAAGTCTATGAAAACTCTGGACCATTCTCATATTATATTATTATTATATATTAAAACACAGAACTTACAATTATTGTTAAAAAAAAATGTGAAACAAACTACACTACTTACCAGTGTCTAAGGGTGAACCACAGACTGCAGGAACATAATGGTCATCTGAAGAAAGTCAACACCCATGCTATCCCTGGAGACATCCAGAGGATCCACCAAGCTTTGGAGTTGATGAACATGACCTTCATTAAGATCGAGCAGACTTTCAGGCACATGAATGTCCTCTCTCCATAAAGGCTCAGCATTATGGTACTCAGGCGTATCCCTTTCTTGTGCCATTGGTGGATCTGGCCCCTGTGGTAGAACACCACCTTGAAGTTCTGGGGTAGTGAATGGTCCTTCAAATACACCCTGAATGGCTCTCAAGGGTCTGTTCTGTAACCGCAGGCATGCTCTGACAAACAGCTGTACTGGAGTGCTAAATCTCTCTGTGCGCAGTCCATGATTATTCCAGCGATGACAGAAAACTCTGAGATCCCGATTTATTCTTGGAAGATACACATAGTGCAAAGCCCATATATGTAGTTCATTGGCAGGATCAATGATGCTTTCTGACTCCAGGAATGTAAAGAGGTCATGGTAAACACTGATAATGCCAGACCAAAGATCACGCCAAAACCTCTCGATCCTTTGGTTGTGTGTACTCTGACCTCTGAGAACACTCCTGGTGCGCATTCCATGGAAGACGTTCATGAAGAGGCACACATCAACGTTCTCTCCACCATAATCACAACGCACTTGTGACGGCACACCATACCGGGTGACTGCTGTGTTGAAATGTTGCATGACTGTACAACTGCGATTGTTGTTGGATGCAACAAGGAAAACCACAAGCCGACTGTAGCCATCAATTGCTCCATGAATAACAATACGCCACCTTTAAAAGCAACATATATATTTTTAATTACCAAGCAGTTTTTTCTCTAGTTTATCATGAATATGAAGGAAGATTACATAATTGATAACATGGCTACATACACAACCAGTTTTTTAAACAAACATCAAATGCATCCATCTAATATCAGCCCCACTCAATAATTGCATCCATCTTCTATGTAGCTAATAAATAAACATGATTTTACAACCATTTATACATACATAATGGTTAAAACAACAAATAAATACACATAATCCCCTGTATCCACCACACTTGGTACAACCCTCTTCTCATGATACTTCACATATACACTATATATAAAGATTTAAAATCATAAACGGGTCTTTTGATTGTTCCCTTCATGATGGCCGCCACCAGGGTCCTGTACCATGAAGCCATTTAAGGTGGTTAGCCAGTTTGAACCAAACCTGGATTTCAGGTACCATGAAAGTAACTAAGATTTAATCTGTGTTTATCACTATGGTAAATTATGCTGTATGGCTATCATGCACCTAAACAATACAGTACATATTAAAATGTTTCTTTAAAAAAGTGTGACTAGCAGATGTCAAGAAAATTAATCATTACCTTATGAGTTTATGATAACCATCCAGGTGCCAAAGAGAGTTTGGGCCAGCTACACGGTATGTTCTGCGATGCAGTCTTTGTGACGTAGCTCTCAAAACTGCTGCATCTGGATTGGTTCGAAACAAACGCAAGGACACATACTAGTAAGGATGCCTCCTGCCTAGAGAAGTCCTTCTAAAGTAGATGTTTAGATTCCTCTTCGACATTAAACGCTAGAATGAGACGGTCTAGTAAGAGCGCATGGCAACATCATTACTGTTTCCGCCTCCGCAGTTACTTTAAAGAGAGAAGTCATGTGTGACCACAGAAAAATAAATAAAATCATAGAAAGAGCATCTCCTATTGTTCATTTTATTTTCAATCGTGCATAATAATGTTGTGCATAACAATGCAACAGTTCATTTTTAGCTCATGCTAGCTCAGGTCCATTAAATAATATTAACAGATACAACTTTTCATTTTAATAATGTCATGTACCATATTATAAATCATTATACATATTTAATTACTCATTTTCTAAATTTTTTGTCTTTTATTACATAAAAATTATGTGAAGAAAGTGCTGACTGGATTCTCGCGATGTTCTTTGGGAGCGTGTGCAAAGGATTGTGGGTGATTTCAGGCAGCGAAGGATACAGTTGTTGTATCCTGCAAAACAGCCTGAACGAAGGACACAAAGTGAAAGCTTCCTTCCAAGCATACTTCTGTTTGAGATGTCCTTCGGTGGCACTTGATGACGTGGCAGCCGAGATTTGCAACCTGCCCAGGACGCGTCCTTGCGTTTGAGAATCACCCGTAGTGTAACATGTAAAACGGGAACATGAAAGGTATATTCTTAAAGCAACTCATGTAAACACCTTAATCGTAATATTAGCTTACTCAGAATAAGGGAAATAATTCGATTACTGATGTCCATGTAAACGTGGTCAGTGTCACTTAAGTCTCTTAAATGATATTTAATTAGGGCTGTCAAACGATTAATCGCGATTAATCGCATCCAGAATAGAACTTTGCGTTTACATAATATACAGTATGTCTGTGTACTGTGCATATTAATTTTGTATTCATAAACACAAAAACATACACATACTTGTATATATATATTTAGGAAATATTTAAATGTATTTATTTATATTTACCAATAACTGAAATTCTATATCAACGTTTATTAATTGTTATATTTAATATTTTTCTTAAAAATATGCATTGATGTGTATGTGTTCATAAATACAAAATGAATATGCACAGTACACCGACATACGTTAGGTAAACACAAACTTTTAATGATTAATCACGATTAATCATTTGACAGTCCTATATTTAATATATTTAAAGTATTACATTTGAAACCACCATAGCTAAACTTACTTTCAAGCTTTATTTTTAAAGATTTGTCTAAAATATTTTAGAAAAATGCATAGATACTTCAGAGGTTAAATTATTGATTAAGCTTTAATTTTTTGTGTTATTAGGTGTGTTGGTTTGCAAAACCATTCCTTTTGTCCAGACCACTGCTATAGTAACTGGTATTCTTACTATGACCTGTATTGCTGTGGAGAGATACCAGGGCATTGTGCATCCTCTGAAAATTAAAAGACAGTGCACCCCACAAAGAGCCTACAGAATGCTGGGTTAGATAACTTCTATATATTAAAGATTTATTTTCATATGGAGATTTAATCATTTGGCATGATTTGCATTTTGCTGCTTAATATAACAGTGATGTTTTCATCATGTTAGGGGTCGTCTGGATTGCAGCCATGACAGTTGGATCCCCAATGCTGTTTGTGCAACAACTGGAGGTATGCAAGATTTATTTACCCCTAATATTCAATTTGAACTTTCTCCTGTTGTGAATATCAATTTGAATCCAGTCACTGTATTGATGTACTGTGGATTATGTGGTTATAGTGTCTATTACCATAGTATGCCTGAGGATTTGCCCATGGGATTGACTGATTCTCCAAACATTTAGCTGCATGAAGCTCTAATGACGTTCTGGTCCAGAGAATATAACTAGCATAGCAATTTTGATGTATTCATGTATGCATATTATGCATATTCCTCAAACACACAACTGGTTTGTATGCTGCATCTGTCTACTCTCTTTCTCTGTGCACAGGTGAAATATGATTTCCTGTATGAGCACCAACATGTATGCTGTCAGGAACGCTGGAGCTCGAGTGCTCATAGGAAGCAGTATGCTACATTCATTCTAGTGTTCCTTTTCGTTCTACCCCTTGGAGCCATGCTGCTAATCTACACCAGAATAGGGATTACGCTCTGGATTTGCAAACAAGTAGGGGACTCCTCAGTCCTAAATACTATGAATCACAGGGAGGTCAGCAAAATATCCAGGTAACTATTCATGAACCATTTATTAGCATTTTCAATATTATCTGTCTCAGTATATACTAAATATGGATGACTTTGGTGCAAATGATTGTTACATTGCATCTCTTATTTGCTAAATGTCACTGCTAGTCAAACACTCAATCCTCTCTCCTCATTGGAACAGAAAGAAGCGACGGGCGATCAAGATGATGGTCACTATTGTTGTTTTGTTTACTGTCTGCTGGGCACCTTTTCATACAGTTCACATGCTGTTTGAATACAGTAAGCAAATACTTAAAGATATTTTAGTGTACACTACAGTCTGTGACTCCCTTCAACTGAATCAAACTTTATTGTTTCTAGGTTACCTGGGCAAGAAATATGATGAGATCACCGTCAATATTATTATTGCCGTCACACAGGCCATAGGGTTTTCAAATTCTTTCAACAATCCTATTATATATGCTTTCATGAATGAAAACTTTCAGAAAAACTGCATGTCCACCATTTCCCTCTGCATTAGGAGGTCCGGTCACCGCGTGGATGTGAACGACAAATCAAAGGTGTGCTTTTCAAAAACTCCCGGACAGGAAGAAGACATCTTTGTCATGCCCAGCATACATATAGTTGATCAGGTGGCATCTGCAAGGTCCAACACGCAGGCATCTCTATCCGTTCTGGAGGAGAGGATTTCTGCTGAGGACAGTACAATACATGCAAGATGTATTCGAGATTGATCTCATAATATTACATGAACTCAAAAGGCACAAAAACCATGGCAAACAATTAAATGTGTATGTTATTGATGAGTAAAATGATGCCCGCAAGTCCACATTTTCTGTATCTGGCAAGTATTTTGATCATTTTTAATAAACTCAACGTTCAAATACAACACTTTTATTATTGTTTGTGTGAGTCATTGTCCCATCAGAGTAAAATATTCTACAAGGCATGTGTGATAGTGCTCAAAATTATAGAAAAATTCTTTATAGAAATATATTTATTTACACATGTACCTATTCATTTAGTGCGTGTGTGTGTGTGTGATAGGCCTACAGTAATATCTTACCTCAAAGGGATGTTATGATACTAAAAATGACAAGAAAAACATTGGAGAAAATAAACTATGGAATAGTTTATTTTCTACAATATTGATGATACAGTTTACAGTAGTATTCCAGTCACTGTGCAGTGATGCATTAGAATTGTGGTAAAGTTACTGTAAGTAAAACAACAATACAATTACATAGGTAACTCATTCTGTAAGGAATACATAATGTATACATTACGAATGGAGTGTTGTCCTTTGAATTCTATGTCTAGGATTAGATGACAACCTTGCACGGGTGGCAGAGGAAAACTTCTCAATGAACAACAAGAACAAGAGATCTGTAACATGGTGATGGCAAATAATGCCATCACATTGAGACAGATCCTCTCTGCAATCCTACAAGACAATGCCATATTCCAAAATGTCAACTCTATAAGCATCTCCACAATAGACCGGATATTGAAGAAGCATCAGATGACAATGAAGCAAATTTACAGGGTACCATTTGAGAGGAACTCTGATAGAGTGAAAGAGCTGCACCAGTATGTACATGTAAGTCAGTTACTGGTTGTCCATCATTATAACCTTTTTACAATTAAGCAGTGGTTCCCAAACTTTTTTGGCTTCAGTACCCACTTAACCTGATTTGTGTAATCCAGGTATGAAAGTATTTGATTTATCTGACTTCAACATTTCGCCTAAAAACTGCAGCTTACTGTATGATGCAATTATCATTATAATCCTTATTTTGAAGAATATAACATACAATAAGAAAAGGGTCAAAGAGCTGCAATTAGTGTCTCCCATGTAAATCTATCTAATACTGTGGGTTTTACTGTAACATTTCAGTAAACCTAGTCATTGATGATTTCCCCCCTCCCCTTTCTACCAAATAACCCCTGTAGTACCTCTGCATAGGGGTACATGTACCCCAGGTTTTGGAACCACTGGAGTAGTGGCCAGTAGTATATTGAACTTGTGGATAACATAGAACATTCCCAAATAATTGTCTGTAACTGTAGTGTATGACTCTTCTGTATGACTGATTTGATGTTTTCTTTTTTTACGCTATTGTAGAGAATAATGGCATTGGAAGGAAACGAGACCCCTCACATCCTCGTGTTTGTGGATGAAGCTGGCTTCAACCTGGCCAAGGGCCGAAGACGTGGCCATAATATTATTGGCCACCGGGCCACGGTGGATGTCCCAGGCCAGCGAGGGGGCAATATAACTATGTGTGCTGCCATATCTGAGAATGGTGTGGCCACTCGCATCCCCAGTCTTGGCCCATACAATACACAGAAGCTCCTCATCTTCTTGGACCGCCTTCATTTTGATTTGATCCCTGAAAATGAGAGAGGTCTCATAGGGCCTCACCTACCACAATATGTCATTGTATGGGACAATGTGAATTTCCACCGTGGCCCGCTCATCAGGGCCTGGTTCACTACTCATCCAAGGATGGTCATGGTGTTCCTACCACCTTACTCTCCTTTCCTCAATCCTATTGAGGAGTATTTCTCCGCTTGGAGGTGGAGAGTGTATGAGAGCATCGGGCTCAAGATCAGAGGTCCCTGCTCCATGCAATGGACGCTGCGTGTGAGGATATTACAGGAGATCAGTGTAGGGGATGGTTGCGACATGCACGCCGTTTCTTCCCTCGTTGCATCGCAAGGGAGAATATACGCTGTGATGTGGACGAGAATCTGTGGCCAGAGAGACTGCAGCGTGTGGATGGCCAGGAGGGTGAGGACGGTGGCCAGGAGAGGGAGGGTGAGGACAGCGACCAGTGAAGAACTGTTAGTTGTGAAACGCCAGCTTTATTTACAGCACTGTAGGCTGCATATAATTTTCATTTTTTTTGTGTGTGTGTGTTTATATTACAGTACATTATGCTGTATACATTTTCTTTTTACTCTGATGTATGGAAGTTACTTTATGTGTGTGAATGATAATGGTTACAATTTCCTTGGCAGTATGAGTGCAATGTGTGATGTCAAACCTTGGAGGCTACTCTTACCCTAAAATCCTATTTCTTTTTTCTGTTTTATACACAATTGTATTCTGTTAGCTAGACAAAAAACAGTACAGTAACCATTGTCAATGAGGGATGTTTCAATGGTCCTCTGCCATATTGACAAAACATCTAAACATTTTGACTTGCAGTGCTTACACAATGCCAAAGGGATGAAGCATTTTGGGGGCACTGACTGTTTAAATGAGAAGGAAACTGTTTTGGGAGAGGTATGAGCTTTTGCAGGTGAACCATGGTGTTGTGCCGAACCATCCACGTTATTTTGGCAAAAGCACCAAGAGTGTTGAGAACGGCCGGTGTGTTTCAAGAAATGAGCCAAAGCAATTGAGAAGGATCTTTGCCATTTTCGTGGCACTGACTCTAAGGAATTTAGTTTTGAAGCATGAGTGAACAGTTTATGGAGAGATATTAGGTTTTGCAAGTGAGCTATAGTGTTGTGCTGAACTGTAAGACTGTTTTGCCAAATTATCTTAGAATTTTGAGGATGTAATTTCTGTTTCAAGAAATGAGCTAAACCAATGGAGAAAAACTGTAAGAGAACTAGATTATTCGAGATGGTGCACGACTGACACCTAGCTGTAGAAAACATTCCATGCCGTTTACAACATCCAGTAGTTATTTTGTTGTTTATGTTTACCATACGATTTACCTCGCTGACATAATGTAGTAGACAGGTGTAAGACTGCGATTTATACAAAAGTTAAAAGCACACATTTATTTTTATTTAATTTAAACCGAAAAGACCAGGTAAAGAAAATTAAATTGTTCAAGAATTACATAATGACATTTTACACAACAACTTTTTCCATAAATGTATTTTTAATTATAATAATAATAATATTTTCGTATAACAAAATGTATTTGTGAGTATGACAATTTTAACTTTTCGCTCAGGCGCTTCCTCTACTAGAACTCAGCTCAGGCATATTCTTGGGCAGCTACGGGTCCTTCTTCCTTTTCCTCGTCCCTGAGCGAGCCGACGCCAAGATGGTGAGTTCAGTGTAGACAAATGATTCCGAAAATCTTTTTTAATCTTCACCATCCAACAATTTTATATCGTTGTTGTCACCGTAAAACACACAATAGCTTTATTATAATCGACACATGGTTTTATTGAGACGAACGTACATGACATGAATGTATATTTACGGAGGTACGTTAAACCAAGCTGTCTCGGTTCGTAACATCGTGCTGCTGTCACGTAATTGGCAAAAAGTGAAAAACGTACATCATGCATTTGTCCCATCATTGCATTTGTACATAATGTATATTGGAAATATATATAACGTTACAGAAATCCACTGAAGAGGTCCCAATAATAGGCTTTGGTTTTAGAGAGCTAATACAGCTAACTGTTAAATGCTAACTTATCAAGCATATTCACACCTGTACGAGATGGGTTCGTATTTCTAGTGTATACAGATTAGTTTACCCTGTTTATTACTAATTACAGTTGCTTTGTGTATTAGAGTATGTTGAGGGTTCCTCCTGTCCTGGGTTGCCAAATAATGTTTCGGGATAAATGTTTAGAAGTTGAGCTACAGCCTAGCTCCTAACATAATTTACATGCTTGTCAATATTCATCTGAACCCCACAGTTTTGTTGACATGATTTGAGTTTGGATTTAAACTCAGCTCAATTTGCGATATTTTGAGAACGAATCACTACATCCATGAGAATTGTGTCTTTTTGCAGAATGACACCGTCACTGTCAGGACCAGAAAGTTTATGACAAACCGGCTGCTTCAGAGGAAGCAAATGGTAAGTGTGTGGCGAATAGCGGCTAGTTGAAGTTTACAGTGCTCCTCCACTTTTTAACATGCATTTGCTCTTCATGTTTTTGTTTTAGGTTTGTGATGTCCTGCATCCAGGCAGAGCAACAGTCCCAAAGACAGAGATCAGGGAAAAACTTGCAAAAATGTACAAAACCACCCCAGATGTGGTGTTCGTCTTCGGCTTCAAAACTCAGTTTGGCGGTGGCAAGACGACAGGGTTTGCCATGGTTTACGACTCGCTGGACTACGCCAAGAAAAATGAGCCCAAATACAGGCTGCAGAGGGTAGGCCGCTGACTGATCATTTTCTTTTTTAATCCTTTGACGACTTCCAGCACTAGCTAGTAATGCTATGGTAACCCTTACACATTCAAGTCTATGGCACAGTGGTGTTGTACAATGCTTGACTTGGCATATAATGCTTCTTTTTAGCATGGTCTGTATGAAAGGAAAAAGACATCCAGAAAACAGCGCAAGGAACGCAAGAACAGAATGAAGAAAGTTAGAGGAATCAAGAAAGCCTCTGTTGGTGCTTCTGGCAAGAAGGTAATGTTTGCTAGAAATCAGTTTCTGCCTCAGGCCCATTTATTGTTTTGGCTGTCCATGGATCTTTTGTTTTACACACTGCTGTGATTTTAATATATAATTTGTCATCTTTCTCCTGTTGTCAAATGTACATCTGGATTGTAGAAGGTAAATTCTTTCACAAGTAGACTAACTGCTGTGGAAGGAGAGTCTGGAATGATCTATAAAGTTAACTCCAACCATCTAGTTGCAATGTTGATTGCTAATGCAATTGACCATTATATTGTTGTGTGCTATAGCTATATATATATATATATATATATATATAGCTTGATTAGAAGTAATTCAACTAATAGTGAAATGCTGGACCACGTAGTAATCCAGTAGATCTAATTTATAATCCTGGTACTGTCCCGTAGACTTTACGGAGTATGTTTTACATTCCCAGCATGTACTTCTGTATTACAGAGAGCAGTTTTATATTTTATAGTTCAAAGATCTCGTTTGCTTTCTTTTGCCCTCTTCTGCCTCCCTCTGATGTTTACAGAAGTGAGAGAAATGAGGTTTCAGGAGAAGGTAGAGTGGAAATCGGCATGGTGTGCTGATGTGATCCACTTTTACCGGTTACTAAAAGAAGTGCTTTGCATGTTAAACCCCAATGCTTTGCCTTACTTGCAGATATTTGCAAAGAAACTTGGATTTCTAACTTGGATGAAAGATCAGCTTTCTTGTGTAGAACTTCTATTGTTCTATTTATTGGTCCATTATAAACCGCTACTAATTTATAGCATGCTGTGTGGTTCGCATTCACTTGTTTGAGATGAAGTAGCCACTATACTGCTTATCTGCAAGTGTGACAGTCCCCACTGGAATATTCAGAACAGTCTGTTCCTTACCCTGCTGAGTAATTGAAGTGTGCGTTTGAGATCAAGTTTGTGTAGATAGGTGCGTATGTGTGTAAAAGTTCTCCTGTAGTTTGGTATGCTGTGATGTGTAATGTAATTCTCACAAATCCTCCTTTCTTTGCTCTTACAGTAAGACCTTCGGGGAAGACCATCAGCCTGAAAATGTTCTTGTACATCGTCAACGAATAAATTCTTTAAAAAATGGATAAAGGTCTTTTTTTGCTTGAATTTCTTACATTAGCTGTTCTGTCTTCACACACTGAAAGACGATAGTTCTGTGGATTTTCCAGCACACTTTAACTGCATCTCACAATGTCTTCCTGGTTGTGTGCTATATTAACTAAGTGTTAATTGCTCACACAATATAATTATACAATACTATAATTTAGGCTTTTTTTAAGTGTCATGTTTTAGTGGCTAGCTAGTGATAGTCTACTGAATACTAGGCCAAAATAGAAAATGTGTTCTGATTTAGCAGTGTTTTAATGTGTGAAGATCTTTATAGGTTGTCTTGGACTAACATCGGCGCAAAATCAATGGTTGGCCAATGTTTCTTCTTGAAGTCACCAAGTTCATCTTGTGTTAATGAAGCACTTGCAGTCTTTTATTATTGCACACATTTATTTAATACCCTTTATTTCACATTTGCCGGTCATGTCTGTTTTTCTGCCCATGTCATTAATTTGCAAAAGATGTCCCATGACTGTTCAAGGTCTGACTCCTAATGGAAAACTGAAAAAAAATGGCTGGACGGTGTTGTGCAAATGATGTCTTCAGGGCTCCGTATGTAACAAAAGTAACCTGGAGTCCTGTGTGCATAGAGCTATGTGTTGGCTTAGTGATTTGTGATTCATAAAACACAAGCGGGAGGGGGAAATCTGAGTATTTTATTCTGCTTTGTGTTTCTTTGGGCATTGCATTTCTCCAAGGAATATTTTATTGACAACACACAGGTGCATTGCTAAGCATGCACTGATCTCAGCAACATGCTTGGCAATATGTAACACTTCACATTTAACTTTGCAGTTATGAAACCGAAAATCAAACAAAAAAACGTAGCAAGAGTTTCGTTTGATAATTAAAAAAGATGTACTTGAAATTCTACTGTTGTTTTCAAGGTTTCATTGGCATTTAGATGAATTTGAAATGGCCTTAATGAAACTGTTGATTAGAGGCTGGAATGCGGGCCATTTATTCAGCTTTATGGATATTATGCAACGTGCGTGCAAGACCTGTTCGACATTCTCTGAAGAGCATTTCATTAGCATGCCTGTAAACAGCTATTAAATATGCACATAATCACAGCTGATAACAATGGTGTTTCCCCTAAGGATATCTGGTTTGCATTGCATTATAACATTTTTTTTGCCTGGCAGATGTCCTTACCTTGGGCAATATGCAGCAATTATATTGTGACACTGATTATAGCTGCTTTCAAGGCTATGCGATTTTTGAGAGAGGCAGGGAATTTCGGTTACACCTGAAACGGGATTGATTTCAGGCCGCTCCACCTGTGCTTTTAGATTGAAAGGCGAGATGTCGCAACAAAACTCAGACCGTGCGGAAACTTATACGTCTCACAACCATAGCCGCCACTAGGGGGCGCTACATTCCCGTTTTGCGCCTCGACTCTGTAATAATCAGTCACACGTACCACACACAAAACACATTCCCTGTGGTGAGGCTGATTCAATATTCCACCAGCTGATTTATGCAGAACAATTCTCCACAGGAATGGCTGGAGCCAGGGAGTGGAGGGGGTAAAAACATCTGAAAAAAGACTGGTAAAAAATAATTATCTCTGGTGTCACTGTAGCAACAATCTTTGAGGCTGATGTCAATGAAATATTGAACAGCACAATCACTTTGAATGTGATCTGAGGAGGGCTGGCGGTGGGTCAGGCAGAGCCACAGGAGCGCGCTTAGAATGTTCCGGAAACGTGGGCTGAATGCAGAGCGCGCGAGCATCACTGTCTGCAGTCATTTAATATGTCAAAACGCTCTCGATCCTCCTGCGGCTGCAAACCTGCCTTCTGCCAGTTCGGCTTTTCTAAACTAATCTTGTCTGAGAAATATATATAATTAATATGGCGTTGAATTATTTCTTGTTCTGGTGCTGAATCCCGTGTACTTGGGTGTACGGCAATAGCAGGAGAGTGAGGCTTTCCGTCTGCTTTGTTGTTACACACAACGCGCGAGGAGTGTCGTGGTCTCGATGCCAAATGTGAAGCTGTTTTGAAAGCAGATTACAGCCGATGGTTTTCATTCGCAGTTCAGATTTCCTTGGGCTGGTGTTTAACTTGCTTAACAGCACAAAGCAAGTGGTCAGCATAAACCTACGTTTTGGCAATGTCATCACACTGACCACGACCTTTTAGAGAAATTTGCATAAGAGACGTAAAAGTCCTTGATGACAAAATGCATACAGATGATTGTTTTTGAGGTTACAGGTTTAAAGTCCTTGAAAACGGTGTTGAACACAGTTTTCTTTCTTGTGTTGACATTTTCTTTTTGGACAGGACATTGGCTATTGAAGGACATTGATTCTTAACATTTACTATACCTACTTTTGATGGTCAAAAGCAGGTGATACGAGGGAGAGAAGTTTATTGGATAAAATATTTGACCTGTATTTGCAGAGAAGAGATAATACACGCCCTATGTATGTAGATAGAAATAGTTCCATCTAAGGTAATAAAAACATAACGCTTCATTACATAAGGTCTTTATACACCTCTGAAGACAAAGTTCTGTAAATTATGCTGCATTTCTGTCAATAGATCCTCCAAAAAATTACACACAGCACATTTAACCCCAACACACAGAATAAAAGCCACATTGAAAACATTGTGATGATGAGAATGACAACACTACTTTGAGAATTCTCTGACTGTTTAAGGCCATCAGACCATACTGACTGTAGTATGATGCTCTTAGCAGAACAGTTGAAGCCAGTGAATAGTTAAAACTGACTTTTTATAATGCACCCAAACTGCAGTGGTGATCTTAACATTACAGTATGCCATGATGCTGGTGGATGTTTGGATGTAAGTCTACTTTTTAGAGGCTTGTTTTTTCTCTGTGAAACTGAGCATACTGTATGACACACTTTACTTTGACCAACTCTTAAGTAGGTCGAACGAGTTGAAGCGTCCTTGGTGTCTGTCTCAGTGCGCTGAGAAGAACAAAACACAAGGTCTCCTTGGCTCTTTCCTCTTCTGTTCAGATACAGAAATATTTTCACTAACTCACCAACTTTGAATGTGAGACAATGTCCCGTACGGTAAGAACCAATGCTTGTTAAATGCCCGGAGAAAGCTGTCAACATTCCTCTTTATATGAATGGAAGCTGCACGGCTGGCATCTGACCTGCTGGAAGTCTGTTTGAATTGTGCTAAACTGCTCACAGAGCAAACTAATTTATTTGAGCTACTAACATGGGCTGTAAAATGGCAAATGACAGTTTTTTGAATATCAAAATAAAAAAGCAATTTTTAGGTTAAGGTTTTGCTAATTTTTGTTCTCGTCTGGTTTACATTTGAATATTTTCGCCACACACCATTTAATGTAACAATTATAGATAACCTCAATATAGTGAATGTACCACTAAAATAACACTAAAAATGATAGTAACTCTAAGGTAAGCAATTAGGCATGTAGGTTAAACTACTGGTTATTAAACTGGGGTATGCGGACCCTCTGGGCGAGATGATGATGAGGTTGCACAACGTTTTTCATGATAGATAAAGACTAAACATTCAAGCTTATGGAATTCCCACAGGTAAAAAAATGCACAATGCTAGTGTCAATGTGAAAAACACGGTCTAGTCAAATTTGCCAATTATTATATCTTTAGTAGCCACATATAAGTGAGAATATTATGTTATGCATTTAAAAATAACTGGATTTGCTATACATTCTCTGCCCCATACATAGATGCCACATTGACCACTTAAAGTGATCATTAAATTCTGTCATCATTTACTCACCCTTTAGTCATTTCAAACCCGTATGACTTTCTTTCTTCCGCAGAACACAAAAGAAGATATTTTGAATAATGTTGTTAACTGGCCCCCATTGACTTGCATTGAATTTGCGTCCATACAATAGAAGTGAATGGGGGCCAGTGCTATTCGGTTACCAACTCTCTTCAAATGATCTTCTTTTGTGTTCTTGCGGAAGGAAGTACAAGATGCTGAGTAAATGATGACAGAATTTTCATTTTTGGGTGAACTATCACATTAAATTATGTTGGATTGGGAAAGCAAACCAAGACACATACAAGTAAACAGGGAGCTGTGTTTTGTAAACACCATTCTGTCTCTACTTACTTTATAAAGGTATTCATTGTCATAAGGAATTGTGAGAACTCAAAAGCTTATTAAACATTGATTTGATTTCTTTTTCCTGGTTAATAAATGTGGAAACACATCCCTAATGTAATGCATAAACTATGAAGACGTTTGCTACGAAGGGGGTTCTCTGTACTTGGATGAAGGATGACGTTACTCACATGCATCTTATTAATAGGTGAGTCTTTTATTCAAAATGACCAATTTGATACAATGATGCTTTGTTTTTGCATGTGTTGCATTATTTTTAACATTGTACTATACTGTATATTGCACAATATTGCATATCACTGCTGTCCTTTTGAAACCTTGTATTTTGTAGTTTTGCAATATCTAACAAAGTCTTAAAAAGTGCTTCTCAATTTTGACAGTATAGTATTTAATCATTTAAAAAGTACAATGTTTTTTCCATTTCCTGAAAAACAGTGAATTTGGACATCAGAGGTTTTGGAAGGACATAACGATATGTCATATTAACATAGCGTACTTTGTGTGACTGTACTGTGTGTATGTTATTCTAAAGAAATAAAGATAAACAGAAAGATGTTTTTTGTTTGGAGGGGTATGCCACTGTAAAAGGTTTGGGAAACACTAGGTTAAGATTCGCAAAAATCTGCCTTTTAGCATGTTTACAGTGTTTTGTAAACCACAGTGTTTTTGTTTATTATGCAAGAAAGACTCTCCCCTCCGTAGTGTGTTTTTATGTTGTTAGGTTACCAGGTTAGGCTAACCAGACATTTTTTCAATACAGGTACAGTGTGTGGGCGGCCTGGCGTTCGATATCTCCTGACCACCCCTGCATCCTGCAGCAAAGGTTACAGCGTGATCTCCCCGCAAATTGATTAAAGGAAGGTCTCAGTCAGCCACAGCAGTGCAAACAATCCAGCGCCCATCAATAGGAAATAGTCAGGCAGGTAAACTACTGCTCAGTTTTCACTCAGTGCTTTGAACACAGCATGCATGGCCTTTTCTATTTTCTGTGCCTACTTCTTAACTCCCCGCTGCGTTTATTCTCTGTTCCTTAGCTATTCACCGTCAGTCCTTTTCCTCTGTTTCTTTTGCTGCACTTCAGACTTCAATTGTAAAATTGCACAGTGTAACAGTTCTGGCAGCTGTTGCATTGAAAGTTTAATGCTGTAAATCAGAAATAACTGAGCAAAGCGTTTAAACGGTTTCAGATCTGTCTCAGCAGGCATTGATGTACACACTGATGGTATAAATAATCCTAACTGCATTGTTGTATTTAGACTAACCTTTTCTAGATGAAAAAAACACCAAATGTGGACACCCCTTTCTAATTAAAGGGATAGTTCACCCAAAAATGAAAATTCTGTCATCATTTATTGTATGACTTTTTTTCTTCTGCAGAACACAAAAGAAGATATTTTAAAGGGGTCATATGGTGCGAACATGTGTTTTTCTGTGTCTTTGGTTTGTTATAAGCTGCCCATGCATGTATTAGACACGTAAAATTGCATTCTATCTAAAAGCGAATGCTCACCAAGACCTGCCTGAAATGTCTTGTGTAACCACACCCCCACAAATCCACGTACGTTTGTGGTATGATTTGACTAAGATCGCCCAAATGTACACGCAAGTAAGGTGGGAGTTACTGTCAGAACAATTGCTTTGGAACCTGATGTTCCAAATATGGTAAGAGGCTTTACATTTCCGTCACACGCTTGGAGTATTCGACCAATCACTACGCACTGGTGAACTGGCCAATCATAGCACACCTCGCTTTTCAGAGCGATGAGCTTTGTTAAAAATCTTTCAGAGAGGCGGGGCAAAGAGGAAATACAAACATGCACGGTATGTGGAAAATACAGCATTTTTTAACTTTAAGTCGTGTATACACGTTGCATTACATCAAAAACTAATTATAATATTCATTTTAGCCGTGTTATGACCCCTTTAAAGAATGTTTGTTAACCGAACAATGGCGGCCGAACAACCGAACAGTCTGATGTTGACAACAACTTGACTGCTTAAACAAAGCCCAGACCTGACCCCAAGGTCCCATCAACCCAACATCAGTGCCTGACCTTACTGATGTTCTTGTGTTTAAATAGAAGCAAATCTCTGCAGTCATGTTCTAACATCTAGTGCCTTCACGAGGAAGCTGTTATAGCAGGACCAATATCCAACCAAACAGCATCCTTACCAGAGTCTATATATTTTCTTTTATTCCACAAATATGCCATTTCATTGTCAAAATAACAGATAGCACTGGTAACGGTTCAGGTTTGTGGTGTGAGCAGCACCACAGCGAGAAGAGGACCCATGCTCCTGCTCTGCTTTGCTTGTGTGGCAGTGGTAAGAATGACATAAATGGAGCTTTCAGCTCAGGGACTGGTAACAGATGGTCTTGGAAAATGAGGTTCGTCTCAGCAGTGCTGACGTGCACTCCCAGACCCCCACCTCCCTCGATCTCTCTCCAGCTCTCTCCTTTTACTCTCTCTACCTTTGTATCTCTCATTTTCTCTTTGCAATCTCTTATGGTTTTGCTGTGGTGATAAAGCCCGAGAGCTCATAGGAGAAGTCATACATTAGATTATTTTATTCTGGAGAGATCTGGGGTGCTCCAAATTGAGAAGAACATCCAGATAGATCTACTGGCCGTTTGTTCTTCAAGTCTTTCAGGGTGTCGTCAAGTGGTCTTATACTTGAAACTGAATGCCAAGTCACGCCGAGGTGTGCAGTTTTTGCTTTGTTAAAGCTGACGTATGACAGCTAATATGTAGAGTTAGCTACATGTAGGGTATTGTAGGTTGGTTTCAAAGTGTAAACACTGTTACTACATCAAATATCGTATTATGCATCCTGACCAGTCCAACTTGGTAACATTTTCACAAAATGGTAAGAGTTTCGGGGGAGCTATCATTTTGACTAACCAACTGCAGATGGGGGCATGTTCAAGAATCTTGTCTGCGTCCACCAAAACTGCCCTACATCGTATATGAAGTGATGCATAGATGCTTCTTAAAGGGATAGTTCACCCCCAAATAAAAAAAACCTGAAAAAAATATGACTCTTTCTTATACGGAACACAAAAGAAGATATTTTGAGAAATGCCTCAGTGGTTTTGTCCATATAATGGAAGTCAATGGGGTACAATGTTGTTTGGTTACTAACATTCTTCAAAATATCTTCTTTTGTGTTCCACAGAGGAAAGAAAGTCATACAGATTTGTAATGACATGTGGGTAAGTAAATAATGAAATATTTTTTGGGGTGAACTATCCTATTATTGTATGCCAGTAAATTAAGTACACTGACATGTACTGACATAGGTTACTAGTGTTGTGTGGTGTAGATCCTCAGTCTTCAGGTTCAGAAAGTCTCCGGAAGTAAAGGAATAAAGGGACGAAGAAGACAAATGTGGGAAGAATGAGGTAAAAGGCACAGTTGCAGGTTTATCATGCATGGATTTGAGAGGTTGTGCTGGCCAGCTCTGTCACCTGGGCCCTGGCAGTCATTCTGGCTCTTCCAGACGCAGTTGGCAGATGGCGGGGCTGTGCCGCTCTTCTCCAGGGGCTTCTACAGAAAGAAAGAGAAACTGAGACGAATGTTATGCTGCTGCAGCTTTGTTACATACCAGGCACATTCCACTTACCCAAGGAGTACATCAATGTCAGTGTGTCCAGTTGTTGACATGCATCAAACTATGTGTTGCTTTTTCTCTATTATAATTCAGCTATTAGTCATCAAGTGGGCCACTGAAGTCAGCTCCAGTAATTTAATGCTTTGAGCACGTATAGGTTGCTATGGCTTTACCCACTGTTAAAGGGATAGTTCATCCAAAAATGATCCACTACCATAGTAGGAAAAAAATAGTGTATTTTTTTGTTCTGTTGAACACATAATGAGATATTTTGAAGAATTTAGGAAAACAAAGAGTTCTCAGGCACCTTTGACTAACATTTAACTATGGTTGTCAACAGGGGCGTAGCCAGAACTTTTTTTTAGAGGTGGCCAGGTAAGACCCAGTGATTTTATTAGGGTGACCAAAAAATCCTTACAGACAGAAATTCTTTAACTTCTACTGTAATTTACACCAATTCTTCCTTACACATAGTTTGCTGGTCAAAACATACAAAAAGAACGTAAAGTAAAAATTTATTCGCAATGCTTTCATGTGCCAACATTATTTTAAAATAATTTGCTAGCTATCATTTGCAGTAAGTTAGTTTTTATAGAAAATAAACATCGCAGTACCGCAACTTAAACTTTTGCGAAAATGTAATTAATGAATGGAATCCAGTTAAACAAGACTGATTTTACTGACCTGGGGCCGGCTGCACCAGCTGTGCATAAGTTACAACTTAGCCTACTGTAGTTTTGACTTAAATGGGCATTAAGTTACAACTTACGCACTACAAAATATGTTTGAGTTGCACCATTCAACTTAGTTGAAGCGTAATGTTACGTATAAACTAAATATTTACGGAAGCCTCCTAACGGAATAAGCTCTTGTTTCACTCGACATTCTTCAATGATTTACACACATGATAATGCTGACATTTACAGTCACTTACCTTTTAAAATAGAGAACATTATGTGATGACATTTAATTTTTGACTGCTCTAACACGAACCGTCCTAGCGCGCCTCCGTGTGTGTATATCTGCCTGTGTTGTGCATGTCAAAATGAAATAATCTTCTTTTCATTTCATTGGCGGTTGGCAGTAAAATGAAATCACCCATATTGCATGTCATTTATTATTGCATTAAGTAGGCTGTATTGTTTTAAACAGCATTTGTTTATTAATCTACTTTTAAATATGTTATTCATGAAAGGTAGTATTCTATATACCGTTTTTACTGTTATTATGTGAGGTAAAATAAGTTTAAATCAAGAATGTTTTGAAATTCACAACATTTCAACACAACTTTTTCTCACGAATTTAATCTATTGGACTGTTGAAGGTAAACGTCATATTATGCGACTACGCATTACTTTACGGAGAGCTTACGAACTAGCTACGTTCTGCCTTAAGACCAAATGGTGCAACCGAATAACATACAGAGCCTCTAGTGTGGACTATACGTTCATGTTTAAGAAAGAACTTACGAATGGCTGGTGCAACCCTACCCTGATCCTTCTGCTCGCAATGAACTTCCATGGTACACAGACAGTACACTGTCACGAAGCGAAGAGGTTAGCAGCTGTTCAGATAATAGCGCTCCGACTGTTTGCGTCAGTGCGTCAGCGTATGACATCATATTAACGCGAGAGTAATGTTCTCACGTTACTTTCAGTGCATACGCTAAATGATCTGTGCAGCACTCTGTAAACTCTGACACGCATCTCAAAACTGCTTCGCACAACAGAGGTAATTTTCAGTTCTGGGACATCATTGACAACCAGGGGCGTAGCTACATGGGTGGCCACGGCTACCCCTGAATGATGGCCACCCATGGCCACCATGTAGCTATGCCCCTGGTTGTCAATGATGTCCCAGAACTGAAAATTACTAACTTCCTTCTGAATATCTTTCTCTGTGTTCATTGGAACAAAGTAACGTATACAGGTATGAAATAACATAAAGGTGAGTAAATGATGACAGAATTTTCATTTTTGGGTTAACTATCCCTTTAAGGACTACAGTTTACCGCAGTGCACCAAACAATGCCTTGATACAGATTTATGAAATTAAAGTAGAGGTTTACTGTTATTCTTATTTGTAATAGGTGAAAATGAGATGTCTGTACAGATGGGATGCATTTGAAAATATCACCACTGAAATAGACACATTCCTCATGTTTTATCGCTGAATTAATGACTTGTTTATTTCAATTATACACACGTTTTTCATAATTTATAAGCAACAATTTAGTCATTTAGCAGACTTTGTTATTTTACTAATGAGGAAAAGTTTTTAATGAGGTTTTTAATAACATTCTAAATGCATTTGCAATATTTCTCATAAAATGGATACACTTTTCTTCTGTTCATTTTTTAAAGGAAGACCCTAAATCAAAGCCTTTACGTAAGATATGATTGTCAGTAAATATTGAATTAATGGAATAGTTCACATAAAATGAAATTTCTATTATTATTTACTCATGCTCATGTCATTCCAAATGTGTATGATTGTCTTTTTTTCTGCAGAACACAAAAGAAGATATTTTGAAGAACATTGGTAACCAAACAACATTGGCCCCATTGACTTCCATTGTATGGACACAAAACCACTGAAACATTTCTCAAAATATCTTCTTTCGTGTTCCACAAGAGAAAGAGACATGTATAGCTTTGGAACGACATGAGGGTGAATTAAATAATGGCAGAATGCTTCCAAAACCCAGCACAAGGTTTGGAAAAACATGAGGGTGAGTAAATGACGACAGAGCTGTCATTTTTAGTGAGCTATTTCTTTAAGGAACAGGATGTGTTCGCTACTTGCATTATATGTGTGTTGTTGTTTCAAGCATCTGTCATGTTCTACTCTCAGCAGTTTTATTCTCCCTGCATTGTGCCAGTTGCTAGGTACTAATATGTAAAATGTGTTGCCTTGAACTCCCCTCAGGACCTGGCAAATGATTCGCTTCAGAGGCCGTGTAGGGTTGGTATAATTCTAATCATGTGCTCCGAATCCCAAGCTTGGCTCCGGCTGCAATTCTTCCCAAACACAAAGAAAAAAAATCACGAAGCATGAAGAAAACAACCCGAATATCCCCCACAGACCCCATCACATCTCTCACTTCCAGTGGATATGTATGCTGGTATTGCTACATAGCACCTCATGCTTATGGTCCATCTCTTTTCTGTTTTGAAATGATTGTCTGACTTGATGTCTTTTTATCATGCTCTCATATTTTTCTTTCCCTGATATAGTTATTTACTCATTCGAGTCTTGTGCTGTCGAAGACGTCTGTGTGCCTCAACCGGCTGAAAAACAGTGTGAATGAGATCGCAGCGTGCGGCAGACCGGCATCATCTACGCCATAAAGTGCTCTCCTGCCTTCCTGTGCTCACGTCCCTGTTGTTTTCATACTGAGAGAGGGAGCGAGTGAAGAGCTGTGGCTTCGGTCGGCCAGCAGATGTTCAGTTCACTAAAGGAGACAGGACTAGACTGAGAAACAGGCTTTTGCTGTCCAACCCGAATGACAAATTTGATGTCCTGGACGAGAGCCCACAATTTGTTGAACAGATTGCAGTGGTGCCATTTTACACTAGCGTGATTGGACACTGTGTAGAGTGATTTTGTAAAGGACTGATCCCAAGAACCGGTTTTGTGTTGTCTGTCATGATAGGACAGGCCAGTGATTGGCTTACATAAGCCTCAAAGCAGGCCGACAGCTCAAACGCATTAGTCGTTGGATGTATTTTGTTTTCTTATCTGAACCCATGGGTGTTGTTATCACAGGCTGGAGCCTCTGTCGTCTGTCACTTACCTGTGGTGGATTATCTTCAGGCTAATCAGAGGCGGGGGATTGACTGAAAATGATTCAATCAGATGTCTGGATTAAACCATCTTCATTCACCCGAGGCAGGAATCATGCTTTAAGTACAAACACTCCCCCACAACAGTTTTTATTCCACAAGCCGGCTGTGATTTTATACAAGCGCTGGCCTTTGTGTTCTTACCAGAAAGCAACCCAGCATCAATGCATCCTGGATTTTTGGATAGACGTTTCATTGAGGCTACTGTAGAAGACATACATTGAAAATTTTGCCGATACATTTTAGTGTGTCCCCTCAAACAAGAACCACTGTGTTGCATTTTTCAAGTATTTCTGTATTTGTATGCCATTTTTATTCAAATATAGATGACATAATTTCATCAGTGTGAGAACAAAATCTAATTGATTTAATGTGGAGATAAGAGGGCTTCAGAATTGGCTTTCAGATGCAATTGAATGTTCCGCTTTTCTAGCATGTTTAATTCATAGGTGGGAGGCGCTTCTTTGTTGGCATTTATAAATTGATGTCGATAGCCCTTGTGGCCAGCCATGCATTGCACTCTCATGATATTTGGTCATTTCAACATGTTAATATGTGTTAGCAAATACAAAATTAGTAATGGATGCCTCTATTTTTGAGATGCAATAAATCGTGGTCTTATAAATTATTTCTTTTTCCTTGTTTGTTGCCTATTGCAACATTACAGTTACAGCAAAGTAACAAGAAGGGGCACCAATAAAGCAAACTACAATGAATGAATCTTTTGTTTATAGGAATCTATTCTTGATTCCTCTTGATTTAACAACATATATAACTCTCATTGGGATATCAATACAAGCTTTGTCTTTACATTCTTAACCAATGTTTTGTTTAAATATGCAACAACTGTACATTTTGTGTGTAAATATGCTTTGAAATGCATGCGTGACTTTCTTTCTCACGCACAACACAAAAGAAGATGTTTTGAAGAATATGGGTAACCGAAAAGCGCCGGCGCCCATTCACTTCTATTGTATGGAAACAAAACCAATGTAAGTGAATGGGTGCAAGTTAACAACATTCTTCAAAATATCTTCTTTTGTGTTCTGCGATAGAAAGAAAGTCATACAGGTTTGAAATGGCAAGACGGTGAGTAAGAAATTTCATTTTTGGGCTTTAAGTCATTTTTGTAATTTTGTTTAAGCTCCACATCATGTGTTTCACAACACAGTCATATCTGTAGGTTTAGACTTTTGCATCCCATGGACCCATTTCAGCATTAGGCTGTGTTAGTGAGAGTATAGCCCGGTGTCCGGACCGTCAGGCAGGTGTCATTACCGCACTTCATTTGCAAGGTAAGTGACTATGGGCTGTGACAGTGGTGGAATTAGTAATGCACTCCTGCTGTCATTTTTATCAACACGGCCTGCAGGGAGGACATGATAAAATGGATATTCCTCCCTCTGCATTAATACCCTCTGCCCCATTTTCAATTCCATTTACTTTGCCGAGCACAGAATGAGAAATTTAACTATCGATTGCCAAGAGAACAGGCAGATTCCTGCACTAAAGTGTAGATTTTAGTGCTGCAAAATCACATCTGCTGGCTAGAAGATATGTACAGAAGGTAAATATACACACACAACACTATAAATACAAACAAATATATAGCCTCGGCATGTATTTTTGGCTATGCTGTTTCACCAGTTAGACCATCAATAAACCAGCATAAATTGCACTACATTAATACACATTTTTAATCATTTCAGTGTTCTTTTCAAATGTAATATGTGTGATTGTCAAGACAACGGAGTGATGTCATTGGTTCAGTGTTAGTAGGTCAAAGATGCTGAGTTTCAGACACAAGTGCGGCTTGCACGCTGGGTGGGGGGGAAGCAAATCAATAGCCATTGACCTTATGGCTGCTTTTTCTGCTGTGTGAGACTGACCACTCAACAACATAAGCTATTCTGTACTGCCCTTGTGTTTAATATAACCAACACCTCACGCGTAAATCTTCCAGCCTCACACATTAAATCAAATTCAATACCAATACCAATTAGGATCAAATTTATTATGATAATTCAAATATGCTTGCTACACAATTAATCCATAATAAAAGTCCCTATTTGCACTGAGACACTGATGTTGCAATGAGGTTCTAAATAATAATTATTTAGAAGCGCAGTTCTAAATAAATTCATTGGTAAAAGCACCGTTTAAATATGCATGTGATGTGAAGCTAGATAGATAAGAGGTCAAACTCTTGACTACTTACCATTTAATTATTCATGACGAATGTGAAAATACATCACTGCTTATATTTACCTGCTCTTGGATTTGACAGCGTCCGTGAACGTGCTGTCAACCCGGGATGGGACCAGAGCATCAGCTGTGGACAAAAGTATGGATGAAAAGCTTTTGGGATTTGAACCGGAGACCCTGGTCTCATAACTCTCTGCCACAAGCATTGCAATATTCAACATTCATGAGGGTCTGATTTATGAGCTGGCAACTGCACGGGTCACGCTTGTTTCTTCAAAAGCGTCAGAGGAGAGTGAGATCCTGCATCCGGACTGGAAGCGCAACATCAGTTTAGAATATTTTTGAGATTCAACTTTGTACATATTTACACTTTTACGTATATTTATTTGGCAGATGCTTTTATCACAAGTGACTTACAGTGCATTCAAGGAACATTTTAATCCGTTTGTTGTTCCTTGGAAATGTGATCCGTGACCTGTTAAAGGGACAGTTCACCCAAAAAGAAAAATTCTGTCAGAATGTATTTACCCTTTACCCAACCTGTATATGACTCTTTCTTCTGTGTAATGCAAAAGAAGATATTTTGAGAAATGTCTCAGTGGTTTTGTGTCCATACAATGAAAATCAATGGGAGGCAATGTTGTTTGGTTACCAACGTTCTTCAAATGATCAACTTTTGTGTTCTGCAGAAGAAAGAAAGTCATACAGGTTTGAAATGACATGAGGCTGAGTAGATGATGACAGAATTTTCATTTTTAGGTGAACCACAAATTGAGCCACATGCAGAAATCATTTTGAATCCATATTCATGATACTTATTTGTCTGCTTTTAGGGATTTAATTGTTACTGTTAAAAACATCTAAAGGCAAAACTTCTTCACTTGTCTGAGTAACAACACAAGTGCAACAAAACCGAGTGTGCCAAAGCGCACCTTGTACATTCTTAATGGATCTGAAATGTATGCATGATTCATTGCCTGCAGGCATTACTATTTCAGGCACAACTGACGCTCGAACTCCCTGCGGAGTGCCTGTTCATCCTGCGTGAGGTCGTTCCGAAAAAAAACTTAGGCTTTTACGGAAATCAGATCAACCAAAAACAACATTATGAATATGACAATTAGTGTGTGTGTGTGTATTTTCGTGCCGGCACCGCGATGGTCAGTTTAATTCACAGTCACGGCTTGCAGTGGGTATCCAGAGAGAACTGTTGGTGTCACTCCTGACATGGAATGGGGGGCAGAGGCTGTTCTGTAGAAGCTGTCATTCCGAGCCAGTGAGCTCTGTCTTGCTGAAGAGAGCCCCAGTCAGATGTTCACTATGCGTGCGGCATTGTCTGCTGCCTGTTCGATAGGGCTGGCAGCAAAAGGTGACATCTGGTGACTAATGTGCTTCCATGTTCCCCCTCTTCTCTGGGCAGCAGATGCTCTGCACAGGCAGATAGGAGGGGGGCGGAGCGGGGTGAGCTTGAGATGGACATGCAGTGTAACATTTGTATGTGCTTGTAATAATGTAATCGTTTGTTATGCTTTTTGCAGTGGATCCGTTATTCTTTTGCGATAAAGAACAGTTTATTAAACATCGGTAGAACTAACATGATTGACATAGTCAATTTATTTTTGGTAATCATGGCTTTCTAGAATGATTGATTCTTATTGGTCAATTGCAAAATCACGTTTTTATCACATCTGTTAAGGATATTTTTGCAATAATTTTTTGGATGACTTCATTATTCCTGTTACAATACAGGCAGAGGGACGATGCCACACAGAGAGCTGAAGTTGACTGGTTTATTGCACGGAGAACAGGTGCAAGAGAGGTGAAACATTCCAGGTAAAAGTTAAAAACACAGGTGAGTAAATAAACGACAGGTAACATCCACAGGTAAGTACAGGTAACATCCACGGGTAAGTACAGATAACAGGTAACATCCACGGGTAAGTACAGATAACAGGTAACATCCACGGGTAAGTACAGATAACAGGTAACATCCACGGGTAAGTATAATTCGACAGGTAACATCCACGGGTAAGTATAATTCAACAGGTTAACATCCACGGGTAAGTATAATTCGACAGGTAACATCCACGGGTAAGTATAATTCGACAGGTAACATCCACGGGTAAGTATAATTCGACAGGTAACACCCACGGGTAAGTAAACAACTACAGGTAACATCCACGGGTAAGTAAACAACTACAGGTAACATCCACGGGTAATTAAACAACTACAGTAACATCCACGGGAAGTAAAACCACAGGTAACATCCACGGGTAATTACAATACAGGTAACATCCACGGGTAAGTAAACAACTACAGGTAACATCCACGGGTAAGTAAACAACTACAGGTAACATCCACGGGTATAAGTATAATTTGACAGGTTTAAACATCCTAACGAGGTAAAGGTACTCGACAGTAACATTCCTAGCATAATCACACGGTAAATCACCACGGTGGTACAGTTAATTCGACAACGGTAACAATCCACGCAGGTAAAGTATAATTCGACAGGTTAACATCCACGGGTAAGTATAATTCACAAGGTAACATCCACGGGTAAGTATAATTCGACAGGTAGCATCCACGGGTTAAGTTATCGAACTAACATCCACGGTACAGTATTAATTGGGAACATGAACACATCACGGCGTAAGTATAATCGACAGGTAACATCCACGGGTAAGTATAATTCAGTTAACATCCACGGGTAAGTAATCCAAGTTAACATCCAGGTAATACTATAGTATAATTTTGGATGACTTCATTATTCCTGTACAATACAGCAGAGTGGACGATGCCACACAGAGAGCTGAAGTTGACTGGTTGTATTGCACGGAGAACAGGTGCAAGAGAGGTGAAACATTCCAGGTAAAAGTTAAAACACAGTGAGTAAATAAACGACAGGTAACTCACAGGTAAGTACAGGTAACATCCACGAGGTACAGTACCAGCATAATACAGGTAACATCCACGGGTAAGTACAGATAACAGGTAACATCCACAATAAGCATAAACAGGTAACATCCACACGTAATAAGTAAACAGGTAACATCCACGGGTGAGTATACAATAACAGGTAACATCCACGGTGAGTATACAATAACAGGTAACATCCACGAGTGAGTATAACAATACAGGTAACATCCACGGGTAGTATAACAATAACAGGTAACATCCACGGGTAGTATAACAATAACAGGTAACATCCACGGGTAGTATAACAATACAGGTAACATCCACGGGTAGTATAACAATAACAGGTAACATCCACGGGTAGTATAACAATAACAGGTAACATCCACGGGTAGTATAACAATAACAGGTAACATCCACGGGTAGTATAACAATACAGGTAACATCCACGGGTAGTATAACAATAACAGGTAACATCCACGGGTAGTATAACAATAACAGGTAACATCCACGGGTAGTATAACAATAACAGGTAACATCCACGGGTGAGTATAACAATAACAGGTAACATCCACGGGTGAGTATAACAATAACAGGTAACATCCACGGGTGAGTATAACAATAACAGGTAACATCCACGGGTGAGTATAACAATAACAGGTAACATCCACGGGTGAGTATAACAATAACAGGTAACATCCACGGGTGAGTATAACAATACAGGTAACATCCACGGGTGAGTATAACAATAACAGGTAACATCCACGGGTAGTATAACAATAACAGGTAACATCCACGGGTAGTATAACAATAACAGGTAACATCCACGGGTGAGTATAACAATAACAGGTAACATCCACGGGTGAGTATAACAATAACAGGTAACATCCACGGGTGAGTATAACAATACAGGTAACATCCACGGGTGAGTATAACAATAACAGGTAACATCCACGGGTGAGTATAACAATAACAGGTAACATCCACGGGTGAGTATAACAATAACAGGTAACATCCACGGGTGAGTATAACAATAACAGGTAACATCCACGGGTGAGTATAACAATAACAGGTAACATCCACGGGTGAGTATAACAATAACAGGTAACATCCACGGGTGAGTATAACAATAACAGGTAACATCCACGGGTGAGTATAACAATAACAGGTAACATCCACGGGAAGTATAATCACACGGTAACATCACACGGTAAGTCAACACAGTAACATCCACGGTATCTAAGGTCTAACTATGCAACAAATACAACTACTCACTTTGAGAAGAACACAACAAAAGAAGGCATATATAGTGTCCAGGTAATGAGTGTCAGGTGCGCGTGAATCTGTTGGATTCAGGTGCAAGGGATTATGGGGAGTGTAGTCACTATGATTCGAAGTCTTAAATGTGAACGGAAATGGCGGAAAGCATTGTTGCTAGAAGGAATACAGCTACGGCTGGAAGTGTGCACAATCTCGCCATATGTAAGGAATAATTGACGACGGGCCGTTCAATTATCGAAAGTTAATGCACACCCCGAGATGTGGCCGTTACACCTCGGGTGTGCATTAACTTTCGATAATTGAACGGACCGGAGTCAATTATTCCGCTTATACCACGGTCACAACACCACAAGACGTTGTTCCGATACCACAAGACGTTGTTACGATGTTTTATTCAAGACATTTGTATGGTATTTGTCCCGGAATGCTCTTGCTGGTAGGACTAATTTCTTACGCATCTCATCTGAAGGCGTTGCTTGAGCTGCATATGCCGTTTTCCGAGAGCGAGAGGAAGACAGACAGTGCACTGCACACGCGTTTGCTTCACTGAGAGTGAAAAGACAAGTATCTATATTTGATTTGTTTTCGTCGTATTTAACACCCCTGTCGTATAAGAAAAGTATTAAGAGAAAAAAGTGACAGGAGGTTTCTGCGCCAGCTGCGGTTCTCGCAGTGGCATAGAAAGCTTCCTGCTGTGTGTTTTAAGTCCCGTTTACCCATTCCACAGACGAATTTAACATGTTGTTGTTGTTATTTTTGTGCTTCGTGTTTTATCTTTAACCCGCTGATTGTGTCATGTAGTTTGCCGTTACCTTTGATAAATGCTTTAGTTTTTCGTCTGAACAGTCCTGTACAGTGCTCTCGCCATTGTTGTTCAAATGTTCATGCTGTACATAAATATTAATAGTTATTTCTTCTCAGACAATGGAATTTGCCAGTCACTTTGTCTGTTGTTAGATACATATTCACTGGTGGACAGTAGGCTAAACTTGGCGAAGTGATATGGAACTGTAATGCGGTCAGCAGACCTGGAACACCTTCATAGGTGTGCGTTTAACTGAAAAATAATGCACACCCGTCGAACGTTCGTCAGCCAATCAGAATGAAGCATTCAACAGCCCCGTGGTATAAAATTACAATAAATTACATTAGCTAACACCTATACCTACCCCAACCCTAAACATAACCTTACAATAATAAACATATTAATCAACTGTTTTCAGCGTGACAAAAATTATGCGGTATTGAAGTGCGCATGCCCAGTGGAGGTAGCTGTATCCCTTCTAGTCAAAACCGGAGAGGGGCGCTGATGAGGGGGGCGTAGCTGACAATGGTGGAGTTGTTAAAATTCCTTTGCATAACTTACCCAGAGACACTAATAATAATATAATACTGAAACAATACAATATATAATTTTGAAAATATTATATTATATTGTTTTAATATTACATAATCTATATATTACTTTTATATTATCTTCATAATAATATCATTTTTTATAATCACATTTAAGGGCATTTTTAATACTACATGACAAGATGAATTAATACTTAATAATTGAAATAATTTACTATATTGAAAAAAAGAGAGCTACGCATTGTTGAATATTACCCTATAGCTGACAGGGTTTGTATTTTTCTGGAGTTGCTCAGTAGTGGAAATGCAACCTGTTCTTATGGGAAACTGTTTACAATGTGGGGATTTTATATGAATTTGTGCAAACAAACTTTTAATTGGAATGAAGCATATAAAGCACCATCCCTAACATCTCTTGGATAAAAGCGGATCATACAAAAAAGTATAAATCATCCTACGAATGTATAGTAAATATCTGTGTCATAAAATAGTTACATATTGGCATGAAATTTTGTTTGCAAATCTTGGGAGAGTTTAGTCAGCAGTTCCTTGGGACTTCTTTAGCCTGGCCCCCCACATATACCACATTGTCCCAACATTTAATGTCACCCAGACAGCTGTGCTTAACCTCCCCCTGGCCTTTTTGCACAGCTGCAAGTGGGCTCTTTTCCCCCTGTCGTCCTCATGAGTGGGTCTGCGAATCCAAATTCATGTGACAGGAGAGCGGACGGCCTCCATTCGGACTCTTAACCGCCTCTGTTGTTTCTTAGCCACACAGAGAGTCACAGCAGAAGTTCACACAATGCCATGCTGTGTCAGACAGGCTGTGTAAAGCCATGCTGTTTCTAGACAGACTCCAGTGTAAAACGAACACAGGGTGACTGAAACAGACACGTGTGCAAAAGAAATGTCATCATATCATATCATCATATCATGTTTTCTTGGGTAGCTGTTATAAAATATGATTCTATCAAGATTCAAAATAAACTTTTTCTACATCTATCTTCTAATGCCAAATGAGTTCGTATATATATGAAGAGTTTGGTTCCAAATTGAGATAACTCAGTTTTAAAAAAAAATCTAAAATCATGTTTTTTATTATGCTATCATGTTTTTTTGTGTGTTTTATTGTGTTAGTTAGCTGTATTTATTGAGTTATTATGGCTCAAATCAAAACAAGCCAACTGCAGTTTGATTGATATTAAATGCACAATAAAAAAATCATATCATTTATATAAAAAATATTTAAAAATATATACTTTATTTGTATATGTTTATGTATCTATGTGAAGTCATTAGTAGGCTCTCATTTAAAAAATGAGGATTGTGAAAATACTGTGGTTAAAGTTGAAAGTGATAACCAGCGAGGGTGAAACAATAGTGATTTATTTGTTAAAGTTAAAAAAAAAATCAGATTTATTTATATTTATTTCAGATCTCAGTTTTTACATGTGCAAAAAGAACATGTGTTCCACTTAGTATTGGTGCTAGTCCCTCTTGTTGTACACAGAGGTGATAGAAGTGCCTTAATGCTGATATGGCAATTCATACATTCCACAGGAAGAAGTTATTAAAGCCCTTTTCATTTTAAGCTATATTGCCCTGTCTTTCCAAAGAAAATAGCCGTCCTCTTTGAGATAAAAAATCTGCAGAGAGAAAATGAATTGGCAGGTTGCCTCCCCTAAGGCCTCCTCTATCAGCCAGTGCAGTGGGTGACAAAATGCAGCGCATGTGTTCCCAATACAAACCTTATTCCATCTGTGGCCCTATCAGCCAGGAAATGACATATTTATCAGAGCAGTGTGGCCTTGCAGGCAGCAGAGGCATAGTGGCTGCTGACTGTGAAATCTCCCAGAATTAACTGGGGCTGTCCTTTTTCTCCCTCCACATTACCGTTCCCCGAGGGCCACGGTTCAAAGTGTCCTGCATGGAAATTGCTTTCCTATTTGTTGTGCTGCATAAAAATTGTTAACATTTGTTATCGACTGAATAAAGGGTCTAAAATAATAAATACATCATTTTAAGCATGTGCACCAAATACTTCACCAAATAAAAATCTTTTGTCATCTGAATTTCATGACAGAAATGTGTAAGTAAGAGATGAATTGCAAGGATTGTATTAGGCAAGATGAAGTGCGGAAACTGAATACACAATCCTCAGAGCCAAGAAGAAACTGCACTCTATCTGTGCTAGCGTTCAGAAGAGCCAGAGGAAATCGCTTCTATTGTCTCAGTTCCCATGTTTTTCAGAAAACATGAGGGCCTAAAATGCATCACAAGTATTTCGGTCCACAAGGTTGTTAGACCACAACTAAACGGTTTCCCCTCCAAGCATCTTATACATAATTATGAACTACCAATACTAAAACTAGAAGGAACATCCATTCATCAAAAAAAAATTAAGTTAAAATAATAAAAGGCTATTTAATTTCCTTACAAGATGCTGAGATGTGTTTTCTAATTTGTGTATATACAAAAACCCTGCCATACAATAATACAAACAATAACTTGGTTGTTTTATTACACGTAAGAGAGTAGGATGGGTTACATGAGCTGGAGGTGTGTCAACAGATGTGGTGTACAGTGCCAAGGTTGTGTGCTCGACTCTGTGTAAACAGCGACAAACAGACCATTTTACTCATACTCACACACACAGTGTCACATGTGCCACAATGTTAATCCAACTTCATTCCAGATTAGATCTGAATGTTCCTGTTTATTTTGGTCTGTAAGTGGTCAGACTGGAGGGAAAAATAATTTTCTCTCATAACTTGGGTGCCAGTATATTTGGTTGGGGAGCACTGGAAGACCAGTTGCTCAACACAGAATATTGTGCAACACCTCAACCCTAAGTGGAGTGCTTTGAGTTCCAAATCACACTCAAAAAATATTTTTAATAATAAAATTAAGGCCGTTGACATAAGTGAACCGCTTCACTGATCATTGGTATGAGCAGTTCAAATATATTGCAGGTTCTCAAATGCATTTCCAAACAGCACAGCAGAATAACTGCAGCATGAACCTGCACTATTTTGCTATCACATGTTTTCAAGGACAAATTAAGAGGCTTTATCAGACTTTGACTGTGATTGTGTCTGAAGTCATGATGACACACTATTGGAAGCTGGTTTTGTAAAAGGAAACAGTGTACTTCCAAAGAGATTTTCCAAGCTTTGCTTTATGTGTATTTAGGGCCAACTGGCCTCTGGCGTGCTATGCGGTATATTTTAATCATGTACTACACACCCGGACTACAGAATGTAGAGAATATCCATTAAATATTTCATGACCTGTTTTCCTTTGTCTAACAGAGGAAATCTGATTAAATGGATATATTAACTCACACAGCAAATGACATTATGTGGAAAAGCTGTATTTGTTTTTAGTTGGCTGAATAAATCACATCACTTTTCAGTTGCATAATTAATCCATCAGTTTGCTTTAAGAGCGTGCTCCTAAAATGGCAGTTTTGTGCTTTGTGTTTTTCTCCAATCAATCTTCTGTAGTGTTCCCGCAGGAGTGTAAACAAAAACCCTCCACCCTTTAGTCACCATATTAGAGCTGTAGCGCGCAGGTAGCGAGAGAAAGCATCAGATCACTATTAGCCGTGTAAAATCTTCTCCTGTGTAATTGCTATGTTCCACTTCGAAGACTCTGACAGAGAGGCTGGTGTAGGAGTGAGATATCCTTAAAATAGCAATTAAATAATATGAAGAATACTATGACCTCCACTTCCTTGGGTCACAACACTGAGAGACAGAGTTTATTGAGATTCTTAGCAGTACCTTTCAGACACAGTTCAGAGCATTTATATCAACATCGCCGCTCGCCCGATTAACATTCTGTCGCTTAAAGGATTATTATGTCACATCACGTCTCTGTTTAGGCTCTTCATCATAAGTACGTATGGTAATTCAGAGGTGAGTTCATTTGATACCCCCAATATTCTGCTTTGGGCAACAAAATGTCACTTTTTTAAATGACTGTGCCAAGCACATGATTAAATGCAAGTTTTCTGTAACATTCACAGCCGTCAGATAGCGCATTCCATTTCTTGCAGTAATTAGCTTAACCACCAGGTGGCAATCGTTTCCTGGGAGCATCGATTCAAGGTAGTAGAAGAAAACCTGTGGATATCCGGGGCTTAGCCCAGAGACCGCCACAAGTGTTTGTACACGCAACATGTGAATGGCCCTAACATTTCTATGATAAAACAGTTATCAAACATTAAACATTTAGCTACTTTCATCGGGCTGGCTCTTTCACAGTTAAAGCTGACCTTAACCGTGGCTTCTGTCCGTAGCAAATCCCGCCTTCATTCATTTGTTTGGCCACCTCAATTAGATTGATATTGACAAGCTCATATAAATTAAACTTCAGTCCGTTTCGACACAGCAAGGTAAACAAGTAATGTTGTACAATATACATTATACAATAATATTAAGAGTGTAAATGATTATATGTATTAAAATTATTAAATATATGACAACTAATAAGGCCTCGCTACTACCCTTAACCTCACCATACACTTTATTATAAACACCTGTTATCCATTTTCAAATATTATTTTCTTCATTTTGTTGAAAATAAATGCCTGTATGATCTGATATGTGATGTGAATGTAGTTCGACAAAAGGTAGATTCGATCTTGCACTCATATGTATCACGATTTCTGCTTGTCTCGCGTCTTACTCACTACACCACAGAAGCTGCTGAGAGAGTGCTTGTTTTTACACTCCAAATGTTTTTTTCCAAGAAGAAGGACCCACTCACATTTGCCCATGGGTAGACACGCAAAAGACGTAAAATGTAAACGGCACCTAAGGGATTCGTACACGGCATGGTAATAAAACCTTCGGGCTTTACTGAAAAGCTTCAGCCCCCTTAGCCCACCCCTATCGCCGCCACTGTCTGTAGGCCCGGCGAGAGGTATTGCAATATTGCTCAATACCCACTACGTTTACAAGTCGAAAGCAGTATGCTTTGCAAGGCTGTGCATTCGGCTGTATGCGTACGCTCGCATACACGTAAAAAAAGAAGTATGCTACAGGCTTTAATATGAGACAAGTATGAACTTTCTATCTAATGGAACACAGGGGGAACGGTATCTGACAGTAACATTCTCAGCCGTCAGATAGCATTTCCCCAGCTTTAAGTAGCCAATTTTAACACCCAAAGTCCCCACATTCAAACAGGGCATCAACAAAAGGGCTAGGTTGTTGGTTTGAGGCCCTGTCTTTCCTTTTTTCTGTCATTCAGTGCATGAAAAACTTATCTGACAGAAACTTTCTTAGTCATCAGATAACATTTCCCCAGCTATAAGTAGCAAATTTTTACATTCAAATTCCCCACATTTAAACAGGGTTTTAATAGGAGGGCCCATTGGTCCAGCAGTTAGTGGGGTGAGATTGTAAGGTGCAGGTTGTTGGTTTGAGGCCTGTCATTACTTTTTATCTGTCATTCAGTACAAGGAAACCTTATCTGACAGCAACATTCTTAGTTGTCAGGATACGTTCTCCTGCTTTGACGAAAAATGTAATGATATGAAGCTGAAACTCAGAGAACTTACTTCTTGTGATGTTAGAAGTCAGCAGTGTTAATATGAGACAAGTATGAACTTTCTATCTAATGGAACACAGGGGAAACTGTATCTGACAGTAACATTCACAGCCATCAGATAACGTTCCCCCTGCTATAGCTAGCAAATTTTAACATTCAAAGGTCCCACATTCAAAATGGGCCTCAACAGGAGGCCAAGTGGTCCAGTGGTTAGTTCAATAGGTTTGTTGGTTGCAGGTTGTTGGTTTGCGCCCTGTCTTTCCTTTTCTATCTCATTCAATACAGGGGAATGTTCTCTGACAGCAACATTCTTAGTTGTCAGGATAACTTCTCCTGCTGTGATGGAAATTTTTATGATATGAAGTTCAAACTCTGAGAACCTAATTGTGTTGGTGTTAAAAGTCAGCAGTGTTAATGTGAGACACTTTAATGCACTTTCTATCTAATGGAACACAGGGGGGGACGGTGTCTGACAGTAACATTCTCAGCCATCAGATAACGTTCCCCCTGCTATAGCTAGCAAATCTTAACATTCAAAGGCCCCACATTCAAGCAGGTCAACCATAAAAAGCTTAGTGGTCTAGTGGTTAGTGCAGGTACAGGTTGTTGGTTTGAGACTTGTTTTTCTTTTTTATTGCTGAAACTCTGAGAACCTACTTGTTGTGGTGTTAAAAGTCTGCAGTGTTAAAGATCATCATGGTGAATAAAGTGTCTTATTACATCTGATCACTGTGCATATTTCTTTTACATGTGTTATTTACAGCGGTGAGCCTTAGAACCTGTCATAGTCTCGGCGTATGAACGTAATGGCCAATGAGAAGTTTAGATGAGTCACCGCTTGCATATAAAAACAACAGGTTGCAGATACGATGTAAGTCAGATTCATGTATTATAATGGAAGTTTAATGCAGTCAACTTCATTCATTATAACACGAGATTATAACTGCAGTCACTTACTTTTTCAGTTATGAGTTTTTAAGTTTTGTTTATTCCCAGTTTGAAAAATAAAGTTTTTATGGTACTAAAAGAAGATGTATTAATGCAAAAACAGCAATATCACCCATGAACTATTTGTCTTTATAGTCAATAAGAATGAACTGTAAGAATGGCATGAACAATTTTAACATATTCTATTATTTGACAATAATCATGATTAAAATATCAACAGTAATATTAAGATAATGTTTTTAATATTTCAGTCCACTGTAAAGGTTGCCTGTTTCTTATATTTATTACATGTGATATGCTCCTCTAACGCAGTTTAAAGACAGAATCAGCCTTAAACTTTGTTTTTGTCTTTATCTTTTATCTTTTCATAATGTATACAGATGCATTTAAAATTACATTCATCTTATAATATTATTGAGTTGTGGTGTAAATACAGTTAAATACCGGTAGTCTGTGTAATAAGCCAGAGGCAGCTTCTGCTCTGAATATAATGAGTCAATGTCTTTTACTGCAAGGAAGAAGACTCCAGTTCAGGAAAACATACAGGACCAGAGCAGTCAGTTACAAATAATGTTTTTTTCAATGATATATTGTATAGATCTAACAATGTAGTTTTTTATTATAAACATGTAATGTTTATTATATCATCTTAAAATGATTGTGTTTTATACATTTCTAATTTTAATTTTACAAAATAAAAAATGTTACGTGTTTACAATCTATTTTTATGCCTTTAAGCATTGTTGTGAAATGTTGTAAGTCAATAAATGTAATTTTTGTGGTAAAAGTTGTGTCTTTATTTCACAGTACACAAAAATGAATGCAGTAATGCATGTAAAACTAGTCTAATAATTGCTGTGATAAAGAACACAGCATTCTAATACTCTAATTGCAATTACAGAACTGTGATTATTACTGTAATAAAGAATTACAGTATTTAATAGTTACTGTGATTAAACTTACAGTCAGCATACTGTGGAATGTTTTACAGCAACTTACTTGCCAATTGCTGCCAGCAAGTTGCTGTAAATTTCACAGTATTCTTTTTACAGTGTACAGCAGTTGAACAAGATTTCACAATCAGTTTCCAATAGATCGAGACCCAGCATGTTCTACGTGCCGAATTTACAATGAATGTGCATATTTTATCCTGATTAATTAATAATAATAATTCTTAATCTTAAATACAATATTAAGTAAAAATGTTTGTTGATAATTAATTAAAAAGCCTTTACAAATCTGTGTAAACTAACGTTATCAGATGACCTCTAATGCGTGCTGCACAGCATCATAACACAAATATTTAAAGGGATAGTCCACCCAAAAATAAAAATTCATGAATTACCCTCAAGTTGTTCCAAATCTGTATAAATGTATTTTTTCTGATGAACACAGAGAAAGATACAGTATTTGGAAGAATGTTAGCAATTTTCAGTTCTGGGACATCATTTACTAACATAATAAGAAAAATTACAATGGTAGTCAAAGGTACCCCAGAACCGTTTGCTTTCCTAAATTCTTCAAAAAAAAACCCTCCTTTTGTATTCAATAAAACAAAAAATATACTTGTATTTTTTTTTACTACGGTAGTGAATGATGTCCCAGAACTGACAATTGCTAACATTCTTCCAAATATCTTTCTCTGTGTTCAACAGAACAAAGAAATTTATACAGATTTGGAACAACGTGAGGGTGAGTAAATGATGACAGAATCTTCATTTTGGGGCGGACTATCCCTTTAATATTTCAACATGACAACATTGCCACCAATGCAGAATATATGCTTCTTTGTGATGTACTGCCCCGTCGATACAACACACCAGGGATGCAACACTGTTTATGTCGCTAACTTCAAAGAAGCCACACAATGCCCAAGCATTCACGCGTGTTTCGCCTGTGAGTGTAAATGTGTTTGCAACCGGGTCTGAATTAGAACAGAACACTGTTGTGTTGATCAGAGAACTGTCATAAGCTTCAAGCCTTTCTTATCTGCTTTTTGCAGCACGGCTTATGTGGATCAACAGCACAACAAAACTGGGTAAAACAGAAGCAGAAATGAGTCTGTTGCTTTTTATTCCCTTGTGTTTGAAAATGTTAACATTTGACATGGTAAGTAATTCAAAAACAACAGAAATCTCAGACTATCCGGTGTGCATTCTTTTGCCTTGCCTTATTAGATTCATGCGTTCAGGGAAGAGAACTCGAGAAACCAGACGCAGACCTTTCTTTAGAGGCAAAGTATCATCAAATAATTAGAGTAGCATGCTGAGGTCCCTCGCGACAAGCACTGCGACTGCACCTCGTTGCGATACTCGCCATGTTTTTGAAGAGCGCGATCTGAAACGACTCTTGTGAGGATGCGCGCTCCGGTACCGGTGCAGATGGTCTCGAGGCCATGTGTGCCAATGAGAAATTTAATTGCGCTGCATTTAAAAGTATCTGTTTTAATAGCAGGGTTCTGGAGTTTCCCGCTGGCGCGTTTTAATTAGTTTGAATACATTAGACTCCTGTTGGAGCTCTACCTGCCAGGATTGATCACCGGACTGGGACAACGCTGGAGCCATTTGCATTCACACCCGTTGGCCCCATAGATTGAAGCAGTAAGACACACCCCGCGAGTGCGAAGCTTTGCATGTGCACTTCTGCTCTTTATCAGCAGCAGGTAAAAATGGAATGGAAACCTATCGGCCTGATGGATTACTGCAGTTTTAAGGGAGTGAAGGAGTCTAAAGGCAAGAAAATCAGACACTGAGCAGTTGCATTGAACCGCTTTCTGTTCTTCCTTTTTTATAAGGAAAAGTGGGGAAAGGTTAAATCCATTACCGTAGAATCACACACACATTTTTCTTATGCTGAGGGACTGGGCCTAGTAAAACATTTCACTTCAGTCAATATTTTTCAGGCCAGGTTTATTTGGAAAGTCAATGTGTGTATAGTCACCTAAGGTCTTGGCAACAAACAAACAAGGAAAAAGATACAGTTCATTGAACCCTCTTTAGTTTGAGCTGGGGCATGTTGTCACACTACACAATGCAGCAACCCATATTGTTTTATTTATTTATATTTGCCAAAAATAGTAATAAATTGTATACATATTTAACATTTAGAGCATATCTGACACATTTCCGCAATCAAATTTTGGATAATTTACCATGGTCTGACATTTACTAAAAAATCATCCTTGCCTAGACATAGTTGAACTTTTCAGTTACAGTAAATATAGGCCTACTTTCAATATGCTGTTAAATTCTATTATGATATTAGAATTTCATCTGAATATTTATGAAAATATTCTGAATTAGGACGGTACATGCATGCAAAACATACATACATTTGTGATTGGACTTTGAATTTAAACCTTGTAATCTCCTTACTGACATTTTCTCTGTGTGACACCGAATCCCAGCCTCTCCTCTAATAATTTCTCTTTTGTTTTTCATTATGCTGTCGATTTTATTGTTGTTATGATATACCTTTTACACCAAGGTCATAACAGTTCATCTTTAACAATTGTTCCATGATTTTACACTTTCACCAATGCAACCGAGATTCAGTTTCATAAAGAGGATGTCCTTTCAACACACGCAAATGCTGTTGATCATATAGTTATCAAATCCAGATGTGGACAGAGACATTACATCCCTGAAACAGCTTTCTCCTCTTTCACAATAATAACTTGGGCGTAGAATACAATTTGGTAAAAGCAGAACAGCTTCAGTACAGTGTGTCCTGATATAGAACCGCAGGAGTATGGCATGCTGAGAATTAACTGGGGGAGATTTTTATTTCTGCCAGCACCGATAGCTCCCCGGGACCTCAACTATTGCTGTATATCAGTCAGCAAAAGAGCTGACCTCAGACTAATTTGTGTTATGAAGCAGGAAGTGCGAAAAATCTGAAAAGACCTGTATCATGTGCACGCAGGCATGAGGTTGGCATAGACTTTCGCCATCAGTACTGCAGAGGCTGAAATTGGGCTTTTCTCTGCTGTCTCATTATCATGATTCCCTCTGTGTCTGTGTGAAAGTCGTGCAAAGTGTTTCTCTTCAATGTCACAAGTCTAAGCATCATTGATTTATTAACTTAGAATGTGGTAGTGTTTTGCATGCAAAGTTATTAAAGAAACAAAAATATGAAAATTGTGACATCATTTACTCACACTTGAGTCGAGTTCCAAACATTTTTTTTTTGTGGAACATAACTCTCATTGTTTCCATCATTTCTCTCTTCCATTAAATAAAAGTAAACTAAACTTGAGGTATAAGCCCAAAACACACACACACATGCACACTAAGAATTTACAATGACACACAGACATAGACACAAATTTACTATGAAGTTAGACAATTGTTTGAACAGGAAAAATAAAAGGATTAAATTAAAAGGCTTTAAATGTATGTCTTTAAAGTAAATGATGGATTTTGAGTGAACTACCCTTTAAGTCTAATTCATATGAGTTACATACATGCTTTTTAAATCTTAGACCAAATTGATCTGGTTTAAATTAATCTCACCTAAATCCCTCCAACTACCACTTCAGTAGGCTACTAAAGGGATTGCAGGCCAGAAGAATTTTGCATCACTTACTGTCTGTTTCAACACATTGATAACTGATGACCAGAAGACATATTGAATTGAGATCTCATCTTTATCTGAACTAATACAATGCATACAAAACCCACAAGAAATACCTCAATTTACGACCGCACATCAATCAACATGTAGCAATAGAAGACAGTGGAAAAATGTGGCATGAATATCATTATTTTCCTGGTGCACCAGGGAGAACTGATAGTGAGTGAGAAAGAAAGGGCCCTATTGTACACCCGGCGCAACGCAAGTGTTTTTGCTAGTTTCTGCCCGACGCAGTTCACATTTTCCCGTCCTGCGCCGCGTTGTTTAAATAGCAAATGCATTTGCGCTCATTTGTGCGCCCATGGGCGTGTTGGTCTAAAAAAGATGTGTGCTCAGGCGCATTGTTGGCGCGTTGCTATTTTGAGGAACTGAAAATAGACTGCGCCATAGATCAACTCAAACCTAGTCTAAAGTCAATGGCGCAGTATTTTTTTGGGCGGGTCCACATACAACGCGCTTTCACTTTACTTATTACACAGAGGGAAGCGCAGCAGCCCACAAACATGCCAAATATAAAAAATAAATGGATTACAATGTAAAAAATTATTAGTGTGTACATAAAGATAAAAATCCGGCTTGTCATGTAGATGATCTGCTCGCGCGCTTTAACCTCACGCACGAGCAGATGCGTTTCCTCTCTAGAGAAGCGTCCAGTCTTTGCTCTTGCAAATTCCGCCGTGTAAGTAGCGAATCCGCCATGGCGCGAGCGCAACTGTCTTTTAAAGGGAATGAGAGATGAGACTCTGATTGGTTTACTGCACGTTACGCCCAAAACACACCCATTACTCATTAAGAGAATCGGGACAACCCGTTTAGACCATGCGCCCAGGCGCGCCGACCGTTTTCCCCTCGTTAAATTAGCAAAAGTGGATTCGGACACGCCCTGAGTGCACCTGCGCCGTGCGTTTTAAACCATGCGCTTAGATCGTGAAAATAGGGCCCAAGGTGAGCGAGCATGTCCTCTAACAACCAAATCCTTACTGAGCCTACTGGTTAAAGCAGATGTTCACATGAGACCCTGCCAAAGACATGTGATGTAACAGGTTGATTTGTGAAGACTCTCCTCAAATCTCTTCTCAAAGATTCCTCACAGGCATTGGTGCTCTTCACATGGCCTCCAAACTCTGAACCCGGAGAGGCTGCAAAGAGGAGCTCTATTCACATACAACCTCATGACCCACAGTTGAAGGTGTGTGTGCTTTTTGGATCCTTACCAGACTTACACGCTCTCTAATAATTATTTTGTGTCATTTTAATTTGAAAGTTTTCCGAACATAAACTCTGTATAATTTTTCATATAATTCATGTCATTTTTATGAATTATCAACACACCATTTACCAAAAGATGCTGGCAATGGCTAATGCAAATTTAGCCACTAATTCAGATAAAAGCCATTACAATCTGTAAAATTTCACAGTGTGATCATTCCGTCTAACTAATCTCAATGTCACTCAGAATTGATGTAGTTTTAAGGATGAACAATGAGGATGATAACATACCGTATTACATAGCCGTTGGCAAAGCATGAATAAAAGAATATGTTCCATTACAGAAAACTGTCGCGCATGTAATTGTGTGTAACCAGTCAAAATATGCAAAGTACAGAATAGAAAACACCATTTTATAAATTATTTCACAATTCACAGCCTAATATTTAATTTGCACTGTTATTTTGTGGAACTGTATCTATCTACATACATTTTTTTTTCATATTACATATCAATGGTAATAGCCACATATTAATTCTTGCCAATGTGTTCGATTCCAATGCAGCACAAAAACTGTGTAAATATAATCTAGAAGTATCACAGACCTTGGATAAAGACAGGCTACAGTCTACACCAGCATGTGTTTTTACACTTTCGTTTAATGTATCTCCTTGTGTCTTGAAAACCTACGTCTCTATTTGAAAACTTTGAAGATATGGTAAAGGAAAAGAAAGCTTCACACAGCCCTGAGGGTAATTTTGTTGTTAAGGAAACCAGGCAGGAGTGTGTTACAAGGCATCAGTTCACTCTGAGCCTCCTGTCCTCCGCTGTGCGCTGGAAGAGTGGGTAATGGATCAGACCTGGACCCAGGAGACCTCTGCCTGAATCAAACCGTTCAATACGTGCCAACACAGGCTCTTCTCCCTCCAAACAGCAAACAGGGGAGAGACACAGCTGATTTCAGGCCTTAGTTCTGTACTTACAGTATACACCCTCTGATGTATGCAATGTGAAAACTTTCCTTTGCATAGGAAAGGAAAACTCACTTTGGGCACACAGGATTGGTCTGATTGATTTGGTGTGTTTGTGTATAGAAGGTTGCTGTGCTAACATGGCTTTGTTTCCTTACCACAGAGCTTTCGTATCCATCACTGTCCCGTTTATACTGTCTGCAATTAGTCTTTGCCTGCTTTTCTTTCCAGGATGCAAAATAAAGGAGTTACAAATGATGAAGTGCAAATGTACACAGAAGTGTGTTTGCTCTCTTTAGGAGTAATTTAAGTCCTTGCTGAATTTGATTACCATGGATAATTTCAGGAATTTTAGTGTGGTTAAGCTACTCAAAGACATAGAGGAATATTGAAAGCACAGTTTTTGTAGTTGGGCAATTTCATGCAAATGTCAAACTTTTCACCATACTGATAGGTCATATGTCAATATTTAGTGTTTTAAATACCCATGTAAGTTTTTAAAGCATTTTTTGTTTGTTAAAGCATAGTTTTCCATAGTAAGTGAATTCATAACAGTATATGTTCCATGTAAATTGTAAATAGGCATATGAAAATGGAAAAAAACTATTTTATGTTCAATAAAGAGCCATGCCTTCTCCATTTGTTGGGTATTATTGCTTCTGGTTTATACAGTTTAATTCACATAAATCCTACAAAGTATGTTGTCTTTCAAAGCCGTGTATCCTTTTTTGTCACATCCACAACGCATGTATATTCCCCTCTTTTAAAATAGAAAACTCATGCATAGGCTGATATTTTTCTGATGTCTGGATCCAACAGGGAAAGAGAAAGCTATATAAACAGATGATTCAATATATTAGTAATAAATACATTCTCTGAGAATATACATTTCAAGTTTTGACTGAAAATGTCACACCCATAACTCTGAAATTGCCCAGTTGACTTGAATACTGAATTAACCCTTTATGTAATACATTATGTATTCGAACTGTATCTATAGATGGGCTAAAATGTTTGTGTACACGTCTGTTTATTCCATGCAAATATGAATGTTATTTGTAAAAATATTGTATAATCATGTGTAGGGTTGGAAATCGTTTCAATTTTATCGATTCCAATTCTGATTCTGCTTATCGATTTCGATTCTTATTGATTCCCAGTTTCGATTCCACAGTTGAAGTAAACATTTAGATATGAACCTGTATGGTCATTTAGCCTGCTTATTGACTTGTTTGCAAAATATATTTATATATTTCTGAGCACCGTTTTGTGTATATTTACACATAGAAACACACCTTTTCTGATTTATTACAATTTGTATTATCATAGTTGAACTACATCATGGTTAAACTGCAGTTACTATAATACAACTATGGTTAATTTGTGATTTCTGTGCTTTTAATGCAAATTCTATAGCTAAACTATGCTTACTATAGTAAAAAATATCGATAATTTTCATAAGGGCTTTTATTGAGATATCAGCAGATCATGCAACGCATGTACTTTTCTGAAAATATGCACACAGGAATTGATGAGAGGAATTCAAATTTTAATCTCAAGTATCCGATTCCTATTCCTTTCGATTCCGATCCGATTCCTAGCCTTTCGATTCCGATTCCAAATTGGAATTGATTTTCGATTCCCAACCCTAATCATGTGTCCGAAAAGTGTTCAATTAAGGAAAATCTTAGCTGTGTGCTTTAAAGGTCTTTATAAAAAAAGAAAAAAGAAAATTCAGTACAACCCCATGACAATCACGCTGTAGACCAACAAGGACTCACTTTGTTGATGAACAAATAACTCATATAAAATTGAAACAAGGATTCACATTGAACCTTATTGTGAGACTTCATGTATAAAGAATTTGTTCTGTTATAAAAAGCCAATATATTTTTAGAAATTAATTGTGCAAGGAAATTATTTTATTTGCAAAAGTGACACTATACTCTTTGAATAACAACAGTTTTAAACTTTCTGGAGTTTAAATGTGCCTGTGACTATGGATATAATAATCTGTCTGGAGACCAGGTCACATCCAGAAGACCACTTTAGAAGTGGATAGAGCAGCTGACATTTATCAAAAGGGCAGGAGCATTTCATACTATTAAGGCCTCTGGCTGCGTCTAGAGAGACTCAGCTAAACCAATCTAGAACCCAAATGTCATAGCATCGTGCTCAGTCTATTCAACCTGTTTTAAAATCAAAGTGGCCAATGCACTTTGCTTTATATTGATACTATAGCTGCAGCATCAGTGGATCCCTTGTATTAGTATGTTCATTACACATGTTTCTCTGGGGAGTGTGTTGTTCCTCTGCCCTGAGGACGTCCTTGCATGGACTGTCAGTCATCAGCAGATCTATGTCTGTGTGTCATTATTACATCAAATCTTTAATTGCTCGAGACGTTTTTTTCACCAGCTAAGGGTGTCTTGTTCCCCATTAAGGGGAACTGTATGTGTGGATTCATAGTTCTGTTTGTCGCTTATATCAACACACTGCAAAGGACACAGGCTACTCTCTGCAAACACACGTCATGGGGCATCGGGACCTGCCATAGAAATGCCTCTGTAAATTTTCCCCTCACTGTGACAGTGACTCACCTGTTGGTGCTTTCTAATTGCTTCTCCATGAAATTACACTCTTAAATTAAACTGTGTTTTGCCATTTAGCACATTATGGCCCTGTTTCACAGACACAGCTTAGCTTAAGCCAGGACTGCCTTTGTTAAATTAGGATATTTAAGTCTCTTTTAATGAAATGCCTTAGATAAAAACATTACTGGTGTGTACTTTGAGACAAAAGAATGGCAATGACATATTTAAAGATATGGCAGGGCAATTTATTTTCAGTTAAGACAGCTCAAACTTTCAATTTAGTCTGGGACTAGTCCTAAGCCTTGTCTGTGAAACCGGGCATGTGTTATTTAATGAAAACATAACTGAAAGAGACAACACTGTAAATTGTGTTAAAAGTAGCACAAAATGTATTGTCCCAGAAATAACACAGAGATGTGTTCAGTTAACGACAACAAAAAGCATAAGTGCAGTAAAAACTAGTCTCATATAGCCTACCACCACAGTATACAAAACTAAGAGTTTTTTTTAAAGACTTCAATGATTTCAACAAATTCCTCAATAACCGTCATTACACAACACAAACACAAACAATTATGCACTTGCACACACTGTAAATAACACCATAGTGATCGTCACTAAAAAACAAGGTGGTCACGCCCATCAAATCTGCTTACACGAAGAATGATAACTTTAAATAAATATAACTATAAAGGTATGTTTATTGTGGTCCGTTCCATCAGTGATAACGTGAACTTGTGTATATTCTTAGCTTCCCATTTTAATTGTGCGAGCCCTGGACTCCGCTATTCTCTTCAAATCCGAAACCGGAACTATAAATAGCGTCGTTCCGGTGAGTTAACCTCAAATTAAAACGGTGTAGAAACGCGTTTATGTTGTAGGGCAGCTTTTAAAGTGAATCCTGAAAATGTAATGGTGTCTTATCGGTTTAAAACCAAACTGTCTGTGAACGTGACTAGGCTAAAAGAGGACTGGCAACCACAATTTGCTGTCATGTGAACAGCTAAAGCGAATAAATTGAATTGTTGGATGCTGTTGAAATTAGATAAATAAGCATTCACAAGAAGATCAAGTGACATTAAGATCAAAGTTTCCAGACCCTAATAATGTAAATATGAGTAATTTTGTCGAATATTCTGCCTATAATGGCTAAGAAAAAACTCCTAAGAGTTTTATTCATTGTAAAGTCTGAACCGTTATCTGCATAGATATAATAAATGTTTGACCAAGGCCTTAAAACTCTTATGTGAGATTGTCCATTTAATTCAATGGGGAAAAAAGACTGGACATAAAACGATGGCGCCAGTTGCTTCTTGAAGTGTCTCTTACAACAGGACGAAATACTACCCCCTGCCTTGAGGATATTAAAAATGAAATACAGAGTCATTTGCTGCACAGGGTCAGCCTACACTGATCTGCTTTTGATTAAAAACAAGGAGCTTAGAGGCTTTCCTGTTGCCATGATAAAGGCATCATGTCATAAGTCCGATTTCAACCGTGGCCATGCGGACAGTAGCAGTGAGCTTTGGCCATGCTTTAATAATCTTCCATCTAAATGTGTGAGAACTCTTTGAACCCTACAGCATCAGAGATCGCTTTTAAGCTCGCAGGTTTTAGCTTTGATGGATCTATCTTTCTTACAAACTTCCATTTGGAAAATATGGGGTCCTTTCTCTCTCCATCTCCCTTTTCCTGTCTTGCACTCTTTCTGGCTGAGGGCAGGATATGAAGAACCCATTTTGCTTCTCACTTCTTTTGTGAGTGTTTGGATGCAACATCATTTCCATTTTCCAAAGACAGAACAGACCGGTGACAAAATGGATTTAGGAAAACCAATAGATTATGAAAGTGGTTTCATTGCTTTGCATTGTGCATGCATATATTACTTTGGATATCAGGGATAGCTGAGCTGAAAATGACTCATATTTTTAGCACTGTAAATGTTGAATTTTCTGCATGGGTGACATCCAGAAGTGCTTACTTCGAGATATGCTCTGGTTTTATTAGTCGTGGTCTCAGAGCTATGTATATGAGTCTGCCTGAAGATCCATTTGCTGTATGGTATGTTCTATAGGGACAATTGTTTGTACGTGCGCTAGCTGGGCCATTAGACCTTCTCCAGGTCAATAAACATTTATGATAAGAGCAGTTCTCTTTCAGAAAACCTTATTTTACAGTCGCAGTATTGCCCAGCCTCCCAGCTTTCCCAGCCGCATTGTCCGAATGCTTTAATCCATCCAGTTGCGGCTGTGGGGGCCACTCTATCCCCCTTTCTCTTTTTGCAGAGGTTCAATGGCAGAAAATCCATAGCCTCTCTAAGAGGAGGAATTCCATTAGATAATAGATATGGAATCCATCTCGATTCTCCACCTTATCTTCTCTTGGGGTGGGAAATCAATACAGAAGCTTCAGCTGAACTGCCAACAATAACAATAAATTGATAGGCTTGTGAGAGAAGAGGGGTGAGGAAGAGCGGTAATGGACCAAACGTCACACTCTTCATCGACAATGACGTAAATCACTGTGTTAATTGCGCAAACAGCCCTTCAAATGAGGAAATAAAGAAAAGGGAACCAGCAGGACTGAGCGTTTATTTTGTTTCATTCTTAAATAGCTGTTTGATTTTCGTGCAGTGGTTCTGTAAATGAATTAGCCATAAAACTGAATGTATTTTGCTACAGATAGAATTAGATGTTTGCTGACATCTCTTTTTAAAGGGACAGGAGTGTGCGCTGGCCAGGCTTTCCTGAGTGCTGTGGTTTTCTGTTGAAACTTTAGCACTGCCAGGTGTGGTGTTTGCTGCGGCTGTTGCCCAGTGACACGCTCCAAACAGTGTTGACAGCAGTCAGTGAATGAGACTGTCCCCAGAGATCAACCCCATATTGATCAATCTCCTATTCAAGTCTTTCAGCTCCTATGAATATATAAGTACATTAATTAACCTTTTAATATTGTATACAATCTATTCAGACATATTTAGAAGTTAAACAGGCTGTATAAAGTTTCCCATAATTCCACAGAACAATCACCTCCTGAATTTAAAGTGTGAAGTCTCTTCAGTATTGATTGAAGCTACTTTTAAATTCACACCAAGGACTGAAAAAAAACAGCATTATCGCTGCTGTCCTTCTGAAACCTTGTATCTCCATATTTCGTGATTTTTATTTTTAGCCATAAATCATTATTATTAGTCACCCTTTATATTTGTCACAGGATTTTGAAAATACCTAACCAATAAGTATTAAAAAGTGTTTGTCAACTTGGACAACACAGTATTATTAATTTAAAAAGTACAATTTTTTTCCTTTTCCTGAAAAATTGTGACTTTGGACATCCAAGGTTTTAGAAGGACAGCGACGGTATACGTTTTTGTATTGGCTGTTTTTCTACATGCGTCTGACACATCTGACACTTTTTTACAAAAGACCTATTAACATGTTTATGAATAAATATGCACGGTTGGTTAAAATAGGGTGACACACATATTGGGTCACCTGTCTGTGCTAAGCGTAATGTTTCATTTTTCTTAAGTGCTTCAAAGCTGATTTTGTATAATCCCTTACAAAAACACTAATCTTAACTACAACCGAACATATGTGACCCTAAAACTGATCTAGAAACACCACAGTATCTCTCCAGATTTTGATACTGATGCTTAGCCAGCAGATGTCAGTCTTTTCTGTAGTATCACTGGCACATTGCGAATGACATTGCCCTGGAGGCAAATTTAAGGGTGAAGAGTACCATTTTGTGTTACCAAACAGGACTGCAAAAAGTCATTTCAAAAATTTCCCCATCTTCCATTGGTCATCAAACAGTTGAGACCCAAAATGGAGCCATTGGTTGAGTAAAGGTTGCTATATTGGCCATTGGCTTTAGAGACCACATTATTTAAATGGTTATAAAATAACCTACAAATGTAAGATTTATTTTTAGTTAAAAGGAATTTAACAACAATTGCTACGTAAGGATATATCAGCTAGAAATTAGTCAGTTATGATGAATGAATTAGCACTCGGATGCATTCGTCAGGGACTGCAGAAAACTAAAACCGAACAATAGTATGCCTCTAATATATTTAAACCGTGTCATATCTCCGCGCTTTACACAACTTATCTATTACGGCTTGCGTGGGATCTGTTTCCTTTTTCATGTCGAGCCGTGTGTGGAGGGAAGACCACCCTCATTGGGAATTGAGTGCAAGTTAATTTCAACCCACACAATGACACAATCTAGAAGACCGCAGAACAGTCTTTTGTGCAGCTCCTCTCCCCCAACCAGTCAGTGGGAGGTATTAGCGTCCCTGTCATCAGAGTCTGAGAGCCATCACTCCTTTGAAGGATTAACTTCATTAGCATGTTTTCACGCCACTCGTCCTCTAATTGCCCAATTGAAGCGCCCACTTGTTGTGCTTGTGAAACATGCATGGACTCACAAGACTGAGTCCAAGGCTCATGTCTGAAAGTTATCGCTTTTGTTTTGTCATATTAGAATTCGAATGAAATTATTCGAAACGTTCAGATTGTTTTGTTCGAAACTAGTTGCGGAGTCATTAAGTCATGTCACATTTAGTTTCAGCCCTGTTTATTAGATCATGTTCCATTTATTCAAATATTTTTGGCCATTTTATTCAAATGAAACATAAGGAGAAAGACTGTGAGAGAAAGAGATCTGTTGCACACAACATTTTCGTCCAGCCAAACAGAGAAAAGTGTCACCCTGCCTCAGGAACCACAGTAGAGGGATGGAAAACAGCATGTATACATAACCAGGGGACTTCCTTACATTTCCCCTATGAATCACAAAAAAACAGACACTGCATACGTGTGCCCTCTGAAGATCTCCTCTGTGTGATGTCATATACAGGAAGATGGTTCTCAGACTCAACCTGTCTGCTCATGCCAGTTCACCAGTAATACGATACACATCTAAAGGCTCTGAGAAAATGCTGGTCATTCTCAGACAAGGGCTTCATTTATTTCCTGAAAAGGAGGCTCATTTCCCTGCAATGCAGTCTGGACTGTGTATTCATGCACCAAATGAAAACACGCTCATTTCATGGTTGTCCTTATCTTCAGAACATGACAAATACCTAGTATTAAAATTATTGGAATTTTTCATTTTCTTTTTGTAAGCCTAAATTACTTTCTAATTATAAGCTGGTTTTAAACTATTAAGAATGAACACATTTTAATATTATTTAATTATGTACTTTAAACTGCATTCAGTTATGTTGCATTAAAGGTGATGTGAGTAATTGTTTGGAGGATCTACTATGCCATCTCCTTCGGTAAAGATGCATAAATGTAACGTAGTGCTTTGAAAGGGAGGGTTGAAGTGAGCCGTTCAATTGCAATTTGCAATCTCACCACTAGATGCCGCTAAAATTGCCACTTTGCTCCTTTAATTATTGTCATCTTAAAAACAAGTTTTAAAGATGCACAATTATAGTTAGTTTTCAAAGCTTGGAGCTGTTTTGACACTTTTTGCAGAAGTCCAGAAGGCTTTTCACACCACGTTTCACGTAATCAAACAGGGCTAATGAACAATCAGATGCAGTACAACTGTGAAATTTTGTCTGCCTTCAGCTCGAAGTTCAAATGCTCAAATTAACCTCAGGGGAGTGTCACAAATTCATTTTTTGGGCAAATATCACTGCACAAATATTATTGACTTTTATAAACTACTACATTACAAATTAAAGTTGCACTTTGGGACATTTCCCATCCTTTAAAAGTTTTTATGAAGTAATAGTGCATTTAAAAAATATGTGCAACAAATTATATTACGTATCCAATTACATCAGCAGCTTATTTGTTTAACAAACATTGAGCAGGGCTGCTTTATAGGAGCCTGCCATGATGAGGTCACATGACCCATCTAACACGTTCTCTTATGAAACACTTATCACTCACAGAATCAATGAAATTATGATAAAAGTACATGATAAAATAACAAAAGTACATTTCAACAACTCCATCATTAACCAAACAATACTTGAAAAATAAGTTGATATACTACCTAAATATATACACTATATTTGTAGAAGGGGTGGATATAAACAGCTACACCACTGGCTCTTCATTAAGTTCCAAATGAAGCCTAACTTAGTGTTTATCTCCATCCCCTACCTCTCCTTCTCGACCTCTCTTTCTCCCCCTTTCTCCTCCTTCCTACATGGCCTGAGGGAGCAGTTAGCGCTCTGAATGCTCCTGCTCTATTGTGAGCTCACATTGATTGCCTCTACCCTCTCCAAAGCCAGTCGGGCCAGTCAGCATGGGGTACAGCCTGTCTGCTTTATCCGCCGTGGCTCACATTTTTCTCAGAGATAAAAGAGGGGGAGAGAGAGAGTCTCGAAGTGAGTTCCTCCTCCACTCCTGCAAACAGAGAGCCAGATGCATCTGTTTTGCTCCCTCCCTCCCTCCCTCCCCCTCCGTCTCCTGCCTCTACTCTCAGTGGCTGTACTCTAAAGGGAATCAATAGTGTACTTAAACAGATTTCTCTTGTGTCTTGTTGTCAAATACGTTGTGCACCTCTGCCTTTCTCCGTGTGGGCTGATCTTCACGCGCGGCTGTAACGTCTTCCCGGCGCTCATTTATATGCCCTTGATCTGCATTTCCTCTTTTTGTCTGTTTTACACTTCTGTAATATCCTTTACACCTACCCAGTTAATGGTGCTTTGGCACAGTCGCTTGCGTTTCCTCTAAGGAGGTCTGTGAGGGCGATAGAGCGCTGTGTAAAGGAGCTGTAAATAATCTGTGAACGCTCAGTCTGTGTGTGAAAGCTTATGTCAGCAGAACTGAAACTCTCCTTCCATCATGTAGCTATGAAGTCCCAGCAGCATCAATCATTTCCCCTGTGATTGTCAGGGAATTAGCTGAGCTGTGGTGCTCCGTGTTCAGGCGGCTCATGTCAGCTCAGGTCGAAAAGCACGGAAGCACAGCGGAACCTGGATGCATCTCCAAATCATAACCTGGTCCGTCCGACGCGCCGCGCAACATATTTTCAAATGCTTTTTTAAAACCTTTTTTCTCCATTTTTAATTTCTTGCATCTGTGTACATATACCATTATACCGGGGTTCAGTCAAGCCTAAGTCACTCCACCTAAAGTCCATCCATCTTCTTGGCAGCCATCTGGTCATATTGTCTCAGAACGCAAGAGTTGAGGGCTTATCCGTGAACACTAGGAGCTCCTACGGCAAACAGCTTTGAACTGAAGTGTGCTGTTCATTGATTGCCCGTGATTTTGTTCACATGAACCGTGGCATCTTTGAAGGACTTCACAAAAACATGATTAATGGCCCAGAACGCAGGATATTACAAGCAGCTTAAAAGGTAATCACAAAAGACACCGAGGTGCTCAGAATTACTGACGCCGTGCTTTGATACTGATGTTACATGGGGATATCCATCTTTGCGAAGGCCATCTAAGGCACCAGTCATCCTATCGACAAACTCAACTGCGTCTGTTAAATCACTTTGGAAGTCAGGCCTTGATGAAATGCCTCAAGACCTAACGGCGTAAGTGCATGTCAACAAAATCACGTCCAAACCAGCCAGATCAGAAACGATCCCTATCTGAAATAAAAAAGGAAGTCTAGTTAAAAACACAGCACAATGAGTACTGATAATGTCTGAAACTGAGGTGCTTTGACTTTAAATTGTCATTTGGCAGATGACCATCTCCTTCTAAGAACAGGACAGAAATAAATATGAATGACTGCCTGTGACCGATGATGTCATCTGCTAGATTTATCCCTGCCAACTTAGATAACTGTACAGGAGCAAGTGTCCTTGAGACACAGTGCTGAGAGAATGAGCCCCATGCATTAATGTCAACAGCCCTGCAGTGGGGAAGCTAAGGATGTCAAAATACACTTCCAGACACCTCCTTTGAAAGCACCAGTCAGAGATGTTTGAGAAATAATTGACAGGTGGCAGAAAAAACATATGGTCCATTGAGAAATATGTCATGTGACCCTATAATTAAAACAATACACCTGTAATTTTCTGTGAATTGACAATGGTGTCATATAAAGTGCTTATATCTGCTCCTGTCAAAAGAAAAGAAAAAATCAAGTCCCATACAAATCCCATACAGTGTTTTTCGTATCTCCATATTTTGAGATGAAAGTCATTCAAGCATGCTGGAATTTTGTTCGGGTGGTGTGAGCCATCCCGCGCACCCCAAAGCGCAGCATGTGAAGTGAGTGATTCTGATGCGCTACTAGACGCTCGGACTCGTACGCCCCCCCCGGACAGCGCAGTCGTGCAGCATTGGCTGAGGAGGCAGTAGATGTGCGCGGTGTCTCGGCACTGTTGGAAGAGTCATTGTTCCTTGACGTCACCGCTCAGCCAAGCCTGGCGCTGCTGCTCTCAAACATGTCTTTGTTATTCAGAGCTTTCCATCGGAGACCGGCGAGTCGCAAAACACGGACGAGCCGTTCCCTTTCATTCACTGGAAGTGAGAGGACGCACATGGACGCGCGTTTGTTTGTTTTGTTGGAGAGGACACTTCTACCAGAATAAATTCTAACTGTGCTTTTTTATTATTAAGATGATTATTATCCATTTGTTATTAACAAAACAATATTTTGATATACCTTAAGTTTTCCAGTTAATTACCCGCCAACCTAATATAAACATAAAAGCGTGTCCATGAAAAGTAAATTACTACTGTAATAATACTTGTGATGTGTTTAATGCATTTAAGTTTATAAACCAGCGCGCTTTAATATCCAAATGACGCAGGATAGCCCCTTTGATGCGATTACATTGAAACATTAGCATTAAACAGAAGATTCAAACGGTAAACAAAACGCTTAACTTAAACCCACAACTGGCACTTGAGCGTAAATCCAGTCCGTTCATCTGCAAACACCGCCTGGTGTCTCGAGCCCGTGTCTTCCAACGGCGCGACCGCTTTACGTGACTCTGGGACACATTTTGTCAGCAACCAGCAAGCATGGCACTGTGGTAATAGAATAGCCCATGTAATTTGACACTTCAACTTGCCGTGCACTACGTTAGTTGATTCAGACAGTCACACTAACGAAACGCCGTGCGCTTTTTCCCTCACTGATTGTAAAGTGCGAGGGGAGAAAACGGGACACAACTTTAAATCCAGGAGCATTTTCAGCGCGGTTTTGCGACTGGACGTGAAAGTAAGTTTTGCGTGTGTTTTCCTATCATTTTCACACCTCGCGCTCTGGGACTGGGAAACGCTTTTTATGCATTGCATTGAAATGAATCCGTAGCCTCCGAGCTAGCTCCAACCTCAGCTAACAATAGAGTCACTTAAAGAATCACCAAAGTATCGTTAAGATTTGTTGACGCGTATTTCTGCGCAGGAAACGGGCTCGTTTGAATTGTCCTGAACTGAAATGTTCGCGACACGGCATTGTGTTTTCGAAGCAAAACAACGACCGCGCACTATTGAGCAATTTTTCCTGGACAGTGGTGTTAAGCGGAACGCGGAATTTGGCTTTGTGAACCGTGCACTTACACGTTAACCGGAGAAGCCCACCGTTTACACACAGCATATCGTTCCGGTGCGTTGTATTGTTCAGATGAAGAGGGCACTGTCATGCGTTGGATGGACGCTTGGTTGGCACGCATAGATGGGCATATATTTACATGGGCAGAAATCACTGCGGGTCATGAATGTGATGCAAATATACAGGGCTTTCATGATTGAGTGCAATTGTATTTAAAATATTTCATAAGTAGAAAGAATCGAGGCTTTTACCATGTGCTGAAATGTAGTGTTGCCTTCAGCCCGGTGTACCATGCTGTGCTCTAGTAACATAGCTTCGTTGAATCTGGGAAGCCGCGTTAAAAGACGATCATCGTTGAAACATTGTAATGTGTTTCCGACTTTTAAATGCTTGAACGTTTCCTCCATCAAATTCTGTCACAGTGTTGCACGATACAATACCGCGCACACATGCCAAGAAAACAGCACGTATCCTGTCGTTAATCCGTGGGCTGTTTTTTGTGCTTGTAAACGATCAGTTAACAAGAGGGATTCTTACGGTCAGGTTGGAAATTATACGACTTGAAGCAAATGAGGTTTTCCTACATGCTTGATTGAATGTGGTGGTTAAGTACTTGAACCAGCGATGATTTTTTTTGAGCAAGCCTGACCCACGCCTTACCCAGAGTCATGCTAATGCTTCAGATTATGACAGAAATGATACATATTTAATATGAAACGAGATCGTTTCTGCCAATGCGAATAGAGATTAAGCGGAGTTCTTTCTATTTGTGGAACTGATTTTTTTTATGCACGAAATTTTCCTTTTGTACTAAGTGTTTGGTGTGCACAGTTGAAAAAAGGCGTTCACTCTTTGACGTTTTCGAGCATGCTTCTTTCGTTGACATTTGATGACAATAGTTCGGTCACTTCTTCAGGACTGTACAATCACAGTCCATGTTTACATGGTTGTGTGTATACTGACAATGTAAATACTTCCCCCTTACTTCAGGATGGATTGCTTTCGGAACAAAGGTGAAAGTACCTTGTTCTCAGCTCACTCATGTTTAACTGTGCTGTTAGCTCATGTAAACACTCTTGCTATAGGCACCATAACAATAACAAAAGTATGTTTGCAAATGCTTAAAAAATGGCCTGACTCAGACTTGGAGACTGGCGTTCTTGCCTCATGTGATGAGTCCGCTGGTGTGTTATTTAAAAGACCTCAGATTTACCCACTAGTATGATGTGCGCTCTAACAGTGGCATAACTTGTGAGTCAGGAATGGAGAATGTGTCTAGGAGAGGAGTTTATTTTGCTCCCTCCTTTAGACAGGGGCCCCGGGTCGATGATCATCATTACCAAGGGCAGAGGCTGTAGCCACAGTCATGTAAAGACACAGAGAGAGCTCAAGTCATTCTGTAAACAGGACTAAAGAGGTACAGCACAGGATTTACCTGAGCTTAATGCCGAAAAACTTACAATTGAAACGCACTGTGAATGAATTACTAGACGTCACTGGAGCAAATTAACATTGTCAAAATCATCCATCAGATTTTACACTTGAATTATTCACTAACAGGTTTATTAGTCATTAATGCCCACATCAGTGGCTGTTTGTGCACTTTTGTGTCTCTATTGTGTCTAGCCTAACAAATGCGTTCAAGGTTGTCCAGTTTAGGCGCGTAGTCTCTATGATCCCTTTTCACATTCAAATTCTTGGCATGTGTGACAAAAGCTTGCTTAAATCACTGGGCGATTTAAGGGTGGGAATTGCAGGCGATCCTGCTGTACAATATTACCGTACTTGGGTCACGATACCATACGTATTGTAAATATTTGGAGTCACAGTAAATTACGTCAAAATTTGACGTTGAAATGGATTGTGTTCACTGCGGTATTAAAAGCAACAGTGCGTTATTTTAATGTTGTGTTTAGAGATTAGATCTTGCGTTGGAGAATATTGGTATCTTCACTCTACAATTTATTGGATAAAAATGGGTTTATATATAGAAGTTTAAAGAGTTTGTATATTTCTGTGTGTGTTTGTTATCACTTACTTTATGGCAAAAGCACAATCAATAAATGCTCTTCATATTTGAAGTGTTTTATCCCAAGTTGCTGGATTTCTAAATTGCCGGAATAAGATATGATAGCATTTTAAACCATCTGAACTCTAATCTGTGTTGTGACAGCTTGACATTTAGTACACTATTGTGTTAGTACACGATTGTGAAATAGTTTGCCCACATTCATTCATCATAAAGCCGAGCAGTTGTCTAGTTGCCACCTGCACACGCCCACTCTTGAACCTCAGTCGGGGTTTGTTTCCGAGTCCACATGCTGCACTGTGGATCAGCATAGCCATGTTCATTTGTTACACTTACAATCCATTAATGTCCTTTTAATGGTTAACATTAAATGTTTACCTCTACATAATCGCATTCTAGACCTGTTTGCACTTTCATTTTTGTGGTGATAGGGGTTGCGACCGGCTAATAATAAGCGGGAAATTATTTCAGCCTGGCTGACGTGAAGTGTAGCATCCAAACCACAGCTTCAGACAATAGGAGTGCACAGCTTATTTGGTTTTCTCATTTATAGTTATGATGATTTGTTTCATCCAGCAGTTCATGACCTTGGTAAAGTAGGAAGAGAGGAACTTTTGATTTGAATTACATGGGTCTGTAAGGAGAGTGTTGTGGGACCAAATCTGTTTTCAGTCTGCGTGAGTTGAGAGCTTGTTGAAGGTTCCAACTTGGAAGCATCGGGATGCGGCATGCAGAACATTAGCTAGCTGGTGCATTTCTTTCCAGTCCCACACTGTCACAGGCTCATGCATGTTTGATTTGACATTCTTTAAAAAATGGAACGCACAAGATGTCACAATGGCTGTATCCCCTTTCTGTCGGCAAGAGCAAGTACTTTGAATCAAAAAGGACACCCAGATACTCTTTCTGATGTGAGATCTTGATATTTGGCACTATAGGACGAAATGTCCCCACCACACGGACAATTTTGCCTGATCACAAGCAATTACCTTCATTTTTTGTGCCAATAAAAGCTTGCAGTGCTTTGAAGTCTAACTGCTGTGTGCCTTGCAAATCCAGCTTAAGCAAAACAAACATATTGTCCTCAACCTGTTTTCTTTTGACTGAGGCAAATGAGTCTTTATTCAGTGAGCCATGTTCTCCATATTAAACTGTTAGCACTGCTAGTCACTTCAGGGTTGCTTAAGAAGATCAGGCTCTGTCTTGAGAATTAAACACAGACAGTGCTATGTACTCTGTTTATAGAAAGATTTGAAGATTTACCCTTTTGGCAAGTCATTTGAAACATTACTGGGAACAGTTGTGGAAACACCATTTAATTGGCAATTTGTTGCAATTCTGTTTTTTGAGGCTATGGGCAAGAACACCAACTGCAACCTATGCGTCTCTGTTACGTTTTATGTATCGAAATACTGCCATGTGTTCCATCATGTGGAACCGTTGGTTGGACGTTGTCACTGTGTTTGAGCTGTCGGTGTCTGTAAGTGGGAGATTTCCTCCGTTCCTGCAAGCGATCGCTGAGTTTCTGAGAGGGACGTGCAATTACATTTAACATGGCCCAGGGGATTCATAATGTTTTCTGACAAAGTATATTAATTAGGTTTTCTGAGGGAGGATAAATATTATTTCTTGCCCTTCTTTGGCTTGTATGGGGAGAGGAAGATTTGCGGTACGGCAAGCAAAATGACACTCGCACGATTGACTAACCTTGACTTAGACATTTGCACAAGGTGAGACTAAATGAAAGCTGTATGAAAGGCAACTGAGATGTCGGGGGAACTTGGACAAATTCAATTCATTCCAGATCCACAGAATCCCTTAGGATCACACAAAAGGTGAATTTGTATTAAGCAGAAAAGGAGCAGGAGTTTACTTATTTTGTTTGCTATTAAAAATTTTGATTCTTTATTTTTTATGCTTGTTTGGTTATGCTGTTGTAGGGTCTATTTACACTTAATGCACTTTAATGGATTGGATTACAGTCCGATTAGTTATATACATTTCATGGCCACATAAATGTGTCTTCATAAAACACACATAAATCTGATCTACTGTTATGCAGCACAAGCTATATGCAGAAGTTCATCTCCGTAATGTTGCTAATTTATTATGTGTCTTGGAGGGCATTTGCAATTTCTGTAAAAATGCTTGAAGTGATTACGTGTGTAAATATGCCCATACTGTCAAAGAGTGTAAACTGATAAGCTCTTCTGTTACATCCAAGTCTGTCAACTGGAGCAGTTTGTCAAGTTAGTTTTAAATCAATAACCAAACCGAGAGATTTACAAAGCTAGATTTCATGTTGCATTCTGCTTGTCTACACACTGTAAAAAAATGTAAGTTGTTTCAACTAATTATTATTTAGTGACTAGTTCCACAGAAATTTTACGTTCACTCAATTTCTGTCTCTGTGTTACTTGAATTGTTATTTTTTAGTTGGCCCAAACTTGACTCAGACATTAACAAGTATGTTTGCTCAACTAGTTTTAAGCCCATTACACATTGAGTCCGAAATTTGCGTCCGAAATTTCCGCACGTTAAAACAATAAATACGACCTCACTTTGTGTCAATCACATTTACACACTGCCTCCGATATTTTCGTCCGTCATAGACAAATGGACACATAATCGCCTTTATTTTTTTAATAATCTTAGGGATGCACCGATACCGGCCCGATACCAAGCTCATGTACTCGTACTCGTAATGACACACCGATACCAAAGACCAATACCTCACGTGACATACATGGAGCCCTGTGATTTCCACAATGTGGAAACGCGGACGGAATCGAGGAATCCAGGCATTTCCTAACAAGAAATTAGCGCTGAACAGCTAACAGCTAACGTAACAATTAACGAAATATTCAGATACTGTTTAAATATCTATTCTGCTTGTTTTGCATTACCGTGTGAAAGAGTGGTTTGGTTGCGTGTACTGAACGCATTGTGCTTGTGGATCTTTTAGCGCCAGCGTTTCACTGCACGAGGACACGAACACATAAATAAACACCATTTGCGGCGTCCCGTCAAAATAAAAGTCCGGTTGACTTGAACAAGTTATAATACACTCACATTTTACCACACCACCCCCCTTAATTTTTTTATAATTTGACCACAGAGTATATTGTTTACTTTAGTAAACTGAAGTAAATGTGCTAGTAAAATCGTGCTACTTAACGTAAAAAATAGAACTTAAATTTAAGTAGACCTAAAAACAAAAGAAAAAAAGAAAATGTACCAGTAAGATACTGGTTTATTAACATTATTGTACATTATACAGGCATCGGTTATAGGTATCGGTATCGGCGAGTACCAAAAAAAAAAATATTGGTACTCGTACTCAGTCTTTAAAAAATGGTATTGGTGCGTCCCTAATCTGCCTTAAATCAAGTATACGCAGAGACATTGTAGATGAAACGGAACAGTCACGTGCCAGAAGTAGTGCCTAAATGAACCATTTGGCAACCTGTTGTTGAAAGAAAAAAACAATTTAGCTCAAAATTAGGGCTGTGCCGATAAACGATATCATATCGAATTGCGATAGAATGTATTTCAAAAACGATGATAAACTATCGGCATTTTGACTCAATATGGATTAATCTTACAGTCTAACAGAACGCAGAAATAAATGCAACAACAGTCAGTCAGCGTGCAGCTTTTATCATGCGCGTCAATGTACAAAGTCCATTTCATACTGCACTTGGCAAAGAAAACTCAACATGAGGAGGAAAACATTACTGGAAGCGGAAACAAAGGTGAAACTAACCTCGAGTTGTCATCACGCGGTTTATCAAGTGTCTTATTTTTTTCGCAATCGCCGGTTAAACAAAACAAACTTGAGGCGCTGCCCTGTACAGATTAGAGATGTAATGAAGTGAGTTTGTGTGCACATTAAAATATTGAACCTTGCATGTAAGATGCTTGCATGATTAAAGAAATGTACTACAGTTTATGTGAGATGTCTTTTTGAAAGACTAAGGTTCACTGAATGCATTGAATGAATCCCACTACTCGAGCAAGACGTTATTGCAGCGTTATGTATGTGCGCAGGTGCTGAGCCAATAGCGTTCGAATGGACACAGTAACGGAGCCCTTTCATTGGTTGAATGTACTGAATGAACACCCCCTTTACTTAACGAGTCAATTGAATCAAAATGAGACTGAATGAACTGGTACATGTTGTTTATGGCCTAATATCATCTGTGTTGCAACAGTGCATTCATTTAATTGAATTTTAACTGGTTAAAGGTTAACTTTTGTTAATAAACTGTATTTAAAATAGATTCTTTTAAATACAGTTTTTTTATTAAATATATATCGAAGTAAATATCGTTATCGATCAATATAGAAAAAACTATCGAGTTTACTTTTTTGCCATATCGCCCAGCCCTACTCGAAATGCTTTTAAAATAATTTAAATTATTTGTTAATTGTTGCAACCAATTATTTTACTCCACATTGTAACATACACCGGAGTGAAATAACGGTCCGACCCTTAACATGACTCGTCCCTTCCCGAAAAGCGCCATTTGGAACTATCCTGTTTCAAAACGCATGATTTTATCATAGATGGGGGTTATTACATTTGTACACACGTTTCCAACAATGCATTTAGCAAATCATGTTTGATAGATTTCAGTAAGTTGTTTTAAAATTAAGCGTCAGAATTAGTATACATAGCATGAGAGACGTGAGCATTAAATTCATGCCATCACTTCGGACACACGGAACACAACACGCCAAAATTAACCTAAAACACACTGCAATATTACAACTTAAAATGACATGTTTTATGAATGAACAAGGTGAAAGACTACCTTTGACTTGTTTGAGCTCCTTCCCTCGAGATGCTTGCTACTTCTCACTTCTAAACACAACCAAACTCAAAACATTGAATACTTTGTACGTTTTTGTCAATACATTGGGTTAAAAAATGAATATTTATTTAGTGCCAGTTACCTCAGGTGAAGCTTGCCTCTGCTGCGTCCCGCAACCCGCGAAGTCTCTCAGGCACGTCGCATTGAATCAAATAAACGGTCGGTAATCCATCCTTCCGCATAATTTAATATGAACAATATATTTTTAAAAATGTGTGATGCTCTTATGCATTTATTACCAAAATTAGGACATCCTATATTCAGGTTAAGTTGATAAAATCTTAAAAATAATGTTTATATTAAATTGTTGTGGGAACCACTTCTCTTTTGCTTCTGTAATGCTGTATTATCATATATTGGCTGCATTTGGGTTTATTTGTCCATTTCAACTTTAGCCACTCTGAATGTTGACTGAATAACACGTTGTCTGCAAGTCCAACCAGGAATATTAGTTCAACTGAGATATTTTTGCTCTTCCAGTGTTTTATTAATTGGCGTTTTTACAGTGCAGCTAACATTCTCTTTCTGTCAGAGCACATAGGTTCATATATAGGCATGATGTAATATCACAGCAATATGGCCTAGCAGGCTAATTTTCCTTGCATAATAAGCATTTCTTTATAATCTTTTGACATATCATATATATCACACTGATGTTAGCATGGTTAGGTTTAAACGTATTAATCTCTATTCCGCAGAATAATGAAAAAATAAGACGTAAGGCGGAAGCTTTCTTAGGCAGTCATTAACTATTCCAGGAGGTTTTCGCCACGAAAATGTATGCGATCTTAGAACACACCTCCCGCTCCACAAATACACTTCATGCATCACAGCATCGGCGCATGAGGTGACAGCTGTAGGCAACAGAGAGATGTTCGCGCTGCACCAGTGCAAGCCTGCCGCCAGATAGAGCATGATAAATCCAAAACCACGTAAACGCGTTTTTCTGCGCGTGTATGTCCAAGCTCAAACTGGCCTACAACGGCAAGCACCTCTTTCCATGAAAGTGCTGTACGCTTGTGCCATGGACTTTTTCATAAGCCAGTTTCTTGGTGGTCGCCATTTCATTCAACCCAGACTGAGCTCATGACGTTTAATTTCTCTACCTGGGCTCTTTAGATAAAGAACCGTATTAGAAACCCCACAGTGCAAATATTACAAACTAGCAGTTTTGGTGTAGCAGTTTCGACTAAGGTGCGCAGAAAAAGTAGATTTAATGGTGAATAGGTTTTATGAAATCCAAAGCAATTAGATTTTTCAGAAGTTCGTTTGTGCTGTAACAAATTGAAACTTTTAAGTTGCACCTCGTGAATTCCAGCTCAATAATGGTGTCAGCTAAGTAGCGATAAGACTAAGTGATATCACCAAAACTAAACCTTGAAATTTTCATACATCATTCTCGCATGCATCTTCGGAGGAAGCAGAAGCCATTGTTGCTCTGATCATTTATCATTGTTGTAATGAGATTAAACTAATCGTGTATTCCAGAGACAGCAATGATGCACTGTGGTGGGGCTTGCCAGGGATCATCTTCAAACAGTATTTGTCTTTGTCTCTCAGTGCTTTTTAATTAACTGTTGACAAACAGCGCAAGCCTTTTGGGCTATATGATTTAAAAGCAATTTTATTTGAGTATGTCTTGAATAACAGAACCTGGAAAGAAATAATCATATTTACCATCTATTAGATGAAAGCGTCTCAGACTGTTTTCTTACAGTATGTTTTATTTCCTGCACGTGTCATTAATGGCCGCTGAGATTGTTAATGCGGTCTTTCTGCAGTGAGCATGTTGCCAATGCATAAGCAAACAGTGTTCACATGAAATGTTTTAATTGCACATTAACCCACTGCTGGTTTATTAATCTGGCGCGCCTTAAAGACAGCACGGCCTCTGTTATATTCCCCTCATTGCCCTCTGTGATGTCACGGTCGTGGAAGCATCACACTCTGTTCTTGTATTAGGGGGATTGTGCTGGTGCCGTGGTGCATGTTGGGCACGCGTGTCCTCCAAGAGTGGTTCAGAAAGCTCCTGACGCTGCGCTTGCAGTAAATACTCACGGGGGACGGATGGCACATGCCAGCTCAAATTGTTTGCGCCGGCCCTCAGATGAGGAACAGCAGACCGGGAACAACAGTCAGATGTTTTTTTTCCCATGTGCCATCGCCGATATGGAAAAGCACCCGGTTCAGTACATCCTGAGCATCTAATCAATATAACAGGGCGTTATTGAGGTTGGCTTAATGTTCCCAGCCTCATCTGATGCCTTCTTTTACATGGTCTCTTCAATTTTCTTTGGAATTCTTTTGACTCTGCGACTGGGAATGTGGAAACTCAATCCGGAGTGCCCTGAGGGCTTCATCTGCGAGAAAATTCCCACCCATATAGCTGCCAACACCCACAAACGTCTGTTTTCAGGACAGAGGACGCAAACCTCAAAGCCACATCACGCCGCAGCCATCGACAACCATAGCAGCTTGTTTGTTACTGGGCAGGTGGGAAGTGTAAAGGCAGCTGAACATGTGCACAGGGGCCACTGCTTGTGTGCAGAACCATCATTAGTTAGATTTTAAGTTGTAATATTGTAACCGAAGAGCTGCTGTGTACATGCTTATTTATTTAATGTCTGGGCCCATTTATTATTGCTGTGTTGTTCTTAGAAGAAAAATGGAACGAAATGCTTTGTCTAAGATTGATAGAATTTTAAGATTTATTACTAGGTGTTTATTATTGTGTTTGGGTAGTTGAAGCATGATGGGGTGACCAGCAGTGTGACATGCCTTATCGAAAGCTTTGGTAAAAACGTGTATGAGAAGGGAAAAATTATACTTAAATATGCACTTTCAACGTCAACATTTAAGATTAAAAAGTAAATATAAGTGAATGTATGAAATAATTTAATTTATCTTTTTATATTTCATTTAATATTTTATTGAAAAGATTTTATGATTATAAACAGATTGGCAGTGTAGTCTTGGTTTGTGATATGGTTTTGGTGTACTTTGGCTTTGGAAATAGTATTGATTTATTTGAAAAACGTTTGCGGACTTTAAGGGACAGTTTACCCATAATTTCTGTCATCATTTACTCACCCTTGAGATGTTGTAAATCTGTAAACATTTCTTTGTTCTGATGAACACAGAGAAAGATATTTGGAAAAATGCTTGTAACCAAACAGTTCTTGGCCACCATTGACTACCATAGCAAGAAAAATGACAATGGTAGTCAAAAGTGCCCCAGAACTGTTTGCTTTCCCACATCCTTCAAAATATCTTCTTTTGTGTTCAACAGAACAAAGAAATTTATAAGCAATTTTTTGTGCTATGGTAGTCAATAGACATATGCCGGTTAACTGAAAATATATATCACGTGATTTATGGACAACTTGTGAGAGAAGTACGGTAAAATGCTGCTGCATCCGAAAGCCAGAGGGCGCTCTCTTGCAGAAACTCCAAATACGCACTGCAGAAGAAGACCATAACTAGTTCTAGGAAATGCGTAAGGACATGTTTTTATCACTGATCCTCAAGCCTCCTCAGGTATTTTTATGATAATAAAGTATATTTGTAATGATTATGTTTGACTGGTGTTGCTTTTTTAAATGCACGTTATAAGCGACTCAAACTCGCACTGCTTTTAGATCGAGCAGCATTTCCTACTGATCCCAGAGCCGTGCTTCACGGACAAGCTACGCACCAATAAAATAATCGATATTTTGCATTATCGCAGCCAACTCGGTTTCAGCAGGATTTAGTGGTAACCGCGGTTAACCGGGCATATGTCTAGTAGTCAATTATATTTTGGGGTGAACTGTTCCTTTAAGGTACATTAAATTGGGGGAAAACGCGCTCATCGGTGTGTTTTATGTAGAACTGGGAGTTTCATGTTATACCATCAAGGTCAATTGTGCTCTTTGTCTCTATATTAAAATAAAAATGGCTTATTTAGACGGAAGAACAAGAGTGGTTTGTCTAGAATTGACCCTAATAATGAGGCGGTGTGGCCTGTGTTGTTAGCTGCAGCTGGTGTCTAAAGAATTAGCACACGTCACTGCCCTCTGGCTATGGTTCGTCAGCTCATCTGATATTGAATAATGATTGTGGCTGGATTGTAGCAAACCACCGTCCCAATGTCTGTCACTTTAAGTGACTTCCACAATGGCAGCCTTTTTCTCCACCCCATTTGATAGTGGCTCCTTTTAAAAGGGTGAATTGAGAGCGCTGGGGGTCCACGTCTGCAGTGCGTTTCCCGTTCTCCGCCTCTTGCGAGCGGAGGGGGTTGGTGGTGGCAGTCACGTGAATAGTAATTGTATTTGTGTTGGGTTTCTTTCAGGCTGTCGCCGTAAATCTGTTTGACTCGTCACTTTGTAAATCATTATGATGGCTAAAAGCCTTTGTATTGAATTAAGTTGATCTCCTGAGCAAATGTAAGATTCTTCTTTTTTTGTTTGTTTGTTTGTCTCTCGCTCGTCTTTGGTAAAGATAACGCTCACTTCTTTTGTGTGAGCTTCTGTCGAAATTGTTTGCTGAAAGGGAAAGTTGGCGGCGCCGGCGCGCTTGTTTTATTTGTTTCAAAAGACACGAATGAACGTTTGCCATATTTAATTTAGAATCCGACTGGATTATTGTACTTGGTCTAACTTTTTTTTTAAATTGCTGATTTTTTAAAGATTTTGATCACACACTAAAGCTTTCAAACGTGGGGTTAAATAGTATGAAAATCACTAGATGAAGATTGTCTAGCTCAACGTGTCACAACTGGTTTCGGCTGACAGAAACATGACAAAGTGCATCATGTCCTGAAGATCAGCTTGGCTTGTTGTCTGATAAACATCTCTGTGCTGCTTTGCTCTCCACTTTGCCACTCGTGGCTGGCATCAAGCGTGGCAGCAGGCATTTGTCACTCTGAGCTGATGTACTGTCAGTACACACACTAGACGGGATAAGAGAAGTAGAGAGCTTCTTTATTCCTTGACTTGTTCATAGCGGCAGCAAGGCAGTCAAGTTTTTGACAAAGATGTCTTTTATTGTTCACTCACAGATGGATTTGTCAAGTAAAATGATATTTGATGTGCTGTGAGAGATGTTATGAACAGGGCTAAATGTTAGAAACTTATTCTTCAAAAACATCCTATAGTCAAAACGAAATGCTGTTCACAACTTTGTTTACTTTTGTAATGTGGGATGTTTCTGATTGATATTCAAAAAGGACAACATGTAGGCAGGGCTTAATATTATATAGGCTTCGAGGAATGCACGTTTTATACCAAAATAGAGCAAAATATTTGAATTAAAAAGTAAGAAGCATTTGTTTTATGCGGTTGTAAAGTTGTTTCAGAACCACGACAACTTTTATATTTGGATTACAGCATCACAGAGACAAATTATACAGGGTTGGGAATCATTTGAGTTTGATTGATTCCAATTCCGATTCTGCTTATCGATTTCGATTCTTATCGGTTCCCAGGGTTTTTCCTGGCTCAAAATGAGGCTGAGGTGGTGCCATCCTGATCTTGTACACACACGTAGGCCTACCGTACCTTTAAGTGGCTTAACCAAAGTGACTTTGAGTTTGACATTAAAAGTTCTAATAAAATTAGATAAAAATGACAATTATTAAGTTATATAAAACATTACTTTTATTCAACCAAACAGATTTTTTTTAATCAAATAAAGCTTTTTTATCATTTCAACTAACTTTTCAGCCCACAATAGCCAACTGAATTAACCAGTCTTTCTAAATGAGCAAAGCTCATTCACATCTTGCATTCTCTGTGGTTCACTTTAAATGATTCATTGATCTCTTATATATGCTAGTGACTGAAAAGTTCAATAGTTTAAATGAATCGAGTCATTTGTGTGCGAGTCGTTCTGAACGCAATGTGCGTTCATACTGGCGAACTCGCTGTGTACAGTATACACTGATTCAACGATCCAACTGCACAGCTAAAAACTCTACAATGATGTACGTCATGTTAATTTAAGAAATATCAAGAAATTAAACGTACTTGGATGCAAAACAAACAGCTGTGAAACACAGGCTGGCTCTTGTTCTGCAACTCTTTTTAGCGCCTCAGTGTGCTGATAACGAAACAGCGCCTCCACTGTAGCGTAATGTCGCAACTGCAGGTACAAATGACAGTCTGTTAAATGCATGCAGCATTTCTTGTGAAGACTCGCAACATAATTTTGGCGAGAGCCTGAGGCAGCACGACATTTGACGGAGGCGGCTGCCTCCAATTTCTCTAAGGAAAAACCCTGGGTTCCCAGTTTTGATTCCACAGTTGTAGTAAAACATTTAGATATCAACCTGTGTGGTCATTAAGCCTGCTTATTGACTCGTTTGCAAAAAATATATATGTTTATGAGCCCCGTTTTGTATATATATACACATAGAACCATGTTTTATATTTATTTATTTATTATAATATATTGTATTACCATAGTTACCATAGTGGTTAAACTGTGGTAACTATAATGAAACTATGGTTAATTTGTGGTTCCTGTGCTTTTTAATGCAAATACTATAGTTAAACTATGCTTACTATATGAAAAATATTGTTAATTTCATAAGAGCTTTTATTGAGATATCAGCAGATCACGTAACGCGTGCACTATTCTGAAAATATGCACACATGAATTGATAAGAGGAATTCAAATTTTAATCTCAAGGATCCGATTCCTATTCCTTTTGTTTCTGATCTGATTCCTAGCCTTCCGATTCCAAATTAGAATTGACTTTCGATCCCCAACACTACCTGTATGTCAATTATATACTTCATTATTTATACATTTTCTCTGAAGGGGAAAGTAAAAAGGGTACATACATCTTGATTTAAGGCCGTCTTTAATCACCATAGAGAAATTGCTTTGTTTGTACTTTAATATGGTTGTACTCAGGGAGGGCTTGAGGTTCCTGGAAGCCTGCGCTCTAATGGGCAACTCTGCTTTTGTACTGCGAGGGAGGAGAGACTGCTGGAATTTCTCACAGTTGCTTGTCTGACAGAGTAACAACTCAAGCTGAAAACTCCGTTTTGGAAAATATTGATGTTGGAGGAAGTTAGTAAGCTGTCACAAGTGTGGAAGACTGTGTGTGCACAGTGATAAATTTGCCTTTGGCAAAACACTTGGAATTAGTTGGAGTTTTAGTTAGTAAACAGATATGAAATGATATTAACTAGGTTCATTTCAAAACCTGTGGTAAAATATCAGTATGAATTTGGCTGTTTCAACAGTTTACCAGTACTGCAAATTATGATGATAATTTAGGAGAAGATTAATAATTATGTCCCATTACAGTAATAGGCACCCTTAAACTGCCTCCTGGATAGAATCAGCTCTCCAAGGATAGTGGACTATTATCTCCCATTTGATGATTCGTTTAGGCTTTCGTGAATTATCTGAAAAGCGAATCTGACGTTTTGTTTATGCAGTTTTCCCACAAAGTATTGTTCAGAGAAAGACGGTGTAGACAGATTGCATTTGGGCCTGTCAGTCACAGGTGCAGGCTTTTCCGTCTTTGATAGCTAATTAAGTCATGACACATGTTTGGCAAGATGCCCACGTCCCAATGGATTTTGAAATTATTATAGAAGGCATTCAGAACAGAAGAGCAGAAAGATCAATATTGCATGTTTGCATAAGCTCATTACTAAGAACTTCAAACGGAGAAAACCATGTCTGTTGTATTATGTAGTGGTTAACACTTGGAAGACCTCCTATGCGCTTGTTGCTAATTTGCTAAGGCAATAATGCATGTAAATGATATACATTTGAACAAAATATTTAATTTTGGCTTAATCAACAATCATGTTACATGTAAACATATGGATAATCATAAACGTATACATTGTAAACTGTGTAATTTATGGGCTATGAATTATGAAAATTGTATGTTCATTGAAGCACGTTTGTTTATTTTTCATTCATTCATTGCATTATTTACATTATTAGCATAAAAATATTTTTTGTCATTCATTATTTTATTGTTGGCATTGTATCCATATAGTAGAGGTGTCCTCGACTAAGGATTTACATAGTTGAATCAGAATTGTCACGTCTTGCCTATAGACGACTGATAGTCGAATCGTGCTTGTGGGGACGACACCAGGGGGTTAACAAGGGTACAACGCAAAGTGCAGCACAACATTGATGCACCAAAAAACTATCAAACATTAATTTACAAAATTTGTTTAGAACAGAATATACCTTTATAATAAATAAATCAAAATATGAAATAAGACAGATCCAAGTCACAATGTGCAAAATAAATGTGTTTAGGCAAAATGTCTGAAATGCAGGTAAACATGTATTCAAAATACAAGCCACAAATATTAAAATTAGTGGACAATTTCCTTAAATATCACGTAACAATGCTGTGCCACTTACTAGACCAGATCTCGCCTCAAAAGTATTTTCAAAACTACTCGATAATAATGAATTACTACCAATAAAGTTACTAGGGATGCACTCGGTATCGGCCCGATACCAAGCTCATGTACTCGTACTCGTAATGACACACCGATACCAAAGACCGATACCTCACGTGACATACACAGAGCCCTATAATTTCCGCAATGCGGAAAACGCGGACGGAATCGAGGAATCCAGGCATTTCCGAACAAGAAATTAGCGCTGAACAGCTAACGTAACAGTTAACGAAATATTCAGATACTGTTTAAATATGTATTCTGCTTGTTTTGCGTTACCGTGTGTGAAAGAGTGGTGCGGTTGCGTGTACTGAACGCATTGTGCTTGTGGATCTTTCAGCGCCAGCATTTCACTGCACGAGGACACGAACACATAAACAAACACCATTTGCGGCGATCCGTCAAAATAAAAGTCCGGTTAACTTAAACAAGTTATAATACACTCACATTTTACCACACCACCCCCCTTAAATTTTTTATAATTTGACCACAGAATATATTCTTTACTTTAGTAAACTGAAGTAAATGTGCTAGTAAAATCGTGCTACTTATCATAAAAATAGAACTTGATTAAAAAATTGTACTTAAATTTAAGTAGACCTAAAAACAAAAGAAAAAAGAAAAAGTACCACTAAGATACTGGTTTATTAACATTATTGTACATTATACAGGCATCGGTTATAGGTATCGGTATCGGCGAGTACCAGAAAAAAAATATCGGTACTCGTACTCGGTCTTTAAAAAAATGGTATCTTTGCATCCCTAAAAGTTACTTTATTTACCGCATGTAAAGGAGGAATGGAATAAAGCATCTTACCATTTAAACAGTCAAAAAATCCCTGCGCACTCTCTCCGTCCTCCTGACGCACATGCTTGCTTTCAGTGCAGAGAATGACAAGTTCCGAAAGTCTGCGCCGTGCTTGCTATATGCTGTGATTTTGCTTTGTTATTATTTCTTGTATAATTATTTCAGTCTAAGTAAAGAGCCATGTGCATTTACAGACAAAATGTAAATGCACTGCTGCGCCACTGCCCATATAACCAAAATGGCATGATCCCCATTGCATAACACCTGAGCGAAGATTTGACCGTGCGATTGGTAGTCGAATCAGGCTACTCCTATCGAAGCATCGAATCTTCGACTGTTCGGGGTCACCCCTACCATATAGTATTGTTTTGTTATCTCAAAAAAGGATCATGTTTTGTTAAAACATTTTTTAATTTAAATTACCTTATAAAACTTTTTTAATTGTTATATAATAAAATAAAATCTTTATTAGACGCTTTGTGAATTGGTTTGTTAATGACCAGCACGGTCAATCACGTGAAATTGTGTAAATGATTTTTATTTCTTATTTCCATTTTTACCAAGTAACTTCTGCTTTCGTTTAAATGTAGATTCGACTGTGACTAAAATCAAATAAATAAGAATGACTGGCTGTGAGCCAATACAGATTACTGGCACAGGAGTTGCTGTCAAAAACATTTCCGAGGATAATTAGCTGCGCCGTATCACTGCCGATTTCACTTCTTAAAGCCACGTTTATGTACGCAATGCCCTGACCTGTTAAGTCTGGAGGGCGTGCAATATATTATCACAAATTTATTGCTTAAGATAAAGATTATACACTTAGTTTCCTGTAATTTACCCAATACTAACCTCTTATTTTCTAATAATGAATCTTATTGTGTATGACCACAGTCAGTTTGAAACATAGCAGAACACCCACGGAATATTCAGCCTACCTTTATAAAGACTGTCTGTGGTGTGGAAGTGGTTGATAAGTGTTGCCTCTCTTTGGTTGCTCTGAAACAGGAAGGAACTCAACACGTCCTACCTGTAGTCAATCAGCCCGATGCGGAAGTCGAAAGTTATTTAGGCACGGTGTTGTGTATTTGTCAATAATTTCAGCATGTTTCTTGATGTCCTTCTCTACTAGTAAGCCAAACTACCTTTCAGAAGGGCTTCAATCTGTGTACAGTGTAGTATGAAAGGATCTCAGGTAAGAGTACACGAGGCAGCACAAAAAGACTGCATTTATCTATTATCCTCAATCAAATGGCATTTGCTTGTTGTGGAGACAAATCAGAAGAAATAACCGAATCCAGCTGAAAATGTCAGCTCTGTAGACAAAATCAATGGAGGTGGAGAGGGAAAGGCTTGTACTGGCAGGCAGACTACAGGAGCTTAGTCACAGCCTTGGTTGGAAGTCGGGATTGTAGATGATGTCTTAGGAAAGCACTGACCTCAAAAGGGATTCCTCACAACATTGATGTTTCCACCTTGAAATGGTAACCCTTTCCACCAAAACAGACCAAATGGCATTAGAGGCAGAGTGTTTTGGCATTAATATGGTACATCTTAGATGTGATGACATTATCAGCAACATCTCTTCTTCAAATGGGTTCTCTTCTCTTTCATGTTTTTGCTGAGGAAACCCCAGATGTTTGAGTGATGACTGCAGACAATGACTAACTCTCATGTTGGAAGGTAGACTCCATCGCTAAAGGGCTGCCAGCCTTTGATGTCTTGATGCCAAGCCAGAAAGCACTTGCACGCAGACACTAATTGGGAGATTGGCACCAAAAGACTTGAAGAGTCATTCTATGTTCCATTAGTCCGAGTGGGTGCGAGAGATGGAGAGAGAAGGTGCAGTTTGATTATGACTGCCATGTGCTGAAGGCATGACCTAATGGGAAACTCGTTCCCAATCTTTATATAGTTGGTTTGTAATGATATATACAAGCACATGTTTCCAGATTCCTAAAGGTGTTAAATGTGTTATAATATAAATAATACATTTATAATAATAAGGTTTATATTAGGTGGACTAGTATATTTGGCGGACTAGTCAAGTAATTATTTAACAGTTGAATGATGACTAGTTTTTTTTAGATTTTTTTTGTCATTTGATTGTTTTCAGTGGTGGTGTCATTTCATGCACTGACATAGTGTTGTGTTTAGAAAATGTACAGATCAGTTATATAGATGTTTTTAGGGGCAACAACATAAACAAACGTTATGTGGCCCAAACTAAACTTACGTTAGACCTCCGCAAAGAATCAACTGTTGGGTAGTTTTAATTTAATTCCACACAATTCATATACAATAAAATGTTATTATAAATTAATATTCATGTGAATTAAATATAAAATAAATTATTTTAACAAAACACAGACTTTAAAGGGAAAGTTCACCTTCAAAATGAAAATTCTGTCATCATTTACTCACCCTCTTGTGATGACTTTGTTCTGCAGAACACAAAAGAAGATATTTTGAGAAATGTTGGTAACAGAAAACTGTTGGTCCTCATTGACTGACATTGGTTTTGCGTGCATACAATAGAAGTGAAAGGGGACCAACGGTTTTTGGTTACCAACATTTTTCAAATATCTTCTTTTGTGTTCTGCAGAAAAACACAAACAGGTTTAAAAACAGGGTGAGTAAATGATGATGACATATTCATTTTGAAGGTGAACTATTCCTTTAACTTGGGGCCAGGCATGTGTGTCCGATGAAATCATCTATACCCATTATATGCGAGTCTGTAGGGTGGAAAATTGGTGGGAGATTAGTTACTTGCCAGTCCACACAGAATACAGTTGTTTATATTCATAAACATATTCAAAACACTTTGACCTAAACATCTATTCTATCAGCTGCGACACAGGGTTTGTTTAGGAGCGATAACAAACCTTAATTGTCTGGTTTATTTTAATCCTTCAAATGAAGTGAGATATCTGAGCATAGGCCCTCCACCTTTAAGTGAGATCCGACACTTGAGGGAGTGAAGTGTTTTCGCTGGGAAGCGCATGAATGATTGATGGGAGAGCAGAGCTGTTTAAAATCGTCCTGCTCCCTGCTTATCAATAATTCAAAGCACTTTCTGTATTTTGGTGGCACATTAAATATCAGTCACCAGTTTGAATTCTCAATTTGATTTATATCCGTCAAATACACTAGTGGTTTGTAGTGATTCATTCTCTTCGTTTAAATGAGTTAATTTTGCCCATGCTGGGAGTTATCTCACTTGTCTTAGTTGTGTCATCGCCAGTGCTTAACTTTACGAGAGTAAAGTGTTGATGAATAATTTGGCAGCTCTTAGAAAGGAGTGTCTCTTTATCAATAGTTGGTAAAGTTGCCGCAGAGTTTCCATCGGCAAAGTTTACAGGGTTTCTTACCAAATAAACTGATTTCATATATTGATAAGTTGAAATGGTCTTACAAGAGACCTAAAACTAACACAATTAAAGTGTACTTTGGCTGTCGGGGCAATAGTCAATTATACATTAAAACAGTTGTGACACAAAACACTCTGACCACGCTGCAATCGACCAATCAGAAGTGTTCTAGACAGCAGCGTCATAAATATTTCAAATGAGCTCATGACATGACTAAGCACCTTTCACACGACTTACTGTTGGATGTTGTGCTCCACATGCTTTCCTATACCTTAGGCTATACAGTGACGATTTGACCTTTACCTCTTGAGAGTTTATGCGGAATAGGTTGCACTTGCGCTGCATGCTGATGCTTCTGTTTGTTTGCTCCCGTTTGCCACGTGAAGCTACCCGGATCTCCAGCAAGACCAAGAGGGCTCTTACATCTCCAAAGATAAATCACGCGTGTTATCGCATTAGTGCTTTCTGCACTGCGCCGATCCCTGGCCTTAAAAGTTGGAGTCGGCTTTCCTCTCATCTGTTCGCGGAGACGTGCAGCGTCCGGTCCATTTGCATTAACAGGGAAATACAAAAGGATTCGAAGGAGGAAATTGCCTCTTGTAAACACAATGGCCTTTCCTGTGAGTTCTCATGATAATGTCCTGAGTGGCCTTGGGGCAGAATCTAGAACATTCCATTGAAGATCCTCCGCTTGGCCTTTTGCGTGAAATGGCAGCGAGACTCACGCAGTGGATATCGAGCCTCGCCGATGAGTGCTGTGGCCGGCTGATGTATACTAACAAGCTTGAATTTCACGTCAAAGCTGTCTGGATGTGTGGTGGCCGGTCTGTCAGGGAGATCCGGAGACTGGCGGAGACACGGTGGCACGTGTGCAGATTTCGACTTAGGAATGCCTTAGGGACTTCCAACATTGGCTTCCTGAGGAGACACGTAGTAAAAGCATTCTGTCTGTTTAACGTTGTAGTCCCGATTAAACATCACTCTGCATGATTGATTGTCCCACCCAAATGGTTTCATCCTGCTGTTAAAGGCACAGTTCAGCAAAAAATAAAGCTGCACCAAGGTTGACCATAAAAACTGGTTTAACCAATTGTGTGTTTAGGGTGGGACTATATATTTGTTTTATCAATAGCAGAGGAAGGCTGCGTTTAAAATGCATTTTTTTGTTTAGCGGTGCAGAAGTGACATATTTACCCTTTATTAATGGAAATGCTGTGTCTATATGTCTAAGCCTTTCGAAACGAGCTGAAACAATTGCATTTTTTTTGTAGAAGTTATACGTCTGTTGTTTGATCAGTCATCTTGTTTACTATGACAGTCTTGTCGTAGATTGGTTGAACTGTAGCTTTTGGCAATAGTGGGAGGACAATTTACATCAGTTGACATTAACGTCCATGGCTGATTTTGTTATCGCCTGTTCCTCATCAGCTCAGCCTGTCAGTTAGCTAAAATATAGCCGTGCTCTTGTGTCAACATCTAATATTTACATAATCTCTTTTGCTCGCACAAAGCTTTTGTTAAACTGCACATCTGAATGCCCAGCGTTTAGAATGAAAGATGGCGGTTCATTTTTAACACCAGAAATTCTCAGAACGGGATGTTTGGCCTTCGAGCACATGCCTCGTGTAAGACGTGGGTATACAAAGCTTAAAATAATTATATTTCAATTTGTGTGCAAACACTATTTGTGTATAATGTGGTGACAACAGTGTAGCTGTAGAACCTTTAACATAGTTTGGTATGTAAACGCTGTGGTGTTTGCTAAAACATGCAGTAAATGCACTATGATTGATTAATCTGCGACGGTTCTTATGGGTCATCATTGCAGAAGGTCAGCTGAATCGCTCAGCCTGTGGTCCTCACGCCGCTCGGTTTGTCAGGGAGTTGCATCTGACAGCGACGAACTTTATTAGCTTTTTGTTTCTTTGAATCTGTAATGCAGGCCCGCATCATTGACACTCCAAGTCTCCCAGTGCAGTCACACACACAGCACATTGTGTTCGGCCTGATAAACAGCCTCACAAATCGAACCACTGCTGAAGTAATTCAGTGGAGCTGGTAAAAACGAACGAGAGTAAAGGCATCAGAGCGCTTGCATGTAAGCAGCCTTCACCTGTACCCTGCATGAAATAGAGAAAGTAGCAGCACCCACAAAGACACACATAAAGGAGTGGTGGTTGCTCCTGATAAGCTCAGTTTGCTTATTGCACAGCACAAGTGTTGGGGCCAGACGATTATTTCCTCTTGTGTATTTTTTTGCTGATGTGTTTTTATCTTTTTTTAGTCAGATGGAGCATGTTTGAAACTCGTCTGATGTGGAAGTGGAAGGTGTTTGCTGTCACCTGAATATACGGTCTTCCTCAGCAGTAATGGGGAGTAACTAACTTAAAGTAACAATACTACTATGTTAACTAGTAAATTTTTCAGTATATTGACTGTTTTAAAATAAAATTACTTTTTATGTAACAAGCTACTTTTTATTACAGTATAGAGGTTGTGTATTTTTATATATGGTAGGGTTTTTATGTTTTATAGTATATTTATAATAGAGTTTGGGGATTACTTTTTCAGCTACTTCCGATTCTTTTAAACTGTTTGTAAAAAAAACATCAGCAGAAACACACACATTACTGTTAGTTAAGTCCATTCATTAATATGTGTGTATTTTCTAGTTTTAATTGGTTGTATTTGGCGTAAATGTATTTTTTGTTGACATGATAAAGACCGTCTTTGTTTAATAATAAAAAAAGTATTATTCCATCAGTCCAACAGCTTTAGTGTATTTGTATTTTTATTAGTAGCCTGTACTAGTGTAGCTACTGCTATAATTTTTTTTACATGCGCTGTAAAAATGGTTTGGCTTAAATTTTTAAGTATAATCAAATTCTCTATACAAGTCATTTCAACTACTATTTTAAATTTGGTTATTTTTAAAACAGTTATAAGTTGCTTTAACTTCCAAAAACAAATTTTAACTTGATTTGATGAAAAATATATTGCTGCTGTCCTTCTGAAGCATCGTATCTCCATATTTTGTGATATTTCATTATTATAAATCACTATTATCGGTCACCCTTTATGATTGTCACTACGATTTGGAAATGTCTAACCAATAAAATGTATTATAAAGTGCTCGGCAACTTTCACAACACAGCATTTAACCATTTAAAAAGTAAAGTGTTTATTTCATTTCCTGAAAAACAGCGAACTTGGACAAATGAAGTTCAAGAAGGACAGCGACAATATGTTACCATGACTTATTGTTATTATACATGCACTGTGCACTTTACAACATTTTTGCTTAACATGGCAGCTATCGACACGACCGAATACAATTTTCCTCCGCATCATCCCTCACAAAAAGCCGTAGAAGCCACGGCCTCCTCTCCGCTCCTGCCACGCCCTCCTCTCCGCTCCTGCCAGCGCCTCAGTTTCAGCCACCTCCTCGCACTCACTGTCGCTGACGTTATTTACATGAATGATAAACACAGCGGATGGCTGGATTGGCAGCGTAATCCACTTGCAGTGTCATTAGGGAGGAAAAGAGAAAAAGGCTATTACGGCTCTTGCTTCATCAGTGTGTCTCTCTTAGGCCATTTATGGAGGTAATGGAAACCTCTCTCATTAAGGTGCCGCTCGCTGTGGCGCTGAGAAACATCTCCACTCTGTAATTGATCTTGTTGGTCTTTAGTGCTGGAAAGTGGCCCTGAAGCGCCGCCCGCTTGCTGCATTCATTTTTCAACTCGGTCAGAGCCGCCCAGCCCGCTCTGTCTCGTCCAGTCACCTTCACTTCTGCAGCCGCTGTCGAGCACCTGTGTGTGGTCTGCGCCTTTGACCGCTGCGTCTCTCTCGGCGTGAAACACAGTAGTGTTAGCATTAAATGTGAAGAATTTGCCACTAGCGCATAGAACTGAATTGCTTGGCATAATAATATGAACACGACTAATAGACCTCGAAATTTACTAAACACAAAATATCTGTTGAAAGTCCATTCTCTTTGAATTGAATTGAAAGTGGTTTTGTGAAAAAAGCTTGTTTCATTAATACATTTAATCATACAGAGCTATGAAATTTTGCATTTGCACTATTTGTTGAGAATGTATTATCCATGTTGCAAATTATCACTTTGGGTTTAAAACAGTGAAACGCTTCCTCTGTTCGGAGTTGTTATAGTAAGTGTCTGCACGGTGAAAGTGTCATACAGAAGTGTTTGTAATCAGTTGTGTTTGTATCCACAATTATTATCTCTGCGTTGTCTCGGAGGACGGTGTGTTTATGTATTAGTGTCTGCAGCTGTTTGGTGTGTGTGTCAAGCTCTTGGGGGCCACAGAGAATTGTGACATGTGTGGTGTAATAATAGACAAGTTTTTGTGATCCGAACAGCCTGCTCTGCTCTGTGACTCACTGTGGCTGGGCCTGAGGTCTGGACTTGCATCATCACCGGGATCTACTGTGCTGTCAAGAGGGCGCGATGGTTTCTGCTCAAGCAAACGGACAGTTTCATTGCCTACATGTTCAGTTTAGTTCAAGAGTGACCTTGGATGTCGTTCAGTACTCAGAAGTGTCAAAGAGTGTGAAATGTGAAAGGGTCGGAGAAAGTTTTATTGCTCTTTCATATTTCAGGAGACTTAATGGAGTCCATGATTATGTTTTTATAGATGCTTTTAAAACAATTGCTTAAAAGAATTAAAAAGCGATACAAATGAAACAGTTGTGTCTGTAGAGTAATGATGGGTTCACACCAAATGCGAACAATCGCGTTCCACGCTCTTTATTACTCGCGGGAAAAGTTTTATTTTGCTGTGAGTGACGCGATCTGACAAATACTTTCAACCTTCGCGGAAGAGATTGACGCGCGTTCGCGGCAATCGGGCTGCCTGATTCCTCCATATTTTACATTTCCACCAAAATTTGCTGTCAGAATTGACACTGATCTTAATTCTAATTTCAGTTAAGCCTTAAAATGTTAAAATTCTTTATTAAGTTGTATGTGCAACAAAATAAGTTACTGAAATTGTTAATATTTTGAAAATAAATGTTATTTGAATTTCAGTTTCATTTTTGAATTTTGCTCAAAATATTGAGATGTGTATCATATCATGAACCCAGCATCGAGATACGTACCGAATCGTGAGCTGAGTGTATCGTTACACCCCTACCGAGAGGTACATTGACGTTTTGATCTTCATTTGTCTCACGCACTCACGTGACACGAATTCGCAGGTTTCAATAATTTCATATTTGATCTAAAAAAACATATTATTCGTTTATTTAAGTTAAGTTAATAAAGACATATTTTTTTACGTTTTTATTTAGTCATAATTTCACATCAAGCTTATAATTATCTTTAAATATTCATAACGCATTAATATTATATCCAGTATATAGTTTTTTTTAATGTTGAAAGAATTAGCAACGTTGAAAAAAAACAGAACACAAAACAAAATGAACAAAACGCAATGTATATTGACAGTCTATGATATATGGTTATCTTGTTTATTTTGTTTTACATGTTCTTGATCAGAAAAACAAGCATATAGGCCTATTTTACTGGTGAAAGGTCCTCAGACGGTTAACAAGCCGACAGCGGAGAAAACGCGCTGCTCTTGTAACTCCCGTTAACAAAACCCAGATCTGACAAGAATATCTGCCTTTATTTTTTATAATGTTGATAATAAATAAAGTACCTGCATGCCGACTGTTAAGATCCTAAAAAATACCCCGCAACAAAAACGGAGCTATTGTAGTGCTTGTTTCCATGTTTATTAAGTGACCGTCATCTGAGGAAGATATTTACTAATCCTGCTGATCACCACTGCATATAAATATTGTTTTCTTTGTCGTTCATGGTCAGTGTCTGACTTCTTTAGCTTTGCATTGCATTTGCATCAATAAATAAGGTACTTATTTCAAATAAGGTAACTAAGGAATTACAGCGCGTTTTAAAACAAACAAAAAAAGCATCCGTGCGAATTTATTTACAGGCTTTAATTTAAAGGCTGAAATATTGAAATGAAAATATTTCATTTTTCTTTCCTATAGAAGGTTTTGTTGGACACACATGCCTGGCCCGAAGTTGACTTCCAGTTTTTGTTTGTTTATCAGTCTGGGTAGTGGCTAGTAATATACTAATTCATTTTATATGTAACTTATATTCATATTTAATAGTATATTAATTGTATTAAATTAAATTTAAACTACTCAGCAGTATTTTCGGCCACATTATGTGTGTTCATATTGTTTCCGCCAAAACCATCTGTAGGCTAGCATGGTAAATAGTGCTGTTTTCTTGTAATTTTGATGGTTGTATGTTTGAAACAAACAAATGTTTTGACTGTTTTGTAGATCATTTCATTTTTCTAGCGAGCCGTTTCTTCCCCTGTGGCGACCATTTAGACCCTCAAATGAATTATATTTACTGTTTGAGGTGATGTTATTGTTCATCTCAGGCGAGCAGTGGTTGGGTTTGAACACACTCGCTCACACCACTGTAATGTGTCTGACCTTTTGTTTCCATTGACGGACGAGGTATTGGCTCAGAGGAAAATGAGATATTTCCAGCCTTCCCTCTGACAGGCGCACAAATGAATGAATCAAACAGCATGATTCCACTCAGACAGATCAGGATTCGCACACGGTGAGCGAGAGATTATCGTGGTTGATGGAGAATACGGGGAGATTCTGCCTCGCAGATTTCTCAGGGAAATTTGTTTTTCTAAAATGACTGTTTTTCCTAGGCCAGGGCCGAAAGATCAAGACCATCACTATAGTATCCATATAACAGCTCAATGCGTTTGATGTCTTTACGGTGTCAGTCGTACGTAATAAGGGTCTGCTGCTATCATCATCAGTCATTCTGCCCTTGATAAGACCTCCGACATTCCCCCCCAGTGTTATTCATAAAGAGGCTCGCGTGAACGAGCACACAGCCCGCCGCTGTTTTTCTTTCTCTGGTCGTGTTTTGGTTTATATCTAGGCCATGTGTATCTGACGCAGGGACTGTTATCCCCAAAACAGGCTCAGATAGTTCAGTGGACTTGTGCGGTCACCCGTTCCAATCCGCTGTAAAGAGGCTTGCGTGTTTTTCGCTGATCGGCTTGCCAAATGTGCAGATTTGCAGGGAATCGACCAAACGATTTCAAGAAAAGCGTTCTTTCTAAGAACTAATATATTTGAGATGGCGTGTGTCATATCTTGATCGGGTTACTAATGCAGGAAAATGAAACGTTAATCAAGACGCTGGGGAAGTGTGCTCAGCATGAAGCAAATTACCTGGATTAGCATAGCAAAATGCCGCATAATGTACCTTTACCGCTATGCGGAGTCTGGGTGAGAGACAGGCCTCTGTTAATTACAGTAGAAATAAACAGAATGTGAATGTGATGGGGCTAAATGGAGCTGAGAGAATAGAGACGCTGACATGGGGTCTGATTTTTATATTCCTATCATGTTTGTTTTGAATTTGCTGAGTGAATCTCTGACATGAGACTCTGTATGCAGATGTCTGATTTGATTGGTTTCTTATTCGTTGCTGTCTTGAGGATAGTGGTCTACAGAGTTGCTTTCTGAGTTAAAATCTTCGCAATACTAAGAGCCCACATGGTGTAACTAATGTTCCTTTAAATTTATTCACAGCTTTGAGCAAACACGAGACTGTGTGTAACATTCATCATGCGGTTTTTATTACTATCAAAGTGTTTGTGGTTATAAATCAGAGCGTTTTACACCCTCAGCAGTGCGTTTACTGTCCCTTCGAAGGACCTTATGAACACAGCATCTAGAAAAACACGAACCCCACACTAGTAACATTTACACGTTTTGAAATCTAAATGTTTCTATTAAAATTAATATTGTGCACTATGGAACAGCGTAGTATTTTCTTCTTCTTTTATCTATTTAGAAGCACTTGTAACAGTTCTGTTTTTGCTATGAATACCATGCTGACCTCTCTTTAACCTTGTCTTCAGGAAACCAAGCTTCTAGACGCTTACAGATTCTGAGGTCAAGCTGAATAAAATGTTTTGCTTGTGTCGATTGCACCTGGCTTTTGACTGTTCCCTTTTTGTGAAATAAAATTGTATTTTTACATTACCTCATTTTATTCCTTGCTGCTGATGTGAAAATGCGGGCTCTGCAAAAGTCTTGCAAAAAATCTATAAAAACTGTAATCAGAAATGGAAAGCCCATGGAAGAGCATGGGGAATGAATAATTAGATTTTAAAATATATTGTTGTTATACTTAAAGATGAGGTAACACACACAGTTTCTGCCAATCTCATTTTAATCTTGAGTACCTATACAGTAGTATTGCATACTTCATATCTTCGAAGAGTATTTAGTTTGATCATATTTATAAAAGACAGATACAGCTGTACGATTATTTCTGGAAAAAGTCGAGCTCCTGGAGGCGTGCAGGGGGGGCAGAACTACAGCACGATCACACAATACATCATCGCATTATCCCTGCATAACTGTTTGTGTTGTTTACATTATGCACGTACATGCCGATTGCCAACAAAACACAAACATATGACTTAGTTTGACTTACTGCGTGCGGTTCATGTCCGGCATCTTTTAGCGCGGGGACCGATCTCTTTCAAACGATCGCCAAATCCAACATTCATCACCGAAATGCAGTGAGAAAACTAAACTTCTGTCAGCCCAGTGAAGCAGCATTGATGGGCGTGCTCGTTCTCATGCTGGCTGGTTGACGCATTGGCGTGCTCTTTCGCTTGCTGGATGACGCGTGGGTGTGCTTTTCCGGGAGAATTGTCCAGTAAGGGACTAAGAACCCTTGAAAGAGATGTGTAGTTGGAAAAATGTTTTTGAGGGTTTATAACAGGAACAGAAAGTTCGCTTTATGTGCATTTGTTCAGCTTTTTCTATTGGTCTTTTCTGCAATTAGTTGGGTTTATTGATCATAGGCATTAGTGATAATTCGCCCCAAAAAGGAAAATTCCATGATTGTTCAACCTCTTGTCATTTTAAACCTGTATGACTTTCTTTCTTCCTTCTGCAAAACACAAAAGAAGGTATTTTGAAGAATTTTGTTAACTGGCCCTCATTCACTTGCATTGGTTTTGTGTACATACAATAGAAGTGAATGGGGGACAGTGCTGTTCGGTTACCAACTTTCTTCAAAATATCTTCTTTTGTATGCTGCGGAAGAAAGTCATAAAGGTTTGAAATGACAAGAGGGTGAGTGAAAGATGGCAGAATTTTACATTTTTGGGTGAACTATCACTTTAACAAAAATCTATTAAAATAGGAATGTCAACTAAAATAATGTTGAATTTTCTTCAGGTGCTTTTTTTTTAAAAAAGACATTCCATATTAATATCTGATTTTAATAGTAACTGACTGTAATAGCTGTGGTATTTTTATTTGTGGTACATTTTGGTGCAAGTGTAGGGAATATGTGGTAAACACATGAGCTCATGCCGCCCCTCAGAGTGACAGTCTCTTCACACAGATGACAGATGTAGGTCATTTAACAAACATGAATGCGAGTTACTGTCAAGGCAAAAAATTATGATCTGTAATGTGAACCAGGCCGCAAACAGGCATACTGAAATAATGTGATTACATCCTTCAGTAATTTATGAAGTATTTATATTCAGAAAATGCTTATCTCCTTGAAGCCATAATCACACAAAAAAAACCTAGAACATATCTGGGATTATTCTGCATACTTGTACACGTTACAGCTTGTTTAAGTTTTGTTAGGTTTAAGTGCCACTGCAGTGACAAAAATAGTTAAAAGGGTTAATCGACAATAACTTTAGAGTCAGCATGTCTAAAGAATTAAGGAGAATCTAAATTCTCCTTATGATTTTACAATAATTCTGCTCGTGAAACAACAGTAGCTTCAGGGCGCTTTTCAACCAGACTTGGCAGCAAATTAATGCATTTACTGATAAGAAATGCAATATTTCTTCTAAGCAAATTTCAAAACAAGAAGCAATTCTCTAAATAGCAAGTAGGATTGTGTCATTGAGCTGAGAGTCTTTAAACCGTTCCAAGAGCCACCTGGTTCTGGTGGGGTGTCTTTCTGACTGGCATGAACATCTGTCCCGTTCAATATCTGTGTTGAAAACCAGGCCAATGCAAAGTGCTACTGCTACATTTGGGGTTTGCTTGTGTGTAGATACTGTATTTGAACCAAAGGGCTCTTTTCCTTGGTGAAAAGTTCTGAGGTGTCCTATGGTGTGACAGCAAAAATAATAAAAACTGTGAATATATTTTTTGTATTAACAATATTTATATTTATAATATAAAATAGCATAAGAGAGATTTATCTTCATTGTTAGTTTTTTATTTTATTTTTACTGTTACATCAGCATTACATCATTGAAGTTGCTGCAAAACTGAAGTGATCTCACTTTAAAAATTAATATGCTGCATGCAATTTCAGAAGTGACCAATCCTTTGCATGGTTGACATTTGTTTTTTAGGCTTCAAATGATGAAATCACTGATTAAAGAGCGATGTGAAACACTTGACCTGTTTGTTAAGAGGGAAACAGTATTCCTCAGCTAATTTCCCACTGATAACTATCTGACAACACATAGTGAGGCATGTTATCGGCAGCTGAGGAAAATGCTTTCTTCATAGTGTGAATTGATTTTGCTGAATGCTCTTGCCACTTTTTTTTAATTTAACCTTTTTTGCCTCTTCTATTTTTGTGTAAATGATCAATTATTGCTTTTGGCAGGGATCTGCCACTCGACTATTGTCTCACATGTAGAACTACTGTAGTGATGCGCTGTTTCACCTTAACAAATGATGTTTGCAGCACCCCCACACACACAGTTCCATCTGCAATTATCAACTGTTTGCACTGCTGGCTTCATTGATTTTTTTGTGTCATGACTTGACATTTGCTACACGTTGAATTTTAGGATGCAGTGCATTACAAAAAATAAGAGAGCGTGTCGTATTCAAGAGTTTGCTGACTTGGCTGCAAAGGCAATTCGTGATTTTAACAGTTTACAGCAGGTCAGTGGAGTTGTGGGTTGCAAAGTAAAGGCATACAACAGTATTGGATGGATGTTTATGCTGTTTCTCAGGTGTATTCTAATGTTTTTATTAAACCCTGTGTAAAGTAGTTGATATTCAATATCAGTTTGCTTTGTCTTAGCTCCGTTCTTCCTTCCTAGATCTGCACGTGAAACTTGATTGCAGACATGCACCAAATTTTCCACTACATTTATTTTCTCATGAATGTTTGCATATTTCAGTGATTGCCTTCAAGTGGATTCAGATATGCAGAAATGGCAATCTTACTCTGCAGGAGTGAAGCGTGTTCTCATTTCACAGCCTCTAATTGCGTTCGTGTAAAACGGTCAATTGTTCCACTTGCACAAAGACTAAAGTAGATGCTTTGCGTTGACAGGTTCCTGACTATGATCGCTCACGAAATGCACTAAATATTTGCTAAGAATCTAGAACGTTAAATAGAGATGGTTGCCGGGGGGTTTGGTAGGATATTTTGGTCCTTAGATATAGCTTGGTCCCTCCTTGCCCGCTTTATCACCCGTCAGGTGAAAATCCTTAGAAAAGTCAACCGGTCACATGATTTGGTATATCATTCCCATCCGTAGCGTCATTCTGAAATGTGATGCTTAGGGTTATGGGTTTAAGATCTTGATTCTTGAGCAATTGTAATATTAATAGATTCCTTATCAGTCATTAAAGTAACTTCAGTTGTGATGTTAAACATAAGATAGTTATGAAGAGGTCCCAAAACTAGAAAAAACTTGAAAACGCATGGTTTGTCTAACAGCTGCTTAGATGCCTCAACAATTTGGCTTTCTTCCGTCTGACAGACTTTTTGCAACTTGACCAGTGCAATAGACACAGTGTTCGCGTGTTCTCTCCATCGCTAGCATTCCCAGCAGCAGAGCCGTGCCCGTCGGCCATCCAATCCAGTTAGCGGCCATCTGATCCCGGTTCGATGAGAGGGCCCCGTCATTATCACTTGTAGATTCATGCCGCACATTACCATATGACCTTCCCATCGCTGTCAGTCAGAAAACCACCACGGTACCTGGCCACGAGGCGACCGTTCATGCCAAGAAACCAAAGATTCTCCACCCCTATCACTTTCACGAGGTTAATGGCCACTTAATTGGCTTACCTGCCAATGTGCGATGAGTTGTGAGCTCGGTAAATTAGATTTGGTGCTGACACGTACCACTCTGCATGTTTATGGCTCTTTCACGAATACGTAAAGTACCGCTCTCTCTTTTTTACCTTCTGTCCTTACTTTGCAGCGAGGTGTGAAGGTAAAACGTATCGTATTAAAGTGCAGTAACTGCTATACAGTATGTAGTGAAAATTTGGATTAGGAGCGACAAAGCCGCTATATGATAACCCTTTGGAAGTACGTAGTTTTGAGATGTAGGAGGATTCCGCTGTCAGACACCCCAGGGTGGTTCGTTCGATGTCGCTGTAGCTGAACAATCCCAGTGCAACACAAACAAAACATGCCGTACCAGACCTGTGCGGGATACATCAGTCGAGCGGGAAATGTCAGATCGTCGGGGGTGTGCGTGTGAAGTGAATTATTCGGTTTGGAGAACATCCCCTGTGTGAGTACTCTAATTTCAAGCTGAAGGTGTAACGTGTATTTTATTTCTTCGCAGGTGCGGTGGACCCTAGTGTAGACGGGAGCTCGCCAAGGGACCTTCCCCACGGACTATATGAAGGGAGGGGAAGGGGGAGGGGGGGCTGCTGACGTGACTCCCAGTTTGCCGAGCATAAGGTTGGCATGCCTTTAAATCATACATCCTTAAATATTTACAGTTGTTTCTTGACACCCAAAGGTAACAATTCTGTCATCATTTATTTACTCTCATGTCAAAACCTGTATGTAATTATTTTTGTGGAAGATATTTTTAGAAACGTCTCAGTGTTTTTGTGTCTATACAGTGGAAGTCAATGGTGCCAGTTTTGTTTGGTTACCAATGTTCTTCGAAATATTGTTTCTTCTGCAGAAAAAAGAAAGTCATATAGGTTGATATGAGGGTGAGAAAATGATGAAAGAATTTTCATTTTGGTGTGAACTGTCCCGTCAAAGTCGTTGTTTGATTTCTTGTTCATTGTTGAATTGGTGGCTTTAAATATAGTAGATGTAGTAAAATTTAGTGTAAGTGATATATCTTTTTTCTTTCTGTGCTGCTAATTTATTGTGTTACACGTTGTACCTTTGTCTGAAAGTGAAATTTAATGTTGTTTTTACCCTTCAAAACAGTGTTTGCTAACCCTTTGTCTTGCGCAAGGCTCAACCCATTATTAAGACCAGACCAGAAATGTTTCTTTTAACTCTGTGTGTTGTAATGCATTAAGTTAAACAAAATGAGAGGATTTTTTTATGGCCCTAAAATATTTAGGTAAAATTGTAATTTCTGGTTTATAGCTTAAAGAGTACATAACATGAGATCATGAAAATTACATATCATGCAGTGTGTAATGTTGCCGTGTTTGAAAGTAAGCAGGCTGCCAAGTTGTAAATCCGGAGGTGAATGAATAACAAAGTTATTGGCTTGGAAAAAAGGGAGTCGACTCTGAATCACGCAAACGAGTCGTCCCTAGTCCGATTCGCGAACCGCCACGGATTTACGTCACTACATATAGTCCCCGCCTATGTTTGCTAGGACTGCCCGTGAAAACTTCACTCTTTTCCCCCAAACATTGTAGCTCATGAGCCTTATTTGCGGTAGACCAATCACAGCAGACTAGACCATCTGACCAATCACATCAGACTAGGCTAGCGGAAAGGCGGGGATTAGACAGATGAATCGCGGAACGAATCATTTGAGAGTCAGTCAAGAAGTAAGGTAAAAGTAACTAGCTATCATTACGAAATAATAGTGTTTTTACACCTTCTTTGTACATAAACTTGTTGTTGGACACTCCATAAACCAAAGTAGGACCTTAAAAATCCCTAGTTATGTACTCTTTAACCAAACCTTTAAAATCGCCTCTAGACTAAATAGTCTAACATTATATTTATATGCTTCATATAGAACCCATAACCTTATTCAGGATTCGTAAGCTTCTGAAGTTGTGTCTGCGGAAATGTGTTTTGTATTTATCAACATTATATCGGCCGTATATTATCCCTGTTTTGTAGATACCTGCATCGACCATTAAAAAACCCATGCAGGTTGACTTCCATATGTGTTGGTTGATTCGCTTAATAGGACTAGGTGTTACAATCCCACTATTTCAGCACAGTTTAATTTCCCAATAGGACATTTCCCACGCTTTATACACGACAGGGGGAGCAGTCAAGAATATGAATAGAGGAAAGGAGGTCCGAGGTTTCACTGGGTTCGTCGGGTAGGCATCCTCTGTGTTTAGGGAGATATATGATTATAGTAATACACAGCATATTTAGCATATTCATAGAAATGTTTCCCTATGAGTGGATGTAAATAAGACTCAGATGGTCTCAAAACGTACAATATAGCATCAAATGGTAACACTGTTTGAAGCAGTTTAGAACAAAGTGCATAACATCTGGATACCGGTTGACCTTTTCATGCTGCCCTCCGTATAGGCAGTAGGTTGTTCCTGTTCTCGTCCTTAAGCACTAGATGTTTACGTATTCCGTATTATTCTGTCCGTTTCATGTGAGCACGATAAGCATAAGGAAACATGCTGGGTTGATTTGGCCAAATTGGAAGGCTGTGAGTAATATACAGTAAAGCAGATCTGGGCTGGATAGACTGAGGAAAGTCTGGTAGTGTTTATGCGGCGAGTAGCTGCATCTGCACCACCCAGTCCCGCAGATGCCTCGTACCCTCAGGGCTCCAGCACCTGCATATTGGAAGAACAGAAAAGAAAGAAAGTAGGGGGAGATCAAATGACATGGTCTTGGGTTTCTCATTTCAAATGTTTCTTTTTTTGACTCGCACCGGGAAAATATTTTCACGACCTTAGAAGGTTGTGCATTGATATGATCGAGCAGCCTTGTCATTGTTTCATAAACATTTGTCTTATTGCGCATTTGGCTTTTTGCCCCACCGGCACTGTTGGAAATTCATGTTGGAAAGCAAATTTCTGTTACATTTCTGTGGGTGTTACACTGTGAATGTGGATGGGGTATGTTAACCTGACTACTTATGACTCTGTATGACCGTGTGCTCGGTGCCAAAGTCATACTTTTTCATGAAAAACTTTTTGTTATTTACTGTTGTCCAGGGGCTTGTAAACCGCTGTGGTTGGATCATAGAGTGAATAAACCAAGATCAAATAAGTATTCGGTTTTTGTGAATGGCCAACTCACTCAAGAGAGATGAAGAACTTAGTACACATTACAGTCAAAAGTTTGAAAACGGTTACGGTTTCTTATTTATATTTAGAATATAAGTAGCAGAGTTGTAATTGTGGGAATTATATAGCAAATAAAGGCATCTGAAATAAATCAAAACTGTTATATTTTAGCATCTTCAAAGTTGCCATCATTTCACTAGAATTAGCGAAATCGTTCTCTCTGCATTTTATCATTCAACTTCTTGAGGGGGAAGCTTTTTGGGCTTCTCATCTATTTAGTGCTTTTATTTTCTGCTTTTTTATTATTGTCCTGCTTTTTTATTATTGTCCTGCTTTTTTATTATTGTCCAAGTCATCCATTAAAAAAAATAATAAAATGTTTGTTTTCTAAAGAAAGAAATTGGTATATTGGCGCAACTATATTTTTGTCTCCAAAAGTAATTTCAAACGTTGAAGCATACAGTTTGAGATTAAAAGATTTTTAAGATATTAGAAACATTTAAGTAAAGCGTTTCAAAACTTTTGGCTGGTACTGTACAGTATACAGAGCGTAACGAATAATTTTATGAATAGTGACTTTTTTGGTCTGATTTTGGACTCAGGTAGTTGACAAATATATCGTACATGTTTGTCCTATGATGTTAAAGGCAAATTTACAAAGCAAACTGTTAATAATATATTTGTATATTATAATAATATATTTTAATTGTTTATATTTCTAATATAAAATAGCATTAGAGATTTATTTAAAAAACACTTTTGCTGTCAACTACCCACACATCAGATGGACCGCTCTAAAGAAACTCTCTTTTGACGTCCCAGTCCTCAGTCATTTCCGTTGAATGGATAGTGTGAGCAAGATATTCTTTTGATTTAAAAAAAGGACACAAGCAAATAGTGACAGAATTAGCATTTTTGGCCAAACTATTCCTTCAGTATAGCCGTATTCTGCATTTTTCCTCAGCGATTAAGAACTGGGGCAGGCGGCGGTACGAAGGGATGGAAGTAAATAAATAAATAAAGGTGCTTAATCTCACTTAGTGCAGTGTGAACGCTGAGCAGTGCTGTGGCCTGACAAACATCTGCCTCACACACACAGCCGAGCGGGATCAGCTAAAGCGATTAGCGCGCTCACGTCAGTCTGCGGAGACGAGTGCCTGTTACAAAAGCCAGAACACCAGCCTTCCCTCCCACACTCCACCTGGAACACTGACACAGCGGAGAGGGGCCCCGTTCCAACAGCAGCACCACAACCGACTCCAGCCCTTTTCTAGTGAGCGTCTGCTATTCAGATTTTTTGTCTTATTTGCCTCACAAAGCAACATCCAGCTCTGAGGACTGAACAATCTGTTGTTGTACCAAAGCAGATGCTTATCACAGCCAGAGTTTTTATCCCAAATTCAACTTCTTAATTAGCCTGTATGTAATGAAATATGCCATTCATTGAGGTCTTTTTGTAATTTTACACTTCATTTGTACTGAGACGGGGCCGCGTTGTGAGATCGGAAAACCTTTTCACTGTTCTCTGTAAAGAGAGACTATCCTGCACATGCGTTTACAGTTAACCTCATTAAAACAAAGTAGAAGCGATACTTCCTGAACGCTTTCAACAGGTCTTCTCTTCTCTGAAAGCTTTCAACAGGTCTCCTCTCCGCTCCGCTCCACTCCGCTCCGCTCATTCTCTTGCAACCTAACTGTTGTACCGTAGGCACCAAATGACACTGGTAGTTATGGCCGTCCATATATTCGCCACAACAGTGATGTTGTTTTTGTGATGCTGCTCGATTTTAAGTGTAAAATTGCTCAAATTGTGAATGATATGCTCTTGTGAAGCTTCTGCTTTGGCAGTATCATGTTTACGTCTTCATTGTCTGCCATACCGCATGACAAAGCTCAACAGTTAGAAGTTACTTTGACGGTGAGGTTTTCTCTGGGCATGTGTACAAGCCACATGCTGCATTTGATAAAGAAAAGGATGTCAGCACTGGCAGGATTAGCTCACGCCACAGGAATTAACGTCAACATCCAAGCTCCTGTAGCACCCAGCGTTTCACTTCCCTTTGATACCTAGTCTACACATTTACAAGAGAAAAACACACCAGAGATGGTTTCTTTTTGTGACCAAAGCTCCGTTTTCTATGTGAATGTTTACTCTATTAATAAAATCAGGCTTTGGCCGGTAATAGACACCTTGCAAATGATTCCCTCAGATTCAGTCAAACCTTTAGAGGCCTTCTTTTGTGACCGCTAGCTTCACTAAACTTAAAGGTCTCCTCAGACGAGCACTTTCAAGAAGTTGGTATGATTTATTAGGGTCTTCATGAAATGTCTGGAACATATTTCGCTTAAAAACACTCAATGGCTGTGTAAACAAACCCTTCTTGCCTCGTCAAAAACAGCTATGCTCACAGCAACCCGTTTTGGTGCATGTTTCTTTAACTGATAATGAGTTACAGCGTACCCCACCCCCTTCTGTCCGGCGTGTCAACACAACACACGTGTAGTGGCAATGGTTTAGCTAAATGATATTTCCTGTATTCCTCTGCGGTTAGTTTCGTCTTAAATGTCTCAAATCATTCGTCCGGAAACCAAAAAATCAGTCACAGCAAACAGCTAATGCGCTTACGTTGTGCGTGTATGCTTACCTAAAATCCACGGAATCCACTGCAGATCTCAGCGGAATTACATGGATTTTAGCGCTTGTCATTGACAAGTTATAACGTTTACACACACAATGTGAGAGCTAGTTTGCTGTGACAGATTTTTCAGCCTAAGCACGAATGATTTGAGACGTTTAAAACGAAACTAACCCCAGTGTTCGCCCCTGTTCATTAGCAAAACAAACAGCTTGCCGCAGCTAAACATATTAATGCACATAATGTATTAACATTCATACAGCTAAACTCCAAGTGTCCATCTGCACTTATATACCGTAAGTTTAACACTGGCTTTGAATGTTCTATTTAGCCCGTGACTGACTTAGCTCCCTTCGTTATCATATGCTAATGTTATCCTCCTATATATACGGTACATTTACGTCAATTCAGACTGTTGATAAATATTACTTACATCGACAGTTTTGTCTCATTCAGTCGGTCTCGATCCACTTTGAAGCTAATCCTGCTTGTACTGTCCTCCAGTTTGAAGTGATTTGCGCAAACAAGCAGGTTTTTACTTATGGTTTCTGATGGATTTCCACTAAAAATAAAATAAATCCACCCCTGTCTCTTCCTAGGTTTGGTCTCTGTGCAGCGACTACATTGCATGTTGTCCACGAACTTTAGCCATGGCTTCACGTACACCGCTGTCGCTTGTGAAAACAACAATGGCGGAGCGCGGTGGGTGGGACTGTGTAGATTAAGGGGTTTTACGATTAAGATTAAGTAACATTTTAATAAAATCCGCTTTGGACGTCACAATCGGAGCGAAATCTGAATGGCTCGATTTCTCACATGCTTGCAGGGAAAGGCACACCAAAACAAACTTACTGGGTTCTTATTTTTCATGTTTTCTTGGTTGCTAGATGCACCGGGGACCCGATTATAGCACTTAAACACAGAAAAAGTGGGGTTTTCATCTGATGTCTCCTTTAAGACCATAAGTACAGTTCATACAAAACATGAACCACCTTCTTGTTAAAATGGCCTATATTTGGACAATTTGTGCGATTCATGGAGATTTGCCATACAATTGCTTTTAGCACTTTTCAGCTCAGATTAAGTTTAACACCCCCTTCTGAATAGAAGGTGTTGAAACAAGCAGAAATATCTTTCTACTCATGCCAGAAGTGCATTCGTGAGAAGCACTGAGTGTGCAATACGGGACAGATGTAGCGATTCATCTAGAATTATGTCTTTTGTGGAAGAGAAATAAAATCTCAGGTGTGCATGTTGTTGTTCTCACATGTGGATGTGAAGAGGACGCTGGATCTGTACTGTTTGTACGCCATTGACAGAGATAATATCCTGAAAAAGGTTAGTTTGATATTTTAGATTTTCAGTTTTTATGTATTTGCTTTTGGTAGAGAAATTATATTTAAGCCATTTGGAACAGTCAAACAAACAGATCATTAAGTCTGAGTTTTGATTCAACTAATTGAATCGAAGGGTTGAACTGATTCACAGAAATGAATCAAATTTAAAATCAATTCTTTAAAAAGACGAATTTTAATGCTGAAAAATGAATGTTTAGCCGGGGATGTCTACTTCCCAGCATGGGTTTTACGGGACTGAATAATGAACAGTAAAATATTGATATTAAGTGATATAAAGATGATAAAAGAAGACTTGATTGTGTTTTGTCCAAACTTTCAACAATGGATAATGTGTGTTTTGCCCCTGACGTGAAGCTATACGATTACAAAAGATGTTTTCTCTTCCTCTGCCAGGACACGAAGGCGTGATAAATGAGCGTAATATAAAGAGCATCAGAAGTGGACGCGTTCATTAATGGCTCTTAATAATTTGAGCAATGCATTTCAAATGCTACTTGCGTACAGAGGCTGATTGTTTCTGAATGATTTAATCTTACCGAGTTCCTCTCCCCCCCATTCGTGTCAGTAAACAGGAAAACAATGTGCTCATTTGAATAATGTCACAAATTGTGTGGTTCCTGGTAGTCCCGGGCTGTGCGGCAGCCCTCGGGGTTCTGACGGCGCAGAAACAAATCACTGCATTGCTTACACAATTACAAACCTGCATACTATTCATCTGCACAGGATATGTGAATTACTTATCTGAATGTGTCTCCAGATATCATCGCTAGCACACAATGATGCACAGATTGAGATGTATGAGATATACGTTCTCGAAGCAAATCGGCGTACACGTAGAAGGAGTCTGGGTGGCGTAATAGAACTGTCACTTTAATATTGAGACCATCAAAGACTTGAGAAGCAAGGGAGTGAGCTCGAACAAACTCTGGAGCAGTGTTGGGTGTAACTAGTTACTAAGTAATTAGTTACTGTAATTAAATTACTTTTCCTTTGAAAAAGTAAAGTAAGGGATTACTCTAATTTTTTATGTTGTTTAATTACAGTTACTTCTCATGTAATTAAACTAAATACTTTGTGTAATATTTGTGTGTGCAATAGTGGAATTGACATCAAAATTCAAAGTCTAACTTTAAAATCCGTGCTTTAATGTATAATTCTCACATTTGTAATACTTTGGTCAGTTAATAATACTACTTTATGTAGTTTTATATTATTTATTTGAATGAATTAAAAGAGCCGATTCATGTCTATCCTTGAATCACTTAACTAATCAAGGTTGATGTAGGATATAGAAAGTAATTAGTAATAAGTAATTAAATACTTTTCGGAGAGAGTAATTTGTACAGTAATCTAATTACACTGTTGAATATGTAATTAGTAGTTAATTACTTTTTCAGAGTAACTTGCCCAACACTGGTCTGGAGTTATCAGAACACACGGTCTCATCCAGCAGCAATGATTATTTGAAATTCTCTCATTTATTTGCTGGTGATTTAAGGCGTACTCTGTGTTGGTGTTGCTCACTGGCTGAACAGTCTGGAGTTGATTTACGGATACAGTCTGTTGGATATAAAATCCGAGTCCATTATGATTCTGCCCAGACCGACATTGAAATGTATATTTATTGCACTTCCAGTTTTTATATGTGATCTGTAGAAGGCGTTGCACACCAGATCGCATGCTCTCACTTGACAAACCTTCATTTTAGTTGTATCTGACATCCCTAAACATTACACTCACTGTAGGCATATGACTTCTTCAGTCATATATTTACATAATCTCCCTCCAACTATGGGATATATATATGTGCTCCATAAGGAAAGACAGATTTGTGGTTCATCGCAGACACGTCTGGTCGGGTCCTTTTGCAACCTTTGGTATTGAGAAGCACCTGCATATGTGAATTGTCATTCAGCTCCCCTGCTGCCCCCAAAACTGCCATAACAAAGCAATTAAGAGAAATTATGGGGATTTTTTAGTATCAGTACTAAGGATGTCTCTGAATGACTGAGTGGAAGAAGCAATGTGGCGAGCATTTAAAAGAAGCAAGGCTTTCAAGATCTGAGTGAAAGTGATTTTGTGTAGAGTTTAAAAGACTCCCAGGTTAAAAGGTATAGTGGGACACAAAAGAAAAGTGTCATTTATTTCCCCTGATGTTTATCAAAAGCTCCGTATAATGGTTTCTTCTGTGAGAAAAGATAAGATAATGTTTTGAAAAATTGTGTCCATACAATGGATGTCAATTCGACCAGTGTTGTTTGGTTACCAACGTTCTTCAAAATATCTTTTGTGTTCTGAAGAAGAAATAAAATGAATAATTTGTCATCATTTCAAACCTGTATGGCTTTTTTTCTCTGGCAGAACACAAAAGAAGATATTTTGAAGAAAGTTGATAACAGAAAATCATTGGTCCCCATTGACTTGCATTGGTTTTGTGTCCATACAATAGAAGTGAATGAGGACCAGCATTTTTGGTGACCAACATTCTTCAAAATATGTGTTTTGCACAAGAAAGAAAATCATTCAGGTTTTAAATGACGAGGGTGAGTAAATGATGACAGATGAACTATCTCTTTAATGTCAACGTAATGGAGTCATAGCTGTTTATCTTCTATGACCGATTAGCGTTTTACATATTCAATATCAAGTATTAATACTTTGCATTATGACACGCCCAACTATGAAGGTTAAATGTCACCCTGAGCTATCTGATTGCGTCCTTGTATGTTTCACACACTCTCACATACACCCAAGCGCACTTTCCACTGTTTTGACAGGCAAATAGCTGCGCGCCAGCGTGGGCTGCAGTGGATCATGGTAATGTCCAGACCCAAATACCAGCGAGTGAGTTATTCCCTGCACCGTGACCTGATTAATTGAGAACGTCTGAGGTCATCTCTGGGTTGTGTTCAAGCTCCAGCCGATGCCCCAACCTCATCCATCTCAAAAGCTCACGTCTAAAGGTTGGCCTCCAAATGCTGACCCCTCGCCCCGACCACAGACAAAAAAGTCTGCATGCTTAAGTTGATTGAATGAAAGGGAGCGAGCAGGCATCAGGAGAGAAAGATAAAGAGGGAGAGAGGCCGAGAGCGACAAACGAGGCAACATTTAGACAGCTGCACGTGCGGCGTCACATATCCGTGTCTGTCAAAGGAAGATATTTCTGTCTCCTTAGTATGGCCCTCAGGCTTCCGAGCGGGCCATCTCGATGTCATCACCGCCACCCCGCTGTCATTGGCTAAAAAGGCCTGCCTGAAGTACAGCGTGTGCTGAAGTCAAGGGCTTGGCTCGCTCAGGCCTAATTAGAGCGCTTTAGATAGGCAACTTGACTCATCGAAAATTACTAAAAGCAATGCACTTAATAGGGAGGATTGACAGAAAGGTCAGGATAGCACCACATCCAATAGCAACCATCAAATTCAAGAGATACGGTGTTTGATGCTACCGGGTGTTTTACATAATGATATGAAGTGACGTGTTGTGTTTGCACCAGTGACTCTGTTGTATAGATGTTTGGGGTTGGGGGATTAAAAGATAATTAATGTTAAAGGTGTCATGAACTGGACTTGTTTATTGTTTTATACGCTTGTATGAGGTCTACTTATGACGTTCGCGTGGTTTTTACATTCAAAAACATCAAAATCAATAAGTAATAGGCTATTTCTACCCAAGTTTAGAGGCCGACCCGACAAACGCTCAGTTTGAATGGATGTGCTGCATTGAAGACGTGCAAGTAAACGCCCACTGCTATGATTGGATAGCAGTTTGCGTAGTAAACTTAGTTGGAGCCTTCTGTGAATTTGGTTAGAGACGTAATGTTAGGTTACACATTCACCCTATTCGCACGGGATTAGTATTATCTGGGGACCTCGTGTGATTTATAAATGACCTCCCCACATCTGTATTTCACGTGGCGCATCCGCACTGGATAAGTGAAGCCTGTGATTTTTCTCAAATTTACTGACTTATTTCCCGGATGTGATGGCAAGGCTTTGCGTATAGTTTGTATAGCCTATAGTTGCATGGTGTTTAATGATATCCGTACCTGTCAGCATTTGAGACCCGTGATCGCGAACCGGACAGAAGATCACTGCGATCGCGGGTCTCAAATGTTACGAGAGTTTCCATTCTAAATAAACAAACGGGAGACTCCCGGTAACTTATGGATATGACCCAGCACCCGAAATAATACCAAAACACTTCAGAACAGCCTGCATTATTCACAAACAGTGGCTAAAACCTTGAAAAAGGATATATGAGCCCGCCAAATCACAGAGATGGCGATTCGCACGGGACTAATATTATCACAGGACCTCAGTGTTCGTCGAAATACGGTAGGTAATTTGTGGGGGAATTTTTACTTTACAAATTACAGACATGGCCGATTCGCACGGGATTAAGATGTTTTAAGCCATACAATGTTTTACCCACGTAAGCTGGAACGTCTTTAAAAATGAACTTCAACCGCGCATTACTAATGTCGGAATCCGAAGGAAGGTTGTGCAGCGACTGTGTTCTTCCACAACCAGGCACTGACTGCACAATATTTTGCGATCTTTAACAGCATGTTTATTGCTTGCTCGCTCTATCTGGTTCCAGTGGGCGGGGCTAGAGAAGTAGTCGTTGATATTTTTTCTGTGGAGGCGGTGTTCAACCTATCAATGACAGGTGCATTCCAGGACCTGGCGTTCGCTGGGCCTGGTGTCAATAACAGTTGTAATTCCAGTAACAAGGGCGTTTTCAGTTCTGACACTTACAGGATGTTTGCTTGAATACGATTCCCTCTTATATAACAAAAGCTCGGGTTAAAATGAATGTCTTAATTCATCGCTCCTTTAATATGTTCAGGAAAAAAACGATTCAGATGCAAAAGAAGCTAATAATGTATTTGCAAATTAGAGATAAGCAATAAGTAAAATAGCTTTACAATGAGGTTGTATATGTTAACATTAAATAATGCATTAGCTAACATGAACTAAGAATGAACAGCATTTGTTAAAGGGATAGTTCACCCGAAAAAGAAAATTCTTTCAAAACCTGTCAAAAACATTCTGTCAAAATCATATCTCAAAGAAAGATATTTGGAAGAAGTTAGCAACTGAGATTTTGGGGGGCACCACCATTGACTACCATAGTAGACAATAATATAATTTCTTTGTTCTGTTGAACACAAAAGAAAGTATTTTGAAGAATTTTGGAAAATAAACAGTCCTGGGGCACCTTTGACAACCCTTTTAATGGTAGGCAATGCTGATATAAGTATTTTAGAAGTATCGATCATTAGGATTGTTAGATACTATTATTTGTCCACAACATTGTCCAGATCTTCATCTAGACAAAGAAATGTTGCCTTATACAGTCGAGACGTTTTCTCTTCAGGTTTACAGTCCTATCCCACACACGTGACGTGCTAAGGTTTCAGTGACATCTGAACTGTGGGAGCCGAATTCAATTCAAAGATAAATGCTGAGAGATTTTTTGTGTCGGGACTGCCAGCGCCTCTCGCGTGCGTGCCTGGGGTTAGATTGATGACTTGAACCTGCTGTTGACTTGCATTACTGCAGGTCCCAGAATGCATTTCTTTCTGTTTTCCATTGACGTTTAGTCTCGCAGGTTTCCTGTTTTCATGTAAATGTGAGCGTGTCCACACAAACCAAAATCAAATCTCAAATTACACGTGGTATCGCTCGCAATGCGCATACGTGACATGCCTATTGTATTGTGGGAAATTGAAATTGGGGAGCATTTCATTGGGCGCTTCCTAGAGATTGCTCGGTAACCCTCACAGCACACATGCTTTCAGACTGAAACGTGAGGTGGGTGTTTATGTTCTTTAGGTTAACATGGTTATCTATGGAAGAAACCTGGCCTGCTGGCTCTGTTCTGATGAGCTGACTTCATTCCACAGCTGCAGAAGTATTCTCTCTCACTCTGAGCTGCAGGGACATGCCAGTATTTTCATTCCTAACTTCAGGCATTTCCGAGCTCTAACAAAGAGAGAGTGGGGTGATGAAACTAAGGGTGGGAGCTGTTTTCCAAAAACACCAAATTGTTTTTTGTGTGAGCTGTAGATGCTCACTCCCACGGAGGCTGGGACTCATTCTGTGGGATTTGTGTTTGGAAACTTGCATGCATTTTTACATTTTGGTTGTAATGAATAGTTTTTGTTGTTTAAATGTTCAACTGTTGCATTGTGACAAACTTCCCCAGCCCGGATAGTGTGAGAAAGCTGTATGTTGCATCTTTCCTGGGCAATAAATGTTTAAGCAGTTTTAAAGTTATTTGCCTAACTGGAATAAAACGTGTGACTGCCATATTCTCTCTCGTATAGTGTTTTTACAGAGTATTTAAGCATGTCTGAATGCCACATCAGCATATCTCTTCCCTCCCTTTCTCCACGTAACACCCCATTGCTTTACTGTAATCTGTCTTAACTGGTGGTATTGGAAAATTACTAGCCACTGCTCAGGTCTCCATCTTTGGGAGCTTCTACTCTTGGCATATCAGTTGTTTTTAAATCCTTTTTGGAAACAGCTTCCCTCCTGTCTAATAGTAGTGGGTGGACCGGAGGTGCGCTGCTGGCTGAACTGGAATGCCACTCATTTTCTTCGAGTTACGGTCAATCTTCTCCCATTGACCGTTAGAAAGGCTCCTGCTGAGGATTGACAGGGAGAGCCTTTAACAGGCGGATACCAATAAACAGGGAATTGCCCTTCCAGCGAAAATAGCGCGGTAATTGTTGGGTACGTACAAGTTGGCCGCAAAGAAAAGACTGGAGAGGGCCTGTACGTTTTTTTTCAACCCTGCGTCAGGGTTGTAGATATGTCAGCAAGCCCCTCGCTCTCGTGCGCATGGCTGTGGTTGTCTGCTCGACTTGGCCCAGTGGTGGAGCTCAGCTGAATGCTTGGTGGTTGGCAGGCTTGGCCGCCTGCCTGTATAACTGGAGTTTCAATGAAAGGGGCCTTGTGAACTTTTGGGCTACTGTGGCATTTTCCAGCTGTCGACCTAAGTAATTAAAAATCTTTAGCTGTATTGCTGAAACGTGTAGAATTACGGTGCCTGATTTGCTGGCAACACATTGTGTGCCTTATTATCGGGGTTCTCACTGGTACTCTTTGGTTTCACACTGCACTTATGTGCCATTGGTTTATTTACTTTCAAATCAAATTAAATATAAAATTATAGTTTATATTTCATATGTAAAATGTAGTTTGTATGTATTAGTTGTATTTATAATAACTAAATAATTTATTTGTTTATTTATTTACTCATATTTAATTTACACATATAATTATAAATAAATCTAAATATTACAATATTTATCAATATAAGAACTTAGAAATATGATCATGTAAAATAATAAAAATAGAATATGTGTATATATATATATATTTATTTATTTATAAATTGTTATATTTGCATTATTATTTTATTTATTTATTTATAAATCATATTATATTATATTTTATATTATATTTGTATTTATACGTCATTATAATAATAAACAATATAATGATTTATCAACATATTTATATATGTTATTTATGTTGTTAGCTGTTTGGTTCTCAATAGTGGCTCTTGTATGTATTGCGTATATTGCGTTCCCCATAACCTCCGAGCTGAAGAAAGCATGGCGATAGACATCTTACATCACATCACATATGATTGGCTGCCAGTTTTGTTTTTTTGTTGTTGTTTGTGTGAATTCTCATTAAACGTTGCCCCTGGAAAAAAGCTTAATAACTGGCCGTCTGCAGTCTCCATCGAACCTCACAAAGAAAAATAAAGGTCTGCAGCACATGTCAAGACACCTGCTTGCAAATTTGTACTCCAGTTCCACAGAGAAATCTTATCCTGAGCTCTGATTTTAAAGTGGAAACGGGGGAAAAAAACATGTCCCTCCAGCAGGCTGAGTCCTAGATGAATTATTTAGACGGGCTGTGTTTTGCCAGTCCATTCTGCTTAATGGCATCTTTTACGGCACGTATCTGAGATGACTCCAGATGTAAGATGTTCTCCGCATTAGAGGCCCTTTGCATTACCTCACAGTGTGGCCCAGAAACGAAGCCTAAAATGGTGGAATTCATTTCGGCTTTAGCGTCTCCTTAATAACCATTCGCAAATCAATGGCCCCTTTTGTCATGTAATTTGTTGGCAAGCTCAGTTTTGTGATAATGTTTTGCAAGCAAGGCTCTTCGGATCAATATGAGATTGGGGGGAACACAAGCCTGGCTTCCATTTTTCTCTTCAAATATTGGGAAAATGCAGTTAGGGCATTATCTCATTCAGATCAATTTGGCTTCATGATGGAATGTTCGTTTTTGCACAAAGAGGAACGGCAGAAGTGTATTAGAATGAAGAATTAAAGGGATAGTTCATCCAAGAATAAGTTTGCGCTCATCTTTATGCTGTTTTATAGATCACAAAAGGTATGTGACAGCCACATTTACTTTCAGTGTATAGACTGAAGACCAGCTTCAGCATTCATTTATGTCCCCTTATAGGGATGGGCGATATTATATCGTTTGCGATATACCGGTAGAAATTCCCCACACGATAGGAATTCGTCTTCCCGCGATACAAACGATAAATTCTAGTTGATGACGTATTTCTTTGTGAGACCCATTCACAGCTCATGTGTGAAGAGAAAACGGGTATAGCGGAGGGCAGACGTGAAGCTGAGAAAGAGTTTGCACTAAAGCTCTAAATCTCGTTTAGATTGGCACTGTAGATGCATCCGAGTTAATGTTTAGTTTCACTTTCGTTTTATTTGTGTTCGTTTCCACAACATTTAGTTTGGCAAAAAAGTATTAATTTAAACATTCGTTAGATGTTATGCGCGCGTGCGCAAATTGTTTAATACGATTTCTTGCCTGTTATATACAGGATGAACGGAGCGTCCCGTGCGCAGCTCGCGCCCACATGTGCTTTCATAGCGACACAGCGCGCACAGCACTGCTGCCTGTTTACATACAGTACAAATGCGAGTTTGTATGACGTTATTTTAAATACGTTTATGAGCGTATAAAAGCATGGTTTATTTAATTAGATTTCTTTTATCCGCATTTTTCTGTTCTCTTTCTGTAGCGCGAGTCATAGACAGATTCAGTGTATGTTGCTGTGAGAAGAGAAGGTTCACACAGTTCAAGAGAGAGTGATTGACAGCGTGATGCGATCGATCGTTTCCTCCCAACAATAGAATATATACAGTTTTAGGTATGACATGATGTGTTTATTGAGCTTTAGTTCATTTAACTTTTCTTTACTACAACCTTTTGAAGTCGAATCTCACTATTATATTTTATATTTACAAAAATACTGTAGGTATATTTTAGGAGCTGTTTGATTTGGGGTAAGTTTTACTTTTTGATAATATTTGTTTTTCTGAGGGTCTAGACTACATGCAGCTACTATCACTTGACGCAAAAAACAGCGGTGGATGGCGTTATGGATATATCGCCATTTTGTATCGTTATCGCAACAAATACCAGGAATGATCGTGATAGAGTTTTAGGGCCATATCGCCCATCCCTATCCCCTTACTATGTTTCACATAAGAAAGGATGTCACGCAGATTTGGAACAACATGCGAGTAAACAACTCCCACCTCATTTCTGGCAAACTGTCATTACCGTCTATTCAGACACTGAACGTATAGATTACACAGCGACTGTGCACGACACCTCTGTTAGTGTGTTTTCTCTCTGTTTGCTCTCTCCCCAGCTGCACCTGCAGTAATTGTAAATGTGCAGCTGTGATGTGAGAGCTGTCCTCCAGCTGGGAGAGCTTGTTGAGCTGCCACACAAACTGGGCGAGCTAAACACCCCAATAAGTCCCTCCTTGACTCAGCTAATGAGTGTGGAGCGCAGACAATACACCCCAATCCAGCAGCCCATCTGAGCGCCACTGCAGTCCAAGAACCGGAGGAGGTCGACTATAGACAGCTCTCAGTTTGTGCTCTGCGACCGTGAAAGTGTGGAGAATCAAGCCTTTGCTGTCTCGGCCTCCTGTATCCCCACTGTTTCTTTTCTTTATTGTTCGTATCGGCCCATCTCTTGGGCTTCTTTCACGCAGAGTGACTCCAGATCAGTCATCCAGCCTGAAGGTCATATTTTCTTCATAAGCAAATTATGTTTTTTGCTGCTCGCGCAAAGGCACGGGGAAGCTTTGCTGGATGTTTCATCATATGTGGGCTTAAATAGACTAACTGCAACAATTAAAACTGTAGTAGCCCATTGAAATCTAGAGCGGCAGCCATCCTTAAGGAATAACCTATAACATCTTAACGTCTAAACCTTATTTCACTAAATCCCTGGGCCTCATTGTCCGGAAAAAAACGCTGGTGGGTGTTCTCTGGGTAGGGTGCTAATGTGTTTTTCAGCTCTCGAATGTGTAATGCAAGAACTGTCAAGCATTTAGTTAATTAAAAGGATGTGTCCAATTTAATTTGACTCAAACATGAGACAATAAATGAGAGGGTCACGGAAACCAACGTGATTTAAGTGTAATTTAATGACGCGCCGCGTGGAATCACTCTTTCTACACGTTTTTATTATTAATATCTGTATTATTTTGGTAACCAAAGTCACCATGACCCAGCAGAATATCAAAAGTATACTGGGCGCTATAAATTCGTAAAAAAATACAGTGGCAATAAACGAGTCCATTAATAGTCAAAGCATGATCCCATTAGGATATCAGTAGTTTCACATTTCCAAAAGCTGACTTGAAATATTCATATGAAATTATAGCCATAGGGGCCTGGAGGGGTTGATAGCGGGGATTCAAGCAATAAACGCACTTAATAGACGCTGCACTCCACTCACATGCGGAGGGAATCAGATGGATTGTCACTTTTTCTTCTTTTGGATTATAAGGCCATTCATTCAGGCGTAGTGACAGTTACGTGACAGGATACCGATGGTGTAACGGTAGAAGCTGATGGGAAAGATAAACCAAGGCAGAAAGTTTTATATAAGAAGATTATTGCTGCCTTCAAGTCATGTCGGAATTATTGTATTTACGAGAGGAGCGCAGACCAACGCTGCTACTGTTGTAAGCGCCAGTGGGACATTCTGGACTTTCTTTGACCCCTCTGATTTTGGGGACCTGTCGCCTGTCAGTTAAAATATCACAGCAGAAGCTAATTGTTATTGTTCATAATTAGGCTGGAATTGTAAATGTTGACTCTACAATTTAGTTATTAGTTTTTGCTTTCAGTTTGTTTTTGCTCATTTAGTAATAAAATAGCTTCCTGTTTTGTAAGTTTTTTTTTATTATTTAAAGGGATACATTACACCAAAAAAAACCTGTCATCATTTACTCATCCTCTTGTCATTTTAAACCTGTATGACTTTATTTTTTCTGTAAAGCACAAAAGAAGATATTTGGAAGAATGTCGCTAACCAAAAACCGATGGTCCCCATTGACTTCTGTTGTATACAGAACCAATGCAAGTCAAAGGGGACCAAAGGTGTTTGATTATCAAAATTCTTCAAAATATCTTCTTTTGTGCTCTCCAGAAGAAAGAATGTCATACAGCTTTAAAATAACAAGAGGGTGAGTAAATGATGACAGACATTTTCATTTTGGGGTGTACTATCCCATTCATGTTTTTTATCTTTTTTGTTTTGCCAAAATATTGACGTCTTTATTAATAATAATAATAATAATAAAGAAATTTTCAATCATTTTCTCAACCTTCATGTTATTCCAAACCTGTATGACTTGTTTCTTCTGCCGAACACAAATAAAGATATTTAGAAGGACGTTTATAACCAAACAACATTGGCCCCCATTGACTTCCATTGTACGGACACAAAACCACTGAAACATTTCTCAAAATCTCCTTTGTGTTCTACAGATGAAAGTCATTCACAACAACATGAGGATGAATAAATGATGGCATAATTTGTATTTTTGGCTGAACTATCGCTACAAATTCTGTTGTGCTCTAGGTGTGATATAAACGCATGTTTGTGTTGTTGATACAAATACTACTCGCTTGCACATACATTACGCCCACAAAATATTGATTTATTTTACTATGTGAAGACTGTGTATTGATACGAGATGCATGAAACTACCACAGCTATGTAGCAAAATGGTTGCCTGGGGCAGCGGTCAATAAATGGTCATTACACAAAAGTATTTGACTGCAGAATACCATCATTAACAATTCATAGTTCTAGTTGGTCCATTGATGAGGTTAAATACTGAAAGTTTGAGACTACTATAAACCGACCATTAAAATAGCTTTTTTTCTTCCTTGCAGTTATAGCTTTGAGTATTAACAGTTGCTGGTTCAACCAAGTGTAGCGCTTAGACTGTCTACTATATCTGCCACGTGCCATAGGCCATGATGGTACATTAGATCACAAGTCTTCCTATATGCTTCCTTTTTTAGCCATGTGCCATTACCACACAGGGAATATATAGAACAGGGATTATACATACTATGAAATAATTATACATACTGTACTTCTAACCACGCACAATATTAGGTCTGGCAGGGTATTTATGTCATGTTTTTTGTCTTATTCCAGATCACTTCCATGATTGATGAGGACATGTGAGTGAATTTGCCAAACCCTGAACGAAGAAATCTACTGCATCCTCTGGTAAGCCTAGTGACTGATGATCCTTCACTGCTCATTTGCGCTAATGATTGTTCACCTAATCGCAGATTTGCACACATACGTGCTGCTTGGATGGCGTTATCTTCAAAACAACTTTCCTGAATTAACTCCATCGGCGTAATTGGCGCTGAAAACGGGAAAGCACGCGCGCTTGAACGGCAAATTTATTTCGTGTTTTTGAGCGGCAACAGAGCGCTCTGTATAACATGCGCTTTAATTAGCGGCAGGGCCTCGCAAATCACTCGCTGCTTTGTTGTTTCCCTCTCAACGTCAGTGTCAGGTTTTTTTTACGTGATTATTAAAGGCAGGCACAATTACTGAGATGTGAGATTCATTGAAAAAAGTCAGTAATGCATCTGTTTGAACAACACATGCGGCATATAAAATGTTTTGTCTCTTCACGTTCTGCCTGGTGTACCGATGAGGCATGGAACAGCTTGAAGCCGAAAGAATATTTTTGGTGGCATCTATGTTATGCTAATGAGGTCAGGATGGGGGCGGAGCCCTAAATGCCAGATTGCCAGGAGAAGATGGAGAGGAGACGCCTGTAAATTATGGATGCAAACTGCCATTTCTGCCAGGGAAAAGAAAAGCGGCACTGGGAGAAACCTCAAGTCATGCATATCAGATTATTCTTCCCATACCCCCCTCCCTACGCCTTGACTTTACTAAATTTTCTCTTCGTGCTCCTTGAGCAAACTTCCACACACAATCTGGCCTGTGTATCTATAGTCACATGAGGGCCAGAGGTGCTGACTGGTTGGAATGTTTGGCTTGGTATGTCCTGATGCTTAGGCAGACACATGCGTACAAACACACGCTCGCATAAACACACGGGGTATGTTAGATATTTGTGGATGGCTTCATGTTTGACTTGGAGACAGAGTTTGTTGCAGGATGGTGAAACAGAGATGAAGAAGTTGAGTTAAAGTGAACATGATATCCAAATTGACCCAGTTTACTTCCTTAATGCATGTTCCTGGTTTTTGTGCGTGAATCATTGGTGCATGATTTAAAAGCGTGACTCAATCACAAATCAACCTCTTAAAGGGATACTTCACCCAAAAATGAAAATTCTGTCATTATTTACTCACCTTTGAGTTGTTCTAAATCTGTGTAAATGTATTTGTTCTGATGAACACAGAGAAAGATATTTGGTAGAATGCTTATAACCAGACAGATTTTGCCCCCCATTTACTACCATAGTAGGAAAAAATACAATTATAGTCAAAAGTGCCCCAGAACTGTTTGCTGTCCTACATTCTGCAAAATGTCATTTGTGTTCAACAGAACAAAAATTGATAAAAGTCATTTTTCCTTCTATGGGAGTCAATGGGGGGGTGGGGGGCAAAATCTGTCTGGTTATAATCACACTTCCAAATATATTGGGTGAAGTATCCCTTTAAGAATTTGACCCCTCCCCTCCAATCATACGGCTTCATTGTGATATGTAACGCCCATTCTTTACATTGTAATCAAGTCTGTGTAAATACAACAAATGTTTTCCTCATGAGAAAAATGAATAAAAAAATGTACAGTATATCTGAATATCACACACATTAATATGGGTTGCGACTGGCATTTCATGTTGAATTTAATATATGGAGTATTATAGAGATGTAGGACGGGTTCAATTCAGTGCTTAAAATTCATGTTATTAAAATATGACATGGTTTAGAGTTATGTAGATATTAATCTGCTGTATTACAAACAAATTATATAGAGCTCATAATTCTTTGCCTATAATTTCTCACTATTGCTGTGTGCATGTTGAATTCATATTGGTCTATAATTAACAGCCGCTCTGAAAAGCCACTTTAAATGTTTTATTTACAGAAAGACTAATAAATGTTTCCATCTGCTGTGTGGCAGGTAATTATTTGGTTGAACATAAAGATTATAAATCATTTAGTCTTGAAATTGCACACAATCTTTACAAAAGAGAAAAAGCTATGTAAAATGTTGAATAATTCCATGGCTTAATTTTTCTTATATTACACACTGTAAAATCTTCAAGGATTCAAGATAACATTTTTATTTTAAATTTCAGCATTTTTGTCTGCAAGACATGTGTTTCTTTTTGGTTCTCACCTTTACCAAATGCGGGGATTTTCAAAAGGGGTTGGTTTTAGTGAGAGCAGGTCAGTAGTGGGCGGACCTCTGAAAGTTTATGTGTTCGTGGGGAAATAATGGAGCCATTCTTCAGCTCTATGGAGGCCGCTGTTGTACAGTGGCGTGTGGTGGACCTGCCAGAGGCTCTGGGGTCTTCTTAAAATAGCACCAACCCTTAACTGTCAAACGCAAAGCTGAGACTGTGGACTGAACGCTGGCCGTTCAACCAAGAATGTCAAAGAAATCTTTTTGGGCTTCTTGAGCTTTTGCCGCAGCCAGAAAAACATCCACTCGTAATAAGTTTGTCATGATTCGATTTTGATCTATTATTGAAACCTGCAGACTTTCAGTCATAAATTTCCACATCACTCACAAATACGTATACATGGAGTATGTAGCAGTCAGATCTGGAGAGCATGTTGAGCACAGGTTGTCTGTCAGGATGTTTGTTTTGTAATAACTCAAAAGGTCATTTAGTTGGACTGTGGGTATGGGATTGTTTTTACTACGTTCAGAATGATTTCATACTAAGTCACATGTTTGACATGGGTTCATGGTTTCAGCGATTAGTTTTACTGCTTTACGCACTAGACCACAGCTCAGAGAGAGCAGAAGCTCGGCCCCGTCTGCCCAATGAGTGGCATCAGTCAAGTAACAACCCATATGAATCAGATTATTGAAATAAAATTTAAGAAGATTATTTTTTCATTTAAAGATCACACGGCGTAAAACCATCATAGAATAGTGTAGGCTGTAAAGAATGCCAAAGGCAGCCAGCCATTTTCTTCACCACTTTGTGAGATCAACATTTACGTATTGCGTTCAGCTCAGATTTGACGTGTGATTCCTTTAGTAATTTTGGTTCTTAAACAATGCAGAAACCTTGTGAATAATCCATATAACATATAAGTGAAAAAACAGTTCAACAGTTCAGTTCAAACACTTACTATTAGAGTAATTACTAAACGCTTACTAAATTAAGTTTGATAACTGACGATGTTTAATATCTAATGAAAAAATCCATGCTCACTGTGACTTACAAACGTCATGAATAAAAACTTTGTTAACTTGACCGTCAGACGGCAAGGTCTGTAGTTTACCTCTGGCTTTTACATGATTTACAGGCCGCGTCCCAGTCAGAACTGTAAATATTCATGTCCTTGGAGCAGGCCGAGACATGATCTCATTTACTTCAGCCAGGGCATCTCATGTAGGCACAGGCTCTTCAGATGTAAATCGCTGTTTACTTCATTACATCATTAACCGTGTTTCCTTGCGCCCGAGAGAAATGAGGTGAAACGCAGCGGTTACCGCTCGCCCTATTTGTGTGCCCTGTCGAGACGAAGCTTATTTCCCTCCCTCTGTTTGCAATGGAAGATATTTGTTTGGAGATCCTGTTGGACAAATTCTGAATTCTAGAAAAGCTGCCAATTTGGCTGGCCTTTTCTCACGTTTATCACAGTTATCATATCACTGCACCTTTATTTGCCTCTTCAGTGATTTCTGGGTGATTGGATTTCAGCACTGATGGAAAGATGGCAGATATCATTGAAAGGGCTGTTTAAACCCGCTTTGCACAATAGCGCTCCGAGGTAAAGTGTTAAGAGAGAAGCTCTTGTTTATGAAAGGGGTGTGTAGCGCTTCGAACAGGTGCAGAAGGAGTATAATGTCTTTATTGTGGACTTGTTGCTAGGAACGTGTTTGCTGTGACGTGGTGTGATACATTTGGTGCTTTTCACAGTTTGTTGTCAAGAGCCAGATAGACGTTGAAAAGAAAAGTAGGTAATGTGTTTTTCTGTGAATTAGCTTTCAGTCGCAGAAGTCTTTAAACCTGATGGTTTTTTGGACATTGAGCAAACCAGAGAAAAGACGTCACACACTGGAGGTTACTGTGGATGTACTTGCATTTTCTGGGAGAATGTAACAGTATTTCAGGTCACGTTTATGTGCTTTGGGTGTGTTGTCTTTTGTGTTCAGAAACCTAGTAAATATACCATAACGCGTAGTGGATAAAATGACTGTCTATAAATAGTATCAATAATATAATAAACCTTTACACACCTTTATGATTCTATTGAAGTACACAGAGCTCTATAAAGCCTCTCATTAAGAGGAAGCTTGTCTCAGTGTGTTGGTGTAAGTAGCACCGGTGTGGCCTCTTGTACTCACTCGATTACGCACCTAATCAAATCACCTGCTTGTTTATATGCTCCGTACTCCTGCGTCAGAAAAGCAGCCACGCTTCATTCATGCTGCCCGCTTTCCTCCAAGGTCCTCTGAAAATAGGGCGAAAAGCCCAGATCTCCGCGCTCCTCCCAAATGTGGAGGTCTCTGTCTGGCAGACTCTAAATCCACACAAAGTGTGACATGTTTGAACCGTTTTCCACGTGCTTTAGGAACCCTCTTGTGTTCTGAAGCGGCGATTGATTTATTTAGAGCTGGTGGCATCATAATCGCTCGAGAAGTGGAGGAAGCCGGCTCCCATTTTCCGCTGTGTTATACTTGCGTTATTGGAGTGTGGCTTTCCTGAATGCCAGTTTGTGGATATTGCATTACAACAATATTGTCTCTGTACACACTAAGTTGTTCGCAGAGGCAGACTACAAATGGCCGGGTTGCCGCTTGTTTAAATGCTCCCAAGCATTGCTAATGCCTGGATTATCTCCTAGAGAAATGATTTAGGGAATATAATGGCTTCACATTGGCTCCACTGCAGCAGCGATCCGCACAAACCCAATAACCAGTCCTCACTCCTCAGAGGGAGTGTATTGATTGTGCCAATAATATTGCCCCATTTCCCCAGAAAAGAGATTAAAAAAGGATCATATTTTTTTCTAAAGTAGGACTGTGAGTAACAAGTATTTTGATAAGATTAATCTGTTTATGAGTAGTTGACATACTAATATGCAATTTTTTCCTATGGTGTGACAGCAAACATTTTGAACAATGAAGATTAATCTCTCATATAAATCCATAATATTAGCAGTTTGTTTTCTAAATTATGTCTATGTCACACCATAGGAAACATGTCAACTTTATTTGTCACCTACCCTTATATATTTATTATATATTTTTCATTGATTCATTTATTTATTTATTATCAGAATGAAATTGTAATGATTTTTATAATGAAAAATTACAATAATTTAATATTATTATTATTATTATTATTAAATTACCAATAATATCAAATTATTATACCTTTTTCATTATTATTATTATTTATTATACATTTTCATAGTAATAATATTAATAATACCCGTTAAAGTTTCAAAATATGTATAAAAATAGCATATAAGATTTAATTTTTAACATCAAAAAATGCTTTATAGAATATTTAAAGCTTAGTATGTAATTGTTTGCTTGCTATTAGGACACCAAAATTTAGGTTTTCTGTGCACATAATGAACAGTTTACCATTATTTTTATTAGCATTTATAATCAAATCCTATTCCAAAGCTGTCTTGTGCAGTGTCCACTTGATGCCAAATTCGGAAACGACAAGCGCAAACAAACATTGAAACAGAGGATGGAAAATTTGTTTTTTTTTTCCTTTTCCTGTTAGAAGTGCAGAGATCATCAGAAATATTGGCATAAGTTCACCCAGCTCATTGTCTCTGGCCAGAGCCTTTCCACCTACGTTCCGTGTTTATGCTGAGACACACTCTGCCTGCCTCAGGATCACACATGACATCATTTCACCACAGCTGCGGGCCGCACACGAGGCGTGGAGAGGGAACAATTGACCAGGGGCGACGCAGGAAGAGCTGATTGACCTGATTGCTCAGCTGGCCAAGCAACTGGGAAGGAAGGCCCAAGGCGGAGTCACGGTTGAGGGGAGGAGTGATGGTGGTGGACAGTTCCCCCGTTACCCTCACCTCCCCCTGGATGCAGTTGTGTTTGTCCTGCCCTTTGCTGTTCTGCTGCCTGCCTGTCTAAGCCAAAGAAGATTTGGGCATGAAAAATGATCTACAATCTCTGTGGCTGTATCAGCTTCCAGATATAGACGTTCCGGATAGGCCAAATCCCCTTTAAAGAGAGCTTTATCCTGCTCGCTGAAAAGCCATGGAGAACAGCACATTCTTTTATCTCCGCCCGTCAGTATGTTCTAAATATGTGTCGCATTTTGTGCCGCGACACCAATCTGTTGCGTTCGTGTATGAGGGGTTTAAGGTCTGAGTTCACAATGAAAAGCTGGAATTCAAAATCTGATATAGACTTTGGGATTTTGTAAAATGTAATATTATGAGTTTGTTCTCTGCAGTATTTCTAAGTCGCTAAGCAAATGTAAGCAAATTATTGAGAGATTTTCTTGCCGTCACTGATGCTCACATGATGATAGTTGAAGCGTTCTCAGATCATGCAGACCTAACACAGAGGTTTTGACTTGTGGAGTCTATATTAGGGTGAGTGCATTGTGAAATTGAATTTCTAGTTTATATTAGAAATATTTTAATTTAAATTGTTAATATTGTAAATGATGAAAAAAGATTTTACTAACAAAAACAAACGCATTTTCACCAGTGAACTCAGATTTGAAACCCTGCTGTGTTTGATTTGAGGGTGTTCGGTTAACACGGCAGTGAAATTGTGACCCGTTTGGTAGCAAAAGGTTATTGCATAAATGTTAGCGCAATCGACATCGCATTGATCGTTCTTAATTATTAGATGCACAGCTGCTGCCTGAATACGAATAAGATGGACAATGTTTCATCTATGTATAGACAGACAGCTGGAAAGGCCAAGACGCATGTGACCCACCACATGTTCATTTCCATATAGAGAAAGACGACACCAACGTACAATAACTTTGATTTGGGAAAAACTAAAATGCCAGAGAAGTCTGAACGCAGTTCTCTATGTCCTCCAAGTGAGATGTATGTTTACAATGAACAAAAGCCACTAAATAGATGACAAACCAGACCGCAAATGTACACCATGGGGCATTTGGGTGTGTTTGTGTGTGTGTATGTTTGTGTCTGGGTTAGAGATCACTAAAGCCCTTTTCTCCTTAAGAGATATGTTTTTAGCACGTGGAGTTGATTCCCGTGAGGCGGGTGATCCTTTTTAAATGACAGGGATTCATCTGTTAGCGTCCCTCAGGCCCCACGCAGCACCGTACGGCGCAGCTCCCAGCAGCCAGCAGAAAATGGGCGGCGGTCTCAGGAGATCTCACCTCCTCAGCCCCTCAAGATGCAATGTGGGAGTTTAATTACTCCTGTGGCCACAAACCGCAGCGTACACGCTCTCATTTCAACAAATGCCTTCGTTTTCGGCTGTTTTTAATCATATTTAGGCAAAAATATCATGCTGGGAGATGCCTGGGCTGGAGTGGAATAGGCACTTAAAACTGGAGATTTGTCTGATGTGGGTTCATTTGGGGGGTTGGGTAACGTGTGTGTCTTGAATAGGGGGTAGAGGTGAGAGTGCTAGCCTTCAGGGAAGATAGGGGGTTTAAAGAAAGGACTTTGGATTACTAACTCTACAATAAGGACTAAACATCCATTCAGACAGATCCCTCTGGTCAGTAAGGCCTATCCCTGCTGCTTTAATGAACTTATTTTGAGGGAGTTTAGTTCATCCAACCCTGCTTAAATGAATTAGGCTGCTATTTGCCTCCCCATATTTGCTTAAGACCTTTAAGTGTTGCCACAATGTGTCGCCGCTATTTAAAGAAACAGTGCACTCAAAATTAAAAATATTATCTGGTGAACACGGAGAAAGATATTTGGAAGAATGCTTGTAACCAAACAGTTCTTGGCCACCATCGACTACAGTAGGAAAAATTTCTTTGTTGAACACAAAAGAAGATATTTTGAAGAATGTAGGAAAGGAAACGGTTCTGGGGCACTTTTGACTACCATTGTTATTTGTCCTACTGTGGTAGCCAATGGGGTCCAAGAACGGTTTGGTTACAAGTAGGGCTGGGCGATCTTCCCAAAAAAGCATATCGCGATCTTCATAACAAAGAATCTCGATCCACGATCTGAATTGAAAACATTGCTGTACATTAACTTTTTTGCACGTAACACTGGTGCTACAGAGGTTTAAAGTTTTGTAGCACAGGCCAAACAGTTGTATAGGTAGGACAAGTATAAAACGTCTGTTATCATCTTTAAAAAACACAAATGATCATAACATAAATAGACTGGTTAACAACAAAGGACATTATGGATCCATTAGGGCCATATCATTTTTAGTTTACCCATTTTTTTATTGTTCTGTGTTGTCCATTTTCTACTATACAATAGTAATATATATATATATATAAATACTATAGTAGACTATAGTAAACTGCAGTAAAAATCCTAGATAATATAGTGTTTTTGAACCTTACTATAGTAAATATTAAAGTTTACTACAGTTTATCAATTTACAACAAGGATACCACAATTTGCTATATCAAATACTATAGAACACTACAGTATTTTTTCATTCTGTGTTTAGGTTAAACTGCGTTTTTACTTTTTGACGGGTCGTCGTGAAAACGCTCCCTCAAAAGACGCTTAAGTTTCAGTGAATGTAGTTTATTGACAGTACTTTTTCTCAAACAGTGAAAACAGTTAAATGCACCTGAAATAAACTCTCAGCAGGTCAACTCTGGACATGATGCGTTTATGTTTTCATACAGTGAGACGCATACAAATCTATGAGCGTCACACGGGTAGCACGTTAAACCGTGCAACACATTCACTCATCCACGCAGAACCGGCAGATGACAAGATTTAAATAGCAGGATTCTGCGTCTGCATCACGGAAATCATAGGGCTCTAGATACACTGAACAAAATTATAAACGCAACACTTTTGTTTTTGCCCCCATTTTTCATGAGCTGAACTCAAAGATCTAAGACTTTTTCTACGTACACAAAAGGCCTATTTCTCTCAAATATTGTTCACAAATCTGTCTAAATCTGTGTTAGTGAGCACTTCTCCTTTGCCGAGATAATCCATCCACCTCACAGGTGTGGCATATCAAGATGCTGATTAGACAGCATGATTATTGCACAGGTGTGCCTTAGGCTGGCCACAATAAAAGGCCACTCTAAAATGTGCAGTATTATCACACAGCACAATGCCACAGATGTCGCAAGTTTTGAGGGAGCGTGCAATTGGCATGCTGACTGCAGGAATGTCCACCAGAGCTGTTGCCCGTGAAATTAATGTTCATTTCTCTACCATAAGCCGCCTCCAAAGGCGTTTCAGAGAATTTGACAGTACATCCAACCGGCCTCACAACCGCAGACCACGTGTAACCACACCAGCCCAGGACCTCCACATCCAGCATCTTCACCTCCAAGATCGTCCGAGACCAGCCACCCGGACAGCTGCTGCAACAATCGGTTTGCATAACCAAAGAATTTCTGCACAAACTGTCAGAAACCGTCTCAGGGAAGCTCATCTGCAGACCAAAAATGTGCTTTCTTGCTTGAAGCCGTGTTGTTTGCCGTAAAACGAAATGGCTGTCCACTGCCGTGCGTGTGTGTAACCTGTCGCAAAGTGCCGCGAAAGTTCCTACGCGCCGGTAATAGTGCGATTAAGCTGTGTACATGTCTATACCGCACTTCGATAATGCAACTAAAATAGGAGTACTCCACCCGTCTAATTCAATTTGTGTTAACTACGATTATGAGTTTAGACGGTGGTGCATTCTTAATCAGAGTATTGTCTTAATCATGTTAATATCGGATTATTGTTGTCCATGTAAACGTGGTCACAGATTTAGACAGATTTGTGAACAATATTTGAGAGAAATAGGCCTTTTGTGTACATAGAAAAAGTCTTAGATCTTTGAGTTCAGCTCATGAAAAATGGGAGCAAAAACAAAAGTGTTGCGTTTATAATTTTGTTCAGTGTATATATGAACTCAATGCAGCCAGGAAACGAGTTTCAATCGCAAAATAGACTAAAACTAAGTAAATTAGCGGTGCGCCATTGATTAGCGTCACACAAACAAGCACAAGGACAAACACACTTCACACAGGAAACATGCGAGGCAGACACGTGATAAATTTTGGCCAATCAGCACAGCCATCTAGCAGAAAATCATTAAGCTGTTCAACTTCAAGCAATGCTTCGCAGACCTCGCAGCACGGCGAGAGTGATTCGAATGCACACAGAGCTCTTTGCTCTCGCGGTGCTTCAATGTCATACGCCAATGGGTCTGTGCAGCGCTGAATGATGTCGAACACACCTCCTGTTTTAGACGACAGACAAGATCATGATCCTAGCGATTCTGTTGAAAAGTGGATTGAGGACGCACGCATCAGAACAAAGAAATGTATGCCGATCTGTAACAACTCGAGGGTGAGTAAATGATGACAGAATTTTTGTTTTTGGGTGAACTGTCCCTTTAAGTCACCATATTTGAATGTATGTTAACACAAAAAGGATTTTGATAAGTACCGGTGTGCCATTTTTAAGGCTTTACATCTTTTATCTTTTAGGCTTAACATTTACCATTCAATGTCATTGTATAAAAGAGAGGGGCCAGAACCGTCTGCTAAACATCTCAGGATAAAAGTCACTGTGTAAATGTTGACAGTTTTTCATTACAGTTTTTCTTAAATCCTGACATTTAATAATATTCTGCACGCATCCTTCCCTCCTCGCAACCCAAAATGTGCCAAGACCGCGTGGTTTGTTAGTTTAATATACAATGTTTGTTAGTTTAATATACTCCCTGTGAGGTAATGAATGGCAACCCAATATCATGCTGCAGTTTCCTTTTAATTATCATTAGTCCACTTGCTGCCGTCTAATGAGGTCATGTCAATATTGAGCCTTGTGCTTCTGAACATCAGACACGCTCCCCCTCTTTCCTTTTTCTGGGCAATTATTACATGCTCTCATTTTGTATATTTATTCACGTCTTCCAGTCTGTTAAACAGCTCTTAAAAAGGGGTTATCTCATGTTTTCGACCAAGTAAAGAATCCTGGTTACATTTGAAATTCAATCGATCTGGATTCTCCTCCTCATGTCTTTCTGTCTCACTCTCTTTCGCTTTCTCAGCCCGACTGTCTCTCTCCGAGAGTGTGAGACAGATTACTGGCTCTAACCCGGATCTCAGGGGCCTGCTTTGGGAGGCTGCTGTCTGCGTCAAGGGGAATTTCTGCAGACATTGTACAGGACTCTCAGATCATTACAAGCCTCCTTCACTGAGCCTTTGTTCCCACCCCCCGCCTGCTCGGGTGGTGAGCTGACACGTGGCGAAGACCAACCGCCAACCAGCGCGTCTCCTGACGTAGCCCCATTCCGAGGACATGCTGGCTGTCACATCTCTGCTTGTTGGTCCCTCCTCTGACTCTGTCATCTTAAATCTGTTCATCTGTTAACAAAGCGTCAGACAGCTTATTATGGAGGTGTGAATAGCATTGAAAATCACTACGTCCCTGCATTGAAACACAGTGTCAAAAAGCCACTGTTATTGAAAGCATCCGAATTACAAAGTGTAAATATGTTTTAGCATGCACCTGACGTTACCGTGTGCTTTGGCGATCAGATTTGGATAGAATCTGAATGCATTAAAAATAAGGTGTAAATGTACCCGTGATGCATTGAGATGCTAATGCGTTTTCATTGTCTGCGTACAATTGTGCAAGTAATCTGTAATGGGGTTGCACTACAAATAATCATGTGTCACTTTGATGAACTGGTGTGTTAATTTTCCACCGTGCTCTTTTTTTAATCTGTGTTTCAAAATGATCAAAATTATGACAAAATGTCAGTGTTTTTCGATGAACGCCAGAAAAAAATTCTGTCGGATCTTCAGATCACAATGGAATGCAAAGTGTAAATGCAATCCAGCTAAAGATTCCAGATAGTGTCCGGACACGAAACGCATGTTAATAATACCAGGTGTAAATGCCAAATCCATGTCTTGAATTTCGGGAGAAGAGCTTGCATATGTCTTTGTTTTTCTGGAAAGAGGACCCTGGCCAGTTGTCTTCTGCATCCTAACCGAACGGCAACACGGGAGCTTAAGTTTCAACCTGTGCCATAGCTCTGTGTGCTGGGCCCCTTCCAGGGTTCAGAGGTCACACTTGTGAGGCATGTGTGTGGAAGGGGGCCCCAGTCCGGGGGCTCCTGCCTCCCACAATATGTCCGTCAGCAAATCTCTCTTTTTTTCTCTTCTCTTAACCGTTGCCACTGTGTATCCAAGGACATGTTGCCAAGGGTGTTGAACACGGGGGTATGTGTGGATGCTCTGTTTGCCTTGATAAATGCACGGTGTCCGAGCATGTCTTATTATTTTGCTGCTGCTTTTTTTCCAGGTTTTTTCCCCTCCGCCGCTCCTGGGGGGGATCCATGCATTCTCTGTATATGCGTTGGTGTGCATGCGCGTGAGCTTGTGCGTGCATGTGTGAGTACTTCCATATGTCTAGACAAGAGTGGAATCCCAGGGGCCCCACACGTTTAGACTCAGGATATTAAATGACCTAATGGTCATGTTATTTGTGTTGGTTTCATTCAGAGAATCTTGCGAGGAACATTCAATCATAATGAAGAGGGTATGAATTTTGATAGAACGGGGAAAGCTGCTTTGGGAGCATGTCCAGGTAAAGCTCGGCTAAGGCCGGCGCATAAAACCCTCATTGAAAGCTTCAGGCGGTGACCCGAGCCAGGTAACTGCACATAGTCTCAGCTATTCAGACAAGTTTCAACAGCCATTCGTAGACGTGACATGACCAGATCTCGAGCTGCACGCTTAGACCTCAGTAGCAAGAAAAACGATTAACACCTAAACAAGACAGAACACACATTTTTGTGCACTCTGTTGTACCTGTTAAATCCCTTTGAGAGCCTTAGACAATACACTTTCTCTGGTCTTGTGTAAACCCGGATTGCTGCACTTTTTATATTTCGGATTTAACAGAACACGTAGTGACAGCGTCAGGTGATATCTTAAAACGTCGTGTTCCTCATGTCTGTGCCTCATTAAGATAAGAGAGAAGCTGCTTTTCAGACACTTTATGTAATGATTCCTTTGATGTTCTGGGCAGGCTAGGACAACAGTCAGCCAGTCAACTTCTGAAGAATGTTGCAGTCTCAAGTATACTTAGCATTGCTGAATTTGATCCTTACTGACACCATTTAGAGGATTATTTTTTCATCTGAATAAGAATATATTGTGTATATATATTATAGAATGAAATGAATAAAAAATGTTGGATTGAATTTTATACCTATATATCTTTATATGTTATATATATATATATATATATATANTATATATATATATATAATTCTAGTCAATGTTAAAATAAACATAAAAAATAAACAAATTAACTAAAATATAAAAATACATAAAAATAAAATTCACAATTATAAAAGAATAATTGTATATAAAAATGTTACATCAATTTAATTACAATTACATTTAATAACTTTTATTACATTGAGTGTTGGAGTGAATACAATACATTATTCTATAACAGTTTATATGCAGAGACAACTACACGTACGCCACTGAAAAATTGTTTCTCTAAGGAGTGTAAACACTGTGGCTCTGTGGTGGTTTTGGCTAGAAAGGATACGGCTACCTCCAATGGGCATGCGCACTTCAATACCGCATAATTTTTGTCAACAGTTAATTACTATTTATTTTGTGGTAAGGTTAGGTTTAGGGTTGGGGTAGGTGTAGGCATTAGCTAATGTAATTTCTTGTAATTTTATGGCGAGATTTTGCATCACTTCCGGTCGTAGCTGTATCCTTAGCAACAACCCTCTGTGGTTGTGACTCTTTGTTGGATATTTTTGATATTTCCTGTTTGGCCAAAAATTAGCAGTCAGTGTTTGAGAAATTGGGTTTGGACGCAGTCATTTATTGTTATTAGACATAAATTACACACTGCAGCTTTGTGGACTGATGTTAGTTTACAAACCATGAGATGTCAATAATTATAACTGTTTAAGTTAATGTGTAAAAACTCGAACTAATTCTTAATTTTTATATCATAAGACTTAAACTTTCCAGGCCATGTAGAAATATGCTGCTCTGTAATGCAAGTCTCAGAGTGGCGTGAGGCCTCTCCCTCGCTCAACGTTCATCAGCTAACAGGAACTCCCTTATTTCCTGAACTCCCCTCACTATTTTACTGCTAACACACACAGCCTCAGGTGTCACCCGTGCTACACATCAAGAGGCCACGATTAGCTGTAGAGGGTGCAATGCCAACAATGTAAACCAGTAAGTCGGTTAGCATCCACGAGTGTGTGGACACGGCTAACAGTGTTCTACCCAGAAGCTATACACAACCATTTTAGCAGCAACATAAATGTATTTATACGTTGTGCAATGTGACATGATCACAACCAATAAGAATATGTTTTTTAGAGCAGAATGAATTAATTTTTTTGTATCTTTATTGCTGGTTATATATGTGTTTAGGACAGTCAGAGCTTTTTTTTGTATTTGTATTGTTCTCACTAGCATGAGATCTGTATCTGCTGGTCTTAATGATTGGACACCGTATTATTGATCATTGAGTTGAGGTTGATGTTTCATTCATCAAATGAACACCCAGGTGATGGGTGTCCGATAAAAGCTTAAGGCTGTGGGAAAAACAGACAATAGGATGGTCCTATTCCATCATCGGATTTTGTTTCTGTGTGGATGAAGACGTGGCAAGCGGTTTAAAAATATTTTCATAAATCGTTGAAAGTGGAGATCTTCTAACAGAGTAACCTTCTTTCCGTCTGAGCATTGTAGCAGTCTTATTTGTTTTAATGAATCTGGTTTTTAATCTACATCAAGCTTATAGATCCAGATGAAAGCAAGATAAAAGAGAGAGTGAATGAGAGAGAGGGAGCTAAAGCGAGCTGTGACACCGGGTTGGAGACCTCTGCTCCAGGCTGATTGACCCTCCGTGCTCTGGCCAGTAGATGTTGGATTCTCAGCTCATGATCTATTGATCCATGTGAGCCCTGTCCATTCACATCCACACACACATTCAACCCCTCAAATAAAAACAGTTCACGCTGGAGCTGTCACACTTCAGTCAGGGAGCACGCCAGCTCTCTTTGCAGACACAAATGTGCTCCGAACTCAGCGTCTGACAAACCTGGTGTTGAAATATGTATTTTTATTCATGCATATTGCATTGGAGAATAAATCATATCATTTATACATGATTATATGTGTGTGCTCATGTTAAGAAAATATATGTTGCATGTTGTTTTTTGCATCTGTGTGGCTTCAGCAGTGTGTGTGTGTGTGTGTGTGTGGTCGCACTTAAACAGAGTTGAGGGTGGGGAGAGAGGCAATAAGGAAAGAATGATTACCAGACAGGCCTCATGCTCGCTGCAGATATGCAGGCCTAGCAGTATTTTGCCTCTGCACAGTGTCAAGCATATTGATCAGCCTCTTGTAATAGAGAGAGGGCAGTGTGCAAAATCAATGTTCCATTTCTCTCTCTCTCTCTCTCTCTCTCTCTCAATCTCTTTCTCTCTCTCTCTCTCTCTCTCTCTCTCTCTCCCTCGCTCACTCTTTCTCTTTGTCTTAAACTACCTTCCTAACTTTCATTGGAGCTCATTTTCGCCTCTAGCTGTTTGTTCACTGTGAAAAATACGTATTGATATGACATATATGTAAGACCAGTACTTTTGTTCACTAGTAAAAAACATTTAACCATCCCGAAAACAAGCTACAATCTACTCGAAGCTAAATTTAATGATACAGTATTTGGACTTGTTGCCAGGCTGTATATTATTTTATTATTTATTTTGATCCATTTTGTCTAATGATAAATCTAACTAAATGTAGTGTGTTAATTAAAATAAGCACCATTCAAGACATTTTCACAAAAGTATTTATATTTTACAGCATTTCCATTTCAAATAATCTTGTGTCTGGATATTTGTTCTAGAAAAACTAAAGAACTTAATAAGAAACGTATTATATTTAGGGCTGTCAAACGATTAATCGTGATTAATCGCAGAATAAAAGTTTGTGTTTACATAATATATGTCTCTGTACTGTGCATATTAATTTTGTATTCGTGAACACATACACATATATGCATATATTTAAGAAAATTCTACAATATAAAAATGAATAAACGTTTATTTATAATTTCAGTTATTGGTAAATGTAAACAAATACATCCGAACCTTTCTGAAAAGAGATATTAAAATCATTTAATATTTATTCATAATGTAAATTATTGTGGTCGAAGAGTGTAAATGTTTCAATATAAAGGCAATGCGTGCATTACAGCTCAGTTTGTTTTAAATGGGCTATCCAGCGTTGTCCAGTCCAAAGATAAAATCAGGTTTCTTTCCTGTTATGCAAGTGTTCCCATTTGTTCCCTTTTTCCACGTTTGATACAGATTATAAAAAAGATTAGGTCTGGCGTTACTGTCCCAGTCTGTCTACCAACATAAAATAGAATTCATTTAGGTAATCCAGATGGTTTTTCCTCAGTTTGTGTGTCTGGTATTTGGCAGGCAGTCAACAGCTTTTAGCGGCTCAGGGTGAGCCTTTGTGTTTGCACAGAGCGTTGAGGACCTTGACAGAGCCACCGCTCCTGTGTTCACCAGCATCATCGCTGGCACCGAACAGACGCACACCTGCCAGTGATCAGCGCGTATTGTTAAACGCTACGAAAAATCGCAATAAATGCCCTTCTTTTTTACTCATGTTGTCAGTGGCGCTCATGTTATTCAAATGCTATTGAGAAAATGGATTGATCTGTTCTGTAAACCAATTAATGCGGCTAAATGCACCTGTATATTATATTGTTGTTGATGCCTGACTGTCAATAGCTATTTGGCTAATTCATCGATTAGATTCACGAGAGAGCTCATTAGAATATAGCAGACGTAACATAGCTGGCATTGATGTTGAGCTTGAAGAATTTATTCTCGAAAACCTCTCTAATGGACGGCGTTTAATCTTTATTCACCTTTCTGTCATGTACGCTTCATTTCTCACTCTCTAGATTCGGCCCCCACGAGTCTTTGTTGCACTCATGTAAATGATCTGGCGTGGGCCGCCGTGTGACCTTATGGCAGCGCAGACCCCATGACATCAGTCAGTGCTGTTCGTCTTGAGGCTACAGCATCTTAATGAGCGTTCGCTCTGCCAGACTTGGCCAGGCTCAACCTCTCCGGTTTGGTTTGGATGCCGGCCTGTGCTCCTCCAGAAACCGCCCTGCTCCACTCCCAGCCCCACCACAGACACATGTGATCCGCCCAGCGGGATAATCTTTCCCCACTGTTGCAGGAGCACAGGAGGATGAAGCTTTTTTCTTCCTCCCCGACTCACAAATGCGCTCTGATACGTGATCTCTTTGTGAGCAGATGCCCTATCTGGAACGCTTTTGGGTCCTGGCGGTGCGGTGGTCCCAGCCTGAGCAGGTTGGGCTGGGGTAGGGCCGATGGGCTGGCCATGCTGGATGGGCGATGATGAATGGGGCTCACCTGGTGGTCTCTGTGTGGGCTGGCAGTTTGCGCTGTGGGGGTCTCCCACCAGCCTGTCCCAGGCAGCATGTGGCAGCAGCCAGGGCCACATTAATCAAACTCTCCACCTGCCTTTTTCCCAACTGTCTCCCTGCTCCTCTCTTTACACATTCTCCGCCAGGCTCGTCGTGCAGAACAATGAGCCTTTTAACATCAATGGTCTTTCTGACAGTGTCCATTTTACAGCCGAACCTTGGACTCTCTTTACTCGTGCAGGAGGAGTTTAATGCTAGTTCTTCCCAGTCGAGCCCGAGAGCATGTATCAAAGTTAAAATAGATGTAGGTTCCTTTAGCACTTAACACTGGTCGGCCCTTTGCCCTGTTCTTTAGTAGTAGAGAGCCAAAGCTGTTAAGACTAGAGTTAGTGACACCTTCTTTTGAGGTCACTGAACACATAATTGGGTATTTAGTCACTTTAAAGGGATAGTTCACCTGAAAATGAAAATTCTTGAATTTATTCACCATCGTGTCATTCTTAACCATTCAGAACACAGATAATTTGAATAACGTTGTTAACCAAACAACATTGGCATCCATTGACTTTCATTGTATGGACGCAAAAATATCTTCTTTGTGTTCCACAGAACAAAGAGTTATATACAGGTTTCGAACACCATTGGGGTGAATAAATTACATAATCCTTTACAGTTATAGTTCACCCAAAAATTCTGTCATCATTTACCTCACCCTCTTGTCATTTCAAACATTTATGACTTTCTTCCGCATAACACAGAAGAGGATATTTTGGAGAAAGTTGCTAACCAAACAGGACTGGCCCCCATTCACTTCTATTGTATTGACCCAAATCAATGCAAGTGAATGGGGGCCAGTTAACAACGTTCTTCAAAATATATATTTTTTTGTGTTGTGCGGAAGAAAAAAAGTTATACAGGTTTGAAATGACATGATGGTGAGTAAATGATGACAGAATTTTTATTTTTGTGCGAACTATCACTTTAAGTTACGCTTTGACGTGAGCTGCTTACTCTGATTTGATCAGTTGTTGACTAAAATGACATGAAAAACAGTGTAAACTTACAGATAAATCCAAACTCAAATACTTCTAAGTGTCATTCCTTAAAAAAAAAAAAAAAGCCAGCGTGAAACGCTCGATCGTTACGAAATTAAACATACGCAACAACTCGTCCTAAATGATTATTTACTGCATGTGAAATTGACCGTCGTTTCCCTTGTGATTTTTGGGGGGATCAGATGAGCACTCGTGGCTCATTAAATATACATGCTGTGTATTGAGCTGAGCGAGCCAATTAGCCGGCTTCGCTTTCGATCGCTAATAATTGCTTGCTGTTTGCAATATCTCCAGACTACACCTCTCCTTCGCCTCTTCGGGGGCCCACTCCTTTGTGATGTGATCAGTAAATAACGTCTCCACCGGTCCTCTTAGCTGTAGGAATGTTGAACCTCAATATCTCAAACAGACGTTGGATCTCCATCACAAGCTGGCTGGTTCTGCAGGTGGCAGCCTGACTACATTATCGCACTTCTCTGTGCGTGCATGTGTTAGAGCAGGTTCGTAGATGAAGGCTGACACGATACAAAGAGCCTCCGTGCTTCGGCGTCGACCGCGCATGTGTCATAGCCTAGCGAGAGCGTTGCGGCGTGGATTTCAGACATCATTGGAGCTGTACTGACGCTTTGATGCTAAACTGCGTCATCAAAGGTGAATAAATGGTGTTTACAGCTACATGCTCACTCTTGCGGGATCAATCAGACCTGCATTAACTATGTACAGTCAAACAGAAAGTGTCAGATGGTGTTAGCTGGTGATGATGACATCTGCTGGCAAAGTTCAGCGTGGTGTTCTTGCTTAGTGTATTTGCATTAGGGATGTGCAAATGTACACAACAAATCAACTCCGTCATAGTCAGTCCCTTACAATTAAGTGGTTTATTATTTATGTCTGTTTATATAATAAATAGATAACTAAATATGTGTAAGTGCCTGTGTGTGTATATATTTAAATACAATATTATACATTGTCTTTCTTTCATTTTCGCAGGAGCACTTCTGAAGTTCTGCTGGTTTAATCGTCTTATCTCCATGTAATTAAAGGCTAGACTGGCCCTCCATGCATTTCTATTTAAATCGTGCCAGAGACTCCGTGAGAAACAAACAGAGACGGGCTATACGCAACACAATTACTGCATACTAGAGGAGATCTAAAACCATCCATTACAGCACTTTTTATGGATAAACTGTTGCAGCAAACTCATAAATCCTGCGGCTCGTGCGTGACACAGATCTATTAGTGCGGATGATCTTTTCGGATTTTCACCTTTAGACTGAAAACGATATCTTTACAATCAATAGATGATGGGTTTGGTGTTTGTACTTACAAGCGCATTGTCGTGTATTCATTGGCCAGTGAGCGGAAAACACAGATCGCATGATTTTGACTTTGATTCGGGTCTGGAAAGCTGGCTTTCCTCTCAGGAAGTGTTGTTCCTCTCCTTTTTCTATAAACAGTGGAAAAGGGGACTTGAAGAATATGTCCCAGACTCACTATTTCCATTGTAAACACTCCGAGCTGTTTCCATCCACAGCAGTGGCTTTCGGCTGAATCTGCCCAAGGCCCTTTTCAGAGGGAAGATTTTCCAGGGAAGAACGTTGTTTTGATTTTATGGCAGTATTGCTAACTGCTGTCCGTACAAGGGTGTGGATGTTTATGAAAACTGTGTGTCCTCAGTAGGATCGGCTATCGTTCTTATTCAGAACTGGTTTTACAAAAAAAAAAACGTGCTGTATAAGTGACTTTTTGACATTAATTCTGTTCACTGCTCTTAAATGTGTCTTCATGTGCATTCCAGATTTTGGTCACAGTAGCCTAAAAAATTTTTGACTTTTGCTAAGAGCAATAATAATAACAGTACAGTCAAACATAAAATATGCTATAGCATTTTGTGCTGTTTTTATATAGTTAGGGTTTGTAAGGGACCAATTATTCTGAAAGTACTAAAATATTCATTAATGTAATTGTTGAAAAACCTGTAGTTTGAAGTAAATTGGAACCAGAACCTGAATCATTAAATTCCTTTTGATTCCCATTTGTATGTGGATGATGAGAGCTTTTTAAAAAACAGAATTCTTTTTGGTGCATACTTCTATTAAAAGTATATTATCACAGAGGGGCTCTAAAGTGATATGTTTATGTAGCGTTTCGCTGGATTTCTAAAACATTTCAAAAATGTTATGGTTTATTTCACTATTTTTGTAGTGTATTGTTTGCTACTTTTCTTTTTAGCATAGACCGAAAAATAAATCTTTGTGCTTAATTTGACAGCTCTGTTGTGTTTTAGGAATCTGTTATCCCATTACATTTTCTTGACTGAAAAATATTTATATTTCTCACCTCAGTCTTTATCTTAATCATACAGTAGCTAAAGGGAACCATATGGTGGTCTTTTATCTTTGTTCCTTTTATGCTAAATTAATCTTTCACTCCCACAGCAAGTAATTAAAGTGTTGTGTTAACAGATGAAAGGAGCGTCTTAAAAATGGCAGTATCGCACACCAGCTAACCGACTGATAGGAGAGGTAAACCTGCATTTGAGACCCGGAGAGCCATTTTTATTGCATCGTATCAGCCGTGAAAGAGGTGCTAAGATGGACACTCTGTACCACCACCGCTCCAAAAACTAATCTAAATGGAAAACACATTGTCTTCATTATTTTGCAAGTGCTGAAAGAACATTGTTGCCATAGTAACTGGCAGGGGAGGCCGAGGGCTGCTTCAGGGCCAGTGAATGGAGTAGAGGAGAGCCCTCCCGAGCCCGACTACAGAAATGGCCAGTTAGTGAATGTAAAAGTGCTGTTCACTCATGTAATTAATTTCAAGGAGGATTGGTATGTGTGTGTGGGGGGGTGAGGATCCAGAATGCAAGGTAACAGATTTAACATGGATACTTAGAAGCTCTTTGCAGTGTTTAGTGCCTCGAGTCAAATGGCAGCCCTGGAGCACACGAGCGAGCGACGGTATGCGGGCGTGAGATGGGGGTAGATGAGGGTGTGTGTTTGATTAACAGCAGTGATGACGACATGCTGTTTTGCAAACATGCGGCTGAAATTGCTTGCATCCATAAAGCCGTGGCTGCCAGGCATAGCTTGAGTTTTTCTCTGGAGGATTTCGAACGAATGCCAAGAAAGCTGTTGTTTTCGCGAGGTGGTACCAGGCACGTACAGACCAAGAAAGAGCTTTATTAAAAACACGAGAAGAAAAATAACATCAGTTCGTTTCATAAACCGTCTCACCAATGCTACCAAAATCCATCCTGTCGTCCTATTTATATTGTCTCATATTTGGAATAGCAAATAGACCTTTTTTCCAAGCTGTCTGCTGTAATACTGCAATACATATTAATGAATTGTTATCCATGGCACAAACATTTTTGTCAATCAACTAATGATATGCTTGCAATAATAATGCTTGCAACACTTGACATGTTTCTTTAAATGGCTCCATTAATATAATATTTTTGTGCTATTTCCTCTACTAAATACGTTTTAAATGCTCGCATGCGGATTTCAAGTATGGCTAATGTAAATGCAGTCAGCTTGTAAATATAAACAATTTGATATCTGATTGGTCTAAAATATTGAATCTGGGTAAATGTCGCCTTTTTAATCTAACACTGTTTATTACGTCATTAATATTATTCATATTGACTAGAAATTGAGCAAACCAATCTGCTTTTAATTTATTTCTGCACACTTAATAGGAAAACAACCGTTAACATAATTTGTTTCAATAATTCAATTGTTTCATTATATTCGTGAAAACGTAAGGCTCATTATTTGAGAAATACTTGAATTATGCATTCCAGTTGCATTTTACGCAACATGCAATTTTTTAATTAAATTGTGCTTAATCATTTATATTTAACTCTAATCGGAAGCACATTTGCTTTCACTTTACTAAATCATGCACTTTTACTGGTATTGTTATTGACTTCTGCATTTCTGGTTTCGTGGCAACACTACTAACTTAGTTACAGTAGATTTGGGTTAATGATCTCCTTGGTCAGCTAATGAGGAAGTGCTAACAGAGGCAGGCCGGGTGTCAGGGACAGGACTCTTCTGTAAGAGGGAGGACGGTGACGTGACCGCTAATGGCTGCAGCTCTTGTGTGCGGAGGCTGTTTGTCATGGCTATTCATGTCAGGGTGTAATTGGTTTACCTGCCCGTGTCTGTTGTGGGGCTTGTCTGCATAGCTAAAAACAAATTACCCACCACTGACCTTTCAGCTACACAGACCGCCTGGCCGTGGAGTGGAAGGGGGGAAAATGGGAGCGGGGTTGAGGGAGCATTTTGGCTTTGAGTGCCATCATGGCGGTATTTCTCGGCTCGCTGCTGTTTGAACGATGTCTTTGGGGATATTTATTTGAGCCAGTTCACAGCATGCACGGTTTTGAAAGGAACAGCTTTGCGAGAGCAGAGTGCCTCCCTCATAGACTTGTTCATCCGCAGGTTTTGGAAATCAGCGACTGTGCGACACAGCCCCACTTGCAGCACTTATCTGTCAAGAGCAGTAAAAGGGGGAGAGAGAGATGCCGTAATTCCCTACTTCCTGCATGAAGGATACAATATCCATTTTAGTGACAGCGTAGATGGGCCTCAATTTAAATCTTAATCCACAGGGGCTGAGTCGCAGTCAGCCGGATTGATTCTAGCCCGCTGCGTGTGCGACTGCGTGCTCTGGGCGACACTGCACAAGTTGATTTTCTTTATGATTGTCTGACACTTCGCCGCTACCCTTCGCGTGCTCATTTCTGTCTGCGCTGGCATGTGCGTGTACAGATGACAAAAGCTCTCTGCTGCTATTTGCTCATTTCCCTTCATGCCAGAAGCAGCCCTTTTCAGATGAGGGTGGGAATTTAATTTCTTTAACTTGAACAACAGAACTGAAACAGGTGGAATTTTTAACAGGTCTGTTTAGCAATGTGGGGAGATCAAATGTGTAATACGTTAAATGTAGGAAATATTTAACATACGGGGAATGTGATGAAAGCTTTCTATTGATGTATGGTTTGTTAGGATCTGACAATATCTGGCCGAGATGCAACTATTTAAAATAAAAAATATCTAAATATAGAGAAAATCGCCCTTTAAGTTGTTAATCAGAGGGGCTGTAGCAGACCCATCCACTCAATAAAGTCTTTACATATTAGTAGGAATATTAGGAAGTTTACAAAATATCTTCTGGGAACATGATCTTTACTTAATATCCTAATGATTTTGGCATAAAAGAAAAATCGATCATTTAAAAAAAAAACACTATTCTTAAACTTGTAATAATAATATTATATTATTCTTAAACTGTATGTAAATCCAAATTCCATAGTCAACCAAATGCTTAGCATCAATACGACAATACTGGACCAACCATATTGCTTACATCCTCATTGGGTTGCTTTAGTGTGCTCCACCAATAGCAGTTTAAATACTGCCACCAGTGCAGACTGGGCCCGACAGAAGATCATGTGCTAATTGTTGATGTCTGTCCGTTTCAGACTGATCCCATTAGCTGAGCAATCTAAGAGCTTTGTATGCAATAAACATCTCCGATTGCTCTTCTCTAACCCGCTCTACTGGGTTCTCTAGCCCAACAAAAAGAGCACGCTCACAAACAGGTGTAAGAGCTACGAGCTGGAAACACTGTGCCATTGATCAGTCTTTTTAATTAGTCAGTGAGATAATTAAAACACTGTATTTGCACTCAGCTGGGTTCATCAGAAGCACCGTATGTTTTAAACCAATACAGAGCATCAGATTAACAAAGTTGCACCCTATTGACAGGTTCTATTTCTGGAAACTGTCTTTTGCTTCTAATAGTTTTCTTTTCGTTTAATTGGAGTTTCACACTAATTAGATTTGTCTTCCAAAACACAAGAAAAGTCTAGCACAGCAGGAGCCGCTGAGCAGGAGGTCGGATGTTGGAGCTTTTTGAGACTCACTTATGAATGATGTGCGAGTGTGTGGCTGTTCAAACGCCTGGATATGTAAATCATGGTGAAGTCTTTTCATAATGTGTTTTTCTGTGATCAGTTTTTGTTTGAATGCAAATTTAATGTCGTAAATGATACAGAACGGTTTCCAAAGAAAATCACTCCTCTTCTTGCAAACCCAGCCCTCAGCTGTCCCTATCCTCCACCCCATCAAATTAACATGGCTGTCAAAACACAATACTGTGTTTTTGTGTGTTAGTGTGTAACCAAGGCGTGGACTTTTAGTTGTAGTGATAGACCAAAATATTACTTTTTTTGTTCATTTCAACATTTCTGGATGTCATTTTTATCTTTCAATTGTATTATATTTCCAGATTTGGGTTTCTTAAAGGCACAGTTCACCGAAAAATAAAAATTCAGTCATCATTTGCTCACCCTCGAGTTGTTGTAAATCTGTATAAATGGATTTGTTTTGATGAAAACAGAGAAAGATATTTGGAAGAATGCTTGTAACCAAACAGTTCTTGGCCACCATTGACTACCATAGTAGGAAAATAGCTTTATATATTTTTTTATTCTGCTGATCACAAAAGAAGATATTTTGAAGAATGTAGGAAAGTAAACAGTTCTGGGACACTTTTGACTATACCATTGTCATTTTCCCTACTATGGTAGCCAATGGCTTTGGTCAGATTTGCAGCGAGTAAATGAAGATAGATTTTTTATTTTTGTTTGAACTGTTCCTTTAAGGCAGAAATATCACACATGCATTCGACATGTTTATGCTAGAAAACAATTGAGAACAAATAGACACTATCCTGCTTTTCTGATTTTCTCACCTTAGCTAAAAGTAATTATACATTTGTGTATTTTATTATGTGACCAGGTGTGTGAAAACCCCCAAATCTATTTCTGAGATAACAAGCATCAAAGTTTGATATCAACTATTAATATGATTTCAGTTTTTGTCATAGCCTAACTGAGTCAATATTAAAGATATCAAGGTTATATTTTCACAGAATCTTCTTTACATTATGTAGGATGATTTCTGTAGAACAGAGTAAATCACAAAACATACTTAAAGGGGTCATATGGCGGAAGTAGGCGTGCTTTTCTGTGTCTTTGGTGTGTTATAAGTTGCCCATGCATGTATTAGACACGTAAAATTGCACAAATGAAAGTGTAGGAACAAAAGATGCATTCTATCTAAAAGCGAATGCTCAACCAGACTTGCCTGAAACGCCTCGTATAACCACACCCCGGCGAATCTACGTAACTTCGTAACATGATTTGACTAAGACCGCCCAAATCTACACGTAATTAAGGTGGGCGTAATTGTAAATCTCATCGTATCGTCTCTCAGTACAATTTCTTTGGAACCTGATGTTCCGAATGTGGTAAGAGGCGTTACATTTCCGTGAAATGCTTGCAGTATTTGACCAATCACTACGCACTGGTGAACTGGCCAATCATAGCACACCTCGCTTTTCAGAGCGATGAGCTTCGTAAAAAATCAGCGTGTTTCAGAGAGGCGGGGCAAAGAGGAGATGCAAACATGCACGGTATGTGGAAAATACAACGTTTTTTAAACTTTAAATGGTGTATACACATTGCGTTACATCTAAAACAAACAATAATATTCGTTTTAGCCGTGCAATATGACTCCTTTAAGCTGGGTTTACACAGACTGGATCACATATGTCAACAGCTGTCTCATTTATTTCTATTGTTTATATTTCTGTTTCACCTCTTTTCTCCTTAAATAACAGCATCAGCTATCAAAAAAACCCCATATCTGTCAAGCCCCAATACCTAGCACTATTTTACAAAAATGTATTATTATTGGATCTTCTGTAATGGGGTGCAGAGATCCTGTCTTTCAGTGTGTGAGTGAGAAAGCCCAGAGCCCGCTAATACTAAGGTTGCTGATGTTTCAGCACTTTTAAAGCAGACCTGAAACAGAAGGCCATGGAATTTCTCAGCTTACCTATTCAGCACTAGGAGCCCCGAGGAGTCAACCAACAGCCAAGCTGCTGGTCTGCTGCCTGCAGGGTTCGGTTTACACCAGCCTGTCAGCTCTTCTCACTCATGGTCCACAAACCCAATGCTGTGTTTTGCTGAACTCACCTCTTTCAGTCTGACCTCTGTTCTTCCTCCATGTGAAATACAGCCATTCACTTTTACCAACTGTGCAGGAGTGTAAATGACTTTTTCCCTGAAAAGCCTGGCGTGCAGTTTCCCTTCTCTGCTGAAGCTATGCGTCTTTGTAAGACCACGTTTTCTTTTATACATGACTGGGGTTTGTCGCCCTCTTAACCGATACCACAAATAAATGTGCAGCGTAGCCATATTACAGCCAATGTAAATTGATATGTGGACACTGAAAATGTTGTACTCTTATGTAATATGGCAAGCCTTGTACTTTTTCACCGTGCCTTCTGAGTCCATTTAAAAGCGTCTTTTGTAACCTAAGAGATACTCGGTAGGCCTTGTCGTGTTGTGCATTAAGGTCTATTTTTAGATCAGAACAGTGCATATGGTTCACAGTCTTGTTTCACTGTAACCTGATTTCAAGAGTTACTGACCATTTATATCATATCATTCCGTTCATAACCACATCCTGGAATTATAAAAAGTACAAAGGCCGAGTTAAAATGTCCTTGTATTTTGGCTGTATAACTCAGATCTTACTCCACTTTTGAACACAGAAAAAAAGAAGAGAAACAGCACATTCTGTATTAGTTGTTCTGTATTCATTTCTGTTGCACTCATATGTGACCCTGGACAACAAAACCAGTCTTAAGGGTCAATTTTTTCGAAATTGAGATTTTTACATCATCTGAAAGCGGAATAAATAAGCTTTCCGTTGATTTATGGTTTATTAGGATTGGATAATATTTGGCCTAGATACAACTAATTAAAACTCTAGAATCTGAGGGTGCAAAAAAATCAAAATATTCAGAAAATTTGAAGTTGTTAATCAGAGGCGCTGTAGCAGGCCGTTGCTAAGAACAAAAAGGTTTGTTTTAATGCTCTCTATTTGCTTACCACTGTAATAACGTTGTGGAGAGTATGTGAACCTGAAATTCTTAGCTTTACATGCATACCAAACTTGAGTGGGTAACTCCCAAAGAGTGGGCAGTAGCGAGCGATGTGTGTAGGGTAGACATCTGCCCGGTTAACCGAAAATATATATCACGTGATTTATGGACAACTTGTGAGAGAAGTACGGTAAAATGCTGCTGCATCCGAAAGCCAGAGGGCGCTCTCGTGCAGAAACTCCAAATACGCACTGCAGAAGAAGACCATAACACACACGTAGTTCTAGGAAATGCCTAAGGACATGTTTTTATCACTGATTCTCAAGCCTCCTCGAGTATTTTCATGATAATAAAGTATATTTATAATGATTATGTTTGACGGGTGTTGCTTTTTTAAATGCACATTATAAGCGACTCAAACTCGCACTGCTTTTAGTTCGAGCAGTATTTCCTACTGATCCCAGAGCCGTGCTTCACGGACAAGCGACGCATCAATAAAATAAACGATACCTTGCATTATCGCAGTCAGCTCGGTTTCAGCAGGATTTAGTGGTAACCGCGGTTAACCGGGCACATGTCTAGTGTAGGCATGTTTCCCGCCATTTTTGTTAGCGATTTTGCTGCATCCACTCCACAAAAATAAAGTTTTCATATATTTACGGTAGGAAATTGACCAAATATCTTGATGGAACATGATCTTTACTTAATATCCTAATGATTTTGGGCATAAAAGAAAAATCGATTATTTTGTGTTTGTATTATTTTAGTATTTTTGGCTGTTGCTGCAAATGTTCGCGTGCTTAAGACTGGTTTTGTGTTGCAGGGTTTCATTTAAAAAAACAAATAAGCTGTGTATTGCAGTCATTTTACCATGGTAAGATGGGTTTAGTTTGTAATAAACTCATCTTAACAGTTGTAAAATTACTGCCTTCTCATGCCTTATTGGTTTATTATATTCATTGAAATAAAGCCGCTGAAACCAAAACAGTCCCACTAGACCTGATCTGCTTTACTGAACTCGCCACTATAACCCACTGAGAGGCAGAAACACTTCCCAGTTTATTTACACAGTGCCGTCCTGGTCTGGCAGTTGGCAATCTCTGATAAATGAGAGAATCTCAGGATGAGCCAAAGAAGGGTGAGAGAAAATTGTTTGGAATGCTGGACATGCTTTCGCTCAGCTTCACACAGCCAGACACACACACACACACACACACACACACACACACACACACACACACACACAAACAGGTACGCTCCGCAATCCCAGGCAAAGCATTGATAAGAGGGAAGGGTTAAACCGTGATTTACGCACACAGTGATTTGTGGTCATCTCAGGTTGGATGGGCCCGTGCCATGCGGACCCACAGAGCTCTTATCTGAGATAGCTGGAGTTTTTCACTGCTCTGGTCTCGCCCTGCGCAGTGAATCAGGGCTGACACGAGGAATGAGAGCAGAAGGCAGTAAGTGAGTTCATAGATCGTCCTAGAAATGCCGTCTCTGTTCTCTGAACATATATTTGTGGCATGATGGGATTGTCCTGGGGTATCTGGTGACACATACCTGCCATTGTAGGGTCCTCTGGCACCCTACCGCTGTTCAATATTTATAGACGCCAAATGCTCTCGAATATCAAATAGTTAAACAGCTGCGTACGATTTCAAAAACGCATGCCTGTTTTGGACAGTGCGCGGGCCTCAAAATAGTTACCAATATAAAGGAGATTAAATATTACTCTCCCTAAATTGGATAATTAATTTACTCTAAAGAGACATGTCATACTTTTTCCATTTAGCAATAAACCTGTTCACCACCAAAGTCCTGGTCACAATTTTGAATATTACAAGGAAAAATCAAAACTGATCCCCGAAAGGTTATTTTGAATTGGCAACATGCAGCGAGCGGGTGAAAAATGGCCGTCACATCCCCAATCTGGCATCAGCAGCTCCCTCGTGAGAACTTCCCCTCAGGTGAGAAATTAAAGTGGATATTATCTGTGCGGCGGCACAGCAGCAGATCAGTACGAGGCCGGGATCCATTTTGCTCCCCGCACATAGGAAATGCTGGGTTGACATTATTTTCAGGGTGGCCATACTCGCCCTCAGTTAGTGATGTGCTTTTCATTTGGTCTGTGTGCCTGCACTGGAGGGCAAGGTCAAACCGACTGAGGTCGTTCCGCTTCTGCAGAGGTGTAAGAGAAATTGTGAAATACTGCGCATTAGGTAGCGGCGTTAAACGATGAAGTATTTCTGTTGATATAAATACAGTTGATACAGAACTAGCTCGTGTCTGTCCCTGTAAAAACATCTACACAACTGTGTACACAGACTGTGCCCGAAATTGAACATTAGCTATATGCTGACAGCAACTACAAGAGGGCGATGATGGAGGTGACCAAAATAGCAATGATCATATAACTTGCGCTTATAGTGTGACAGAAACAAACTGAGCTTACTGTAGTTATGAACAGCGGTGCGACATAGTTTTGCCTTGTCGGTTGGCACAACAACATTTGGTTAAATCTTTAAGTATTTATAGACAGATATATATAAGTGGTTTTGAGATGCCTGTTTGGTGTTTAGTTCTAAAAACATTTTTTTTGCTGCATCATATATACATGCATTATATTCGCCACCCCACTTTACACACAGTAATCGGAATGTGCATTGGCTGTCAAAAGTCGACCACTAATTAAAATAGTATGTTAGTTCAGAGGAGGTTGTGGTGGGGGGGTGGTCCGCCAGAGCATGTCCCCTCCCCTCTACAATCAGCCCACAGATGGGCTGCACCAACCTTCTGTTCCAGCAGGGATCCCATCAGATCAGAGCTCTGAACAAATAATGAGAGAGACACAGGTAGAAAAAGAGAGAAGGAACAAATTAAAGCGAGCTGGAAGAAAGGAGACTGTGAGTGAAGGATGAGGTAAAGGGACAGAAAAGCAGACTCGAGTCGGTGGCTAAGTGTCTTGTGACCAGAATGAAACAGAAAGCCTGAGGCAGATGTAAAGAGTAAAGAAAAAAGAGGGGGGGGGGGCTGGTAGAAAGAGGAAAAGGGGGAGTTGATTTTAGAGTTAGAGGAAGGTAGAGTGAGTTGAAAGAAAGAAATAGAGAGTGTGAGAGTAAGAGAGAGAGGGAGGGAGACGAAGGGCGGATATGGTGGGCCGGTGCGGGCGTGTTGATTGGCTTGTATGAAAACACATGACTGCAGTGGGGAGCCTCTTGCTCAGGGTGAGTGGCTCTGCTTCAGACCAAACCACATTAGATGAAATGAATCCATTCCCCAGCCTGTTAAAGGAGCGTGCTGTCCGGGTTCCGGAGAGAGAGAGAGCAAGAGAGAGAGGGAAGGAGGAGGGGTGGATTGAGTGGCAGGAGGGAATGGGGGAGCAAGAGAGGAAAAGGAGAGATGGGGGCAGGAGGAGGCCAGCGTGCACACACACGCACACACCGGGTGCTGGAGTCTGCTCGGGAGATTACTGCACATTTTAGGTCAGGACAATAGAGAGCAGTGGAGAGCCTTTACGCTGCCTTTCTAGACTCACATAACAAATGTGCCTTGTGCTGTCTGCGGGGGCCGCTGTCCAGCTCACCGCTTCTTGTTGAACACACACACGCTTACCGAAATGGGCTCTGATCTCCTCAAACAGGTTTATTAACAGAAAAATGGTTGTATGATTGGGTCATTCTTTATGAATGATATGTTTTGGAGTTTTATGTGTAATAATTAATAAGCTGACAAAACAATTAAGGGAAGTATGATTGTTGGTTGGCATTTTATGTTATTGCATTAGATAAGAAAATATCAAGCCAAGCATTATTTTTACCAGGATAGCACAAGCACGCTTCCGAAAGAGTTTTCAAAATAAGGTTGTCATTGTTTTATGGGACATGGTTATATAGTGGAACTAACCAGTTAAATTGCATAAATTACAAAAAAATGTTTACATTAACCAGTACGAACATTCTGTCGTTTGTTTGTGCTCATGCCGTTTAAAACTTTTATGCGACTCTTTTGCTTTTGTGAAACACAAAAGAGGATCTTTTTAGAGAGGCCTCCGTGGTTTTGTATCTGTACAGTGGAAGCCAATGGTGTTCCATATTGTTTGGTTACCAACATTCTTCGAAATGTCTTCTTTTGTGTTCTGCAGAAAAAAAGAAAGTCATACATGTTTAAAATAAAAGAAAATAGTTGATGAACTGTCGTTTTAACTATTTAAAAATTTCATAACCAGAGTAATTTTGTTTGTTGCAGCCACTTAAACCCATAGTGACTACCACAGTAACTTTGTGCTGCTCTAAATGGTTTGAGATAGTGTTGTTGTATATCTTCAGTGGCGAATCGATCAGAGCAGGTGACAGACTCCCTGTCATTCAGCTCCGGCGGTCACATCAACAGGTGCTGGGAAACTCTCTCTTTTTTTCCCTCTGCGGGTGATCTGATCTCAGTCTGACTGCACTCTGATCAGCCGAGCTGAAAGCGAGCAGGTCCCACTGGTCTTAGCATCAGACGGCACACCCACAGACCGCCCACAATTTATTTACTGTCCGTCTGAAGCGTATTGTAGATAAAAATGGCACGAGCTTGTTGACATCACCACTTTGTATTAAGTTATTTGACTCAATTGCAAGTAAACCCAGATCACTGATGGTATTTATAGAGGACTACCTTTGGAAAGAAAGTCAAGCGTAAATGGAAATGAAAAACTCACTCATGCGACGTGTCTGATTATGAAGAGATATTTCTTCCTGAGTCTCATTCTCTCGGTCTCTCTCAGTCCTCTGCATAACCCCACTTTTCCAAAGATGAAACATAATGTCTTTCCATTGTATTTTTATACTCCACTTCTCGGCTTTTGTTTTTGTTCTGACAGTATGAATTATGTCTAGTCCTTTTCATTTGATATGATTTATCGTTTGTGCTATTTGAAGTTTGTTCTGAACTCTGCTGATTTGCTTGGTAATTTTTGAAAATCCCAACCAACAAAATCTCATTTTGGGGTTGACAAAATCAACTATATAAAATACTGTGATTTATAATGCTAAAGCCGGTGTTACAGAGTATTGTGTCACTGTTTTGTTTATTTTTTGCACTTTGTGAGCTCCTAAACTAGAAACCCATCAATCAACACAGTGTTTTGCAGTATAGGTTTTATGCTACTTAAAATAATCAAGAACTCTTATGTCAATTGCTTGACCAGAAAACGTCCCATTTTTTGTTACACATGCAGTGAGCTACATTTTCCATTTAGTAAGTACTCTAAACTCCGATTTTATAGCTACACTTTGGTTTTGAGTTTTGTTTAAAATATTCCGCTTTCTTATGTAAAAATGGAAATTAGATTTTATGACAATCATATTTCGTGGAAGGTCAATCTCTTACACTTGTGGTGTAAAACAGGTCTAAGAGCACACATATACACCAAATAGCAAAAGATAACAGTAATTTTTTTTTAGGATATGCGGCAAGAACAATTAAGTGTTGTAATGTTGCCAACGTGGCCAAGTATCCAACTGTACACTTTCCGTTTGGATCAGCTCCACAGTCAGCTTCTGCTTCTCTTTGAATAATGAGAACAAGAGTTTGTTTTCATTGAGGTAGTTGGTGTGTTATATAACTGCTGTTTTTCTTGCCTGAGCAGCGAGGGAAAGAGAGAGAGGATGTGTGATCAAGCTGCGAGGACTGTAGGCACTGCTTTACGGCTCCCTGACGTCATAGATCAGGACGTTCACCAGCCGCAGTAATGATGTTTTCATGTCATCATTGCCCTCTTGAAGCTTGGAGTTTGCACACCAAACAAAGCCGACTCACAACCCCCCTCTTCTTTCACTGCTGGTAGCTGGAGGTGAGAGTGACAGAGGGGTAAGGAGGGAAATAGTTAATCAATAGCCACAAGGTCAGACAGGCGAGCTGCTGGTTTGAGCGTTCGCTGTTAGTGGGTTGGAGCAGAGGATTTGTAGCGCTTGTAAAGGCTTAAAGGAACACTCAGCAGTTATTTGTGGTGGTGCTGATCTGATGGTCAGGGTGGGTGTGCTGCAGTGACAGTGTAAGAGAGAGAGACACCTGCTGGCCTTTGACCGTCACTGCAGCTACAGAGGCGATGTTGTCATTGTGATTGGACCATTTTTGGCAATTAACTTTCAGCTTGGTGTGTGTGGTGTTGCAATGTTAACCCAAGCAATCTTACTGTAAAATAATTTGCATATGATGATTGAGGCAATATATTTTGTTTTGTTTATTGTATTTTATTGCATTTTAGGTGCAAATTCAAAAATGTAGTTATGCTTTAAATCATGTTTTTTTACTATTTTACTCAAATTATTTTATATAGGGCTGTGCAATTAATCCTTATCGATTTTCAGTTTTAATTTTGGCTTCCAACAATTATGAAAACAAAAGAATCGAGGTAAAACTATTATTGCCACATTCAGTTTTGCTGAAGTATGTCTCATTTCTTTGTATTATTTTTTGTATTATTTATTTGAATGTATGCATTCATACTTAACTTTTTTTAACATAATTTTTTAACATAATATTCAACTTAATAACAAATAAAAAATAAATGTAAAAAAATGTATTTGTTTATTAATAATTGATCTATTTATTGACTTGGAATACTATTGTTTCCAAAAGTCAATGTGTAATTGTGTTAAATAATCGTGATCTCAACATTGGGCAAAATAATCATGATTAATAATATTTTTATAGTGTATAATAATTTAATACATTTATTATTTTATATATTAATACAGATTGTTAAAAATCCGTGTTGTTGAACCTTAAGTTTACATCAAGTACGGGCCCTGTGTCACCTCATCTTACATACTTTTTATTCAGCCTTAAGAAAGCATTTTAACACCTATCTCGACATCACTTCCTAAAATGCACAGATTGCTTTAACATATAGGCAAAGATGCTGTCACACTCCATGTCGAGATGTTTGAAGTGACTGCTGCGGTCATGCATGTCTGGCTTTTTGTCCCATTTGACACTAGAAATTTCTACAAGTAATGGCGGTAAACTGTTGAGAATCACGACACTCCTTTTCCCAACAATTAATCTTGCCGTGTACTCCACGTCGTGAATTACGGCTCCGACCACAGCACCCCGTATTTATTTGCCGGCGGACGCAACTGTAAATCAGCCCTCAGCGGCTAAATTGATAACCTTGAATGTAAGGCCCTGATACCTTTAACAGCGTGTAATAGACACGCTGATGGGTTTCAAGCTTAACAGAGGACTGAAAAGCTGATTGCAGTATAATTGGTCACAATGTCGCTGCCCAAAACACACACACATAGCTCTTCTCCAGGCGTACTGTGAATGTGCAACCCACTGTTATTGAGTTTGTTTTGTGTGCACTTGTGAGAAACTCAAGGAGGAATGAAACTCAAGTTACACCTGACCTTCTGTTTCACAGCGATGGCATGAGCAGGAAAGATGTATAGGAGCTCTCCTCCTCACCCACTGCAGAAATGTCATCTGAACGCCGGTTGTCTTTCAGAGCTTCATTGAGCATGTGAGGAGATCACAGGTCTGCTGAAGTGCTCTCTCATTTTTCTCTCAGCCTCTGACACTCTCTTCTGTTCTTGTCTGTTTTTCCAGAGAAAAGAACTTTAATGGCTTCCAGGTAGAGAGGAGGAGGCAGCAGTCAAGATGAACTCGATTCCTTCGATGGACAGGCACATACAGCAGACCAATGACAGGCTGCTGTGCATCAAACAGGTGAGATATAACAACCCGAAATAAATCAAATGATGTATGAGAAAAACAGGTTTGTTTCATAAACCCATTTTTGTGATTGTCTGAGCATCCAGTCTGTAGGGTCACTTAATCTACTATTTTTTAGCTTGGTTTGTATTAGGTTGCAGAACATGGTTAGGTCCTGATCCCGTGTCCCCCTCGACTGTTTTCCAAGCATCCCATCAGTAAAAATCTCATTCCTCAGTAAGCTCTGTACTAACACACACAAGTAGACGTGACCCAAGGCGATGTCTTGTGATAATTATAATGCTCTGTGTAGGTGTGACATGAATGTCTCTCAACAGCTTCATATAATTGTACATGCCAATCTGTGAACAGGCAGTTCTGGATTTTTCACATCCGCACAGATTTATGGCTTTGTTGTTTCTCTCAATTAGGCGAGTCGTGGTGCTAATAAGATCATGTCTACAGCACGTTCGAATCCATTGAAATTCTGAGCCTCTTTAATTGGTTACAAATGACATTTGTTAAATATGTTTTGCATGCCAGGGTCCGATTACACCTAAAGTGAAAACACAATCAATTGCTGCTCATTAATTACATTGATATTGAAGCATTTAGTGTGGTGAGGGCCGTCCACTGTAAAGATCCTGTTAAACAGAGAAAAAACAGATTTACAGATTGGGGTGGGACAGTTGGCCTGTTAACCACAGCGGGAAAAATCTGTAGCAAAACAAAGTGAACCTTATCACCCCCAGCACGTTTGCCAATCCAAACTGTGTGAAAAGTTGATAATCTCTCGATCCGATCGGGTCTTTCCATCCTGTCCCATTTCCTCCTGTCATTCCGTCACTCATTCCTACGTCCGCCTGTCACGCAGCCTATTCTTCCCTCAGCTTTACTCAATTGGTTATAATGACAGTTGTGTAAAACATTATGTCCAATCTCACGTCTAACAAACACCCACACAAACCCATCGGCGTGTTGTAATTGTAACGTCGATCAAATGGGCCATGTTCTCTCTTGTATACGCTCTCCACCCTCTCTCACATCGCCATCTGACTTTCATTTACTGAGCTCCTCATACAGAATTCCCCTGTTTTCCCAGCGCGGGCTTCCTCACCAGCGGTTAAAGCTCGCACGCTGAGCAGCCAATAGCTGTCAATCACACAAAATGAGATGCTAGACTATCTGAGAGGAAAAGAATGACATCACAATCAAGTCAAGTCAAACTGAAGCATCAAAATGAATAGCGTACATCCACTCAAGAATAAAGTTTTACTACGGTAAAATGCTAAACTAGAGTACATACAGAACAATATTATAGTAGTACATTTTAAATGTCATGTAGTGTTAAAAATAATCTGTGGATGTGTAACTCTTGCTTAATGGTGTAAAAATGAACATCCAGCCATAATTATACAGTACTGTACTGATTATACTGTATGCCTAAGTACACGTAATGTGGTAAGCGCTCATTTTGAGTGAGACTTGTGATGACTTGTCTGTCAGTGAGTGAGTCAGATGTTAATTCGGTAACTGATCTGGTTGATTCAGTGAATGAATCATTTGAAAAACTATTAGCATTTGACTGTGACTTGACTGATTCATTAAGAGAACCGGCTCTTGAGTCCTGTATCACCCAGACTGCTAGTGATCATGCTGTTTACATGTTTTGCTATTGTTACGTCGAAGAGACAGATCCTCTTTGTCACTTTCAATTTAGATTACACGCTCACAAAATATCATTTTTTTATTTGCTGTGTCAGTAAATAGTGGTTAGATCACTTTCATTTCTGTATTTCTGTCATACACTTTTGAAGAAAAAAAAAAGAAACAGCTTTATTATTCAGACTATTTACTTTCCAGTGCAAGATAAGCAGTTGTTTAGGGCTGATCAAGACAATTCTCTAGACTCGTTCCGTGTCAAGATGATGATGAGGAATTTAGTGATTGGAAATAATACGTGAAACACGGAACAGCGGCCCAGTTTAATTAGAGCCTCTTTATTTTCCTTTTCTTCGTAAGCAAGAAGAAATTATCATTCACATGAAACGTGAATACAAATGTGCGCTGAAGTTGACGAGTATTCTGATGCTGGAGGAGGCGTTTGTTCATGGTTCATGTCCCGTGTAGAACTGATGAAATGAACTCATGCTCAGGGATTTCTTCTCATAGATTAGCTGCTGAGAGGAATTACCCTGAATATTTCAAGACCTTACCTGTTTTGTCTTGTATCTTAGTGTACTGAATATAGTGAAAATTGAAAATTATGTCATCATTTACTGTTTTAAAACTTGTATAAATTTCTTTGTTCTGCTAAACACAAAAGAAGATATTTGGAAGAATGTCAGTAACCAAGCAGATCTCATCCCCCATTGACTCCCATAGTATTTATTTTCCCTACTAAGACAGCTTAATGGGGAATGAGATCTGTTTGGTTACTGACATTCTTCCAAATATCTTTCTCTGTGTTCATCAGAACAAATACATTTGTACAGGTTTGGAACAATCTGAAGGTGAGTAAATGGTGACAGGATTTTTATTTTTGGGTGAACTATCCCTTTAACTATATTCAGTACACTAAGATACAAGACAAAACAGGTATTATTATTATTATTTAAAGATTAAAATGCCTTAAGTTGAGTTTCATTAACTTAAATGGAAAGTTTACCCAAAAATGTTACCAAGTTGTTCCAAAACTATTTAAAAAGATTTCTTTGGCAGAAATCGTTCTGCCAAAGAAAGATATGGAAGAATGTTTGTAACCAAATAGTTCTGGGGCACTATTGACTTCCATGGTAGAGAAAAAAACTACTATGGTGCTCCCGAACTGTTTGGGTTTTCAAATTCTTTAAAATATCTCACTTTGTGTACAACAGAACAAAAATAAATATATAGTTTTGGAACAACTTGAGAGTGAATAAATGATGACAACTTTCATTTTTAGGTGAACTATCTCTTTAAGGGGGGAGTTTCCTGTACTTTATTTTATGTTCTTCCTTCACTCTTGTTGTTGAATTTCCAAATATGTCTATAATACATTTACATTTAGTCATTTAGCAGACGCTTTTATCCAAAGTGACTTTCAAAGAGTTCAGGGAGCAATGAGCGATATGTCATACAGGAGCGATGATACAATAGGTGCTAATACAAAAGTTACTAGTTTCAACAAAAGCTAGACCACTACCTGTTTGAGAGAAAGAGAGGGTTAGTTTTTTTTTTCATTTGTCTGTCAAGTATTCACAGAAGAGATGGTAGTTTTTTGAATGTTGTGAGAGATCGCGTATTGAACTCTTTTTTCTTTTTCTTTTTTTAAAAGAGCAAGGCACTTGGGTTTGTAATGAAATGCCCACTTAAAAAGAGTGAGAAATGTTGTTTATTATATGTGTAGATGATCAGTCCTGGTCCAGAGAACACAAAATTGCTTTGCGATGTAGGGGGCCTGTTCTGAGACCTGGTGTGTCTTGCATTAGAAAGGTCGAGAGCTAAAACCTGTGTTTCAGTCCAGTGTATAGTTAGCTTTGCTGACACTGACTGCCCACCATCACAACGGCATGCTTTTCATACCTCCTCAACACCCCTGTTTCCATCCCACATTCCTGATAATCGTGTGGTCAGGATGCACATCAGAATGTACGCTTAAACAAAGAATTGGCTCCCTCAAAATGGAGATTTTTTCCACCAGCCTTTTGCGGCAGAGGGGGAATGTTCACTACCCACATATTCCTTACGCTGTGCAGGATTTACTCAGCAGGGTAGACATTGTCTCTTTGTCAGATGAGCTTTGTCAACACACACACCAAAGCGACCCATTCAAATGGCGACCTCTGCCGCCCTCGGAAGACAATGGTGCTTCCTCGCTGCGAGCGCGGAAGAGGAGGTGTCCGTCCGTCGGAATATAATGGTCTTCAAAGTGTGCAGTCTCCTTTTCCGTAGCAGCCAAACAGGGATAAAGTGTTTATGCACAGATTGCCCGTTTGTTAACATTTCTTGTCGTGTCTTGTGCGCCACCAGTTGGTAGAGATTTCGTGTGTGGGGTGGGGGGGTTGATTCTGAAAGGAGGATAAACAACCTCGCTCAATAAATAAAAAAAGAATAAGCCTCTTCATTCAATTCTGCCACAAAGCACCCCCTCTTGTGTGCGCCTTATTGGCCAGCCTGCTTGACTATTGCTTTCAGAGGTGCAGATCTGTTACATCTTAAAGGACAAAAGATGATGAAGAGTCTGGATTAGGACGTTCTGCTGTGTTGTGAGGAGGCCTTGAAGCACACTGAGGTCTTTGTCAGGAGGGTGGATCTGGCCCAGAATGCACAGCTGCGTTCAGACCAGGAGGCCTTGGGTTACCCGGTGGCTTTTTTGCAGGGCTGTACAGATGCACAGAGTCAACAATTGAAAATGATATGCACGCTCTTAAAATGCTGGTGGTATGAATAAACTATATGTTTACAGGAGTGACCAAAATGGTGTTTGGATTTCTACATATTTTGCAAATGCATGTTATGTTACTGTATATAGAATATAAAAAGGTTTTGTCGGTTTAATATCAATGTTAACTATGCAACATTTTTCATTCTCTTTAAACAGCACTTACAGAACCCCGCCAATTTCCAGACGGCGGCCACAGAGCTACTGGACTGGTGCGGAGACCCACGAGCCTTCCAGCGGCCCTTTGAGCAAAGTCTGATGGGATGTTTGACGGTAAGAGCAGCTGCTTAAATCTTGTCCTCATGTCAGGGCCCATTGACGAAGGTTAAAGCAACAGTCACGCTTCATGTGTCCCTCTGCCCACCCGTCTCTCTGTCTCTTCTCTTTCATAACCACACTGATCATCTCCAGAAATGTACTAGAATATAAAGCTAAAGTTTTTTTATAAATAAATTTAACTTTGCTAATTGATATCCACTGGATGTCTTTTATTCCAGCATTCTAGCTACACCTCTAGAATTAAATATCCTAGATCAGTGGTTCTCAAACTGGGGGCTGTGGCCCCCTGGGGGGCCCCAAGATGGATCCAGGGGCCACAGATTTTGTGGCATTTTATGAAATATAGAAATTTATCATAGATTTTATGCAATCAAACATCAGAAAATGACACCACCAACCAAAAGAATTGAGGTTCCAGCATTGTATAACTGAATGTTTTTGGTTTAATAAAAATTCTAAATTTAAGATTATACGTCTTTATATGGGGGGGCCGCAAAGCGATGCACTTAACACAAAGGTGACCTTACAACGAAAAAGTTTGAGAACCACTGTCCTAGATGAATCCAATAGTTAGAGTTTTTGAAATAAATGTCAACAAAGTAATTGTTGTTCTGTAAATACACGCTGTAAATAAACCTTGAGATTAAATCTTTCAAGATTTTTGTTACCTATAATTGAGCTATATTGCTTTTGATTTAAATGTACGTGTACATGAAAAAAATGATTGGAGAATTTCCTGCAAATCCATCAGTGAAAGCTGTAATGTCTATATGCAGTAGAAGAGAAACGACACCAAACACCAAAAAAATTCATTTGGTCCTCCAGAATGTTCAGCAGCGATCCCTTGGTGCAGAAACCCTCTAGATTTACAATGTCATGTGTGTCTATGTCCCTGTCTACCGTTTCCACATCTCATGCATTCTGACTGAAGGATGTGCAGTTTGTTTGTGTTCTGGATATCGTAATCAATTTGTGTGATGTAGTGTGGTCCCACAGAGATCAGTGAGGAGCTTCTCTCCAGGTGAGAATGGTGGAGAGATGAAAGAAGCGTGCAGATAAGAATGTCGGCTGACAGATGTGGGCACCTCGTACATATTTCCCTTCAGGCAGCAGGTAGCTCTCCGTTCTCAGCAGTAAAGAGTTTTCTGCCATTGTCTCCGTGCCTCACAGTATCAGCACTCAGCCAAATGATAAATGACATCTCCAAACTGTCAGTAGCTTTACTGATGACAACTATCTCCGCCGTCCCACTGTCTTTTCTCTTCAGCCCCTGCATATCCGCAGTGCTGTGAGCCATGTGATTGGTCGGCTCTCTTTTGCGCCGTGGAGAGAAATAAACGGGTCATTCTTTTGTTTCTCGTGGATTGCGTGCCACAGTTACCGCGTCCTCAGCCCTGCAGCAAAAACGTAAAAGAGTAGATCTGTGTGGTTCAGTGACCCAAAATTTTCTGTTGAATCACTTCATATTTCGGGCCCACGTTTTGAGGAAAGAGATTAGGCGGAAAAGGTTTATAAGAGGGTGCATTTCTGAACGCCGGTGGAATCTATACCAGCCCTCGTGGCAGCCTGCCTGGCTCCTGCATTTGGCAAGCGCAGCTGCAGAAGGGAAATTAAAGTTTGGCAAAAGCACAGCAATGCCGCCTGTCCAACATCCGAAAAGTAGGGGACAAAAATATCTATACATTTTCTTTTTTAGAGATGCTGTTCATTTGGTCCTAAAATCCTGTTAAGCCATCAGAACATTATTCATCCATTAAACCAGGAATGAGGTCTGCCGGCGCAGGCTTAATTTGTCGTTTTTGTTGTGCTGCTTTGGTAGCACATGTGTGACAGTTTATGATTAAGAGGAGTTAGGTTTGCACCCTGTGTGGAGCATAAATTGAGCGGCAGGCACTGAGTGTTAAGAATTGAGAAAGGTTAGCTTGTGGATAAATGCAGGGCACAGCTGCAGCAGCGTGATACACGAATCATTAAAGATCACATGTGGCACTGGTGAGATTTTAGAGCAACAGATATTAAAAATGGTTAAATGCCTCTCTCATGCCATATTTGATGATGTTTTTTGGAAGATAGAATAATAAATAGTGGAAATGATAGATGAATAGAAACGGAATGTTATTTGGCAAACATTTTTACACCTGTGTAAAAATACCTGTTATTATTTATAATAATAAGTGTATTATTTTTGTTGTTATTATTATTATTATTATTATTTGTGATTACAAAAACATATTCAATTAGTGGAAAAAGGCATAACCACTTAGATGATCAAATGAAAATATTTAATTTAGGTTTTATCATTTGTGATAACAAAAATATGTTACGTAAGGGATAATGTACAGGCAGCCGGTTGTTATGTAAGGGATAATGTACACAGTATATCACAAAGAAGGGGCTTATTTCGCGATAACAGCCGGCTGCTTGACCATTTTCCCGCTTATTACACGGCTACTTGGCACATGAGAAAAAAACTGGACATGAAATGTAAATTTGAAATATTTTATTGGCTCATTTTTACTGAATGCAGACCTTCCGCGAGGAAAAGCCATTTACTTTCGGTTTTAAGGTAAAAAATGACGTTCAAATGTCAAGAACAGGCAATTTGGTATATATAATGTCATATACAGTATATTATTAAAAAACATATTTATATTTAATTTGTCAAAAAAACCTGTCAAAATGATTTGCTGCATCCAGGTTACAGTGTGTTATTAGTTTTGAGCGGTTGTTATCTGGGAATAACAAACCTGCAAATGTCGCCAATCAGAATCAAGCATTCCAACGAGCCGTGTAATAAATTTAATTATAGACCACTTTGCAAGATGTAAACACTGGTCCAAAAGCACTTTCAGTTTCAGTTTTTATTTGTTAAATATAATTTTTAATCTTACACATATGAAATCTTAAAGATATTCGTTTAACATTTTCATTCAGTTATAAATGTTCTGTTGGTTGTATTTTGTTCAAATGTTTGTGTAATGTTTGAAAACCGAAGTCCTTCTTAGACCAGCATTGTTTATGTCTTATGAAGTGGTCTATACTGTAGCGGTTTATGCTACTAAAATCACAAAACTTGCTTTAATGAATCAATGCTAATTTAATTTCAATTAATAATAATTCATTTCAATTAATTTAGGTTATATGGCTTCAGCTTACAAAAAGTCTATGACCTGCTCGGATGTCAGATTCCAACAGTACAGCCTTGGTTTTGTAATCTGTGTAGTAGCATTGTCACCACCTTTGTCTCATGGCTTTGGGGTTTTATTTACACGCTTTTGAGTTTTCCTCGAAAGTCACGAGATGCTTTGACAAAAGCCGGAGTTTTGAGTTCAATGGGCCAAGTGTGGGCTGTGGTCTCTGTGGATCAGGGCATTCAGAGAACAAACAGAGATGTCTGCGCCCCAGTCGCGAAGATCTCTGGGGAAAACTCATCAGTCGCGCCCTGCAAATATCAACACAGCCTTAACCCTTTTCTGCATCCCTGGAGGTGGCTGTTTTATCTTCTAATACATTATTCATGCACTCATATAAAAATTTCATATGATTGCACTAAAAAAGGGAAATTGCTCTTTTATGAGTAGTTTTTGGAGAGATATTTGGTGTACAAGCATGGAGGGGGCTAGAGCTGAGTGATGTGAGCATACCGCTGGTTCTCGTGTCTCTCGTGGGAGTCTAGGGTAGATTTTCAAGGAAGCTTAATTGCATATAACTCATGTAGACTATTGAAATATTCAATAGCCTTAATGCTAAAGAGTGAGTTTAGAGCATTTCAAGCTTGATTTTCCTTAGCGGGAGAATTGTGTGTTTTTCCCATCGCACAGATTCCAATAATAGACACAAACACGTGCAGACACAAGTACATAAAGACTCATTTTAACACACACCTGCTCTATCCCCACAGGTTGTAAGCCGGGTTGCAGCACAGCAGGGTTTCGACTTGGACCTCGGCTATCGGCTACTGGCCGTGTGCGCGGCCAACCGCGACAAGTTCACCCCGAAGTCTGCAGGTGAGGCCTCTATGTCCAGTTCTTCACGCGTCGCGTCTCCTCACTCATCATCGCTATTAAAACCAGAGAGCCACTCTGCCTGTAATGAATCCACATTTCTCATTCAGCGTCATGACAGGAAATCTTTTAATTGCGGCATTATACGATCGCAGCGCACGGCCATGCATTAGCATCCGTTCACATTCCTTTGTCCGACACTCACCCATCTCCTTAAGACATCATGAGGCGATAACTTTGCAAGGTTGTCTTCTCCGCCCGGTTGACGCGCGTGCTTCCAGCATGCCAAAACCCCCTCCACGTAATTCATTGATAAAGCACCAGAGTTCACTTTCCAACAGTCATCCATCAGCAAAGCAGCATCGCTTTGTAATCAGCTCTGTTTGAAATCCTGACCTTCTCAGCCAAAGCTGAGTGTCCTGTTCTTGTACATTTGTCAAAGTGAACTGCGGACGGGCATCAGCCAAACAGAGATAGATGGTTGGCAATCTGCGGGCTTGAGGTGTGTGAGTGTTCTTCATTTGAAAAAGGCCTGACACGGCTCGCTGTTCGGAATGAAGATAAACTGGCCGTTTGAACCGTGGTTACTGTGGGACACCTTGGGTCCTCCAAAAAGGTTTTTCTTGTGTGTGTGTTCCTGCTATTGCGTGGCAGTATTACTATATTTACACACTGTACACAGTTACAGTGAAGGTTTAGATTACAGGTTTTTGACCTTTGGTTAAAGGCGGCGTAACCGATTTCCGAATTACGTCGGGCCGAGTACCAAAACAACCTTGTAGCCAATCAGCAGTAAGGTGCACAGTGCACAGGACGGACATTAGCCGAACCGAGCACTGACGAAAGCGAAAGATGGGGGTAGGGGTGTGTTTGTTTTGGTGATTTGAACATCAACAACGGCTAAGAGAAATCGGACACCCCGCCTTTAATGTGGTGGAACCCAGAAAAAAGATTTACTGACTAAAAAACAGTTGACTGTATAGCAGCGGATTCATTTAGAGCAGCAGATGATAAAGAAATGGCTGGAAGCAGATATGACTCAGACTTCCTCTCTCGGTGCATCATAGGGGCATCCATCTTACCTCAATCATAAGGGCGTCTGCAGCCCCAGACACAGAGACGACAGTGGCAGAGCTCAGTCTCATAAACCTGCTGTGTTCCATCCCTCTCGTTTTCTGTCCTCCTCGATGCTACGCACTCTTCTTCCCTCTTTCTCTCTTTCTCGGTCTCCATCACACAAACACACACACACACGCACACACACACACACACACACACAGAGAGCGAGCAAAAAGAAAAAGACAGACAGAGGAGATGCGTAGGGTGGGTCAGGGAGAAAGTGCAGGCCTAGCGAAAAACCCAGTGACAGGCAGGATGGCGACAGAGGGGCGGCCACCCGACACCACTCGCCGGAGTTGAGCGTCTGGCTCACCCACAGACTGACACACCCACATTACACGATCAATGCACAATCAGTGGGCCGCGGAGAGGCAGTCGCTGCCTGCAGGATGGATCCGTCTTGTTTTGCTGTCTCTGTGATATACAATGCAGTTGACACCTGGCTGTGAGGATGGCCAAAAGTCAGCCACTTGCATCCAGAAATACGGTTTTACGGGTCTCTTGTAAAGCAGAACGTTAAGCACCTTTATAATGGATAAATGCCAGAAGGTACTTGTAAGTGAAAACAGTGGATATAGTTTAAGCTCTTGTTAATGTTACTTTAAAACAGTTATAGTGATATAAAACAGATTATGTTTGTACTAAAAGGTCCAGTGTATGAAATTTAGCGGCATCTAGAAAAAATATTTATGAAACGTTCTCTGTAAAGCAGTTTGTCTGGTTAGGGCAACTGTAGAAACAACATGGCGAATTCCATGTATAGGGGACCCGCGGTGTATGTAGATATTAATGGCTCATTCTAAGGTAATAAAAACATAACGCTTCATTATGTAAGGTCTGTACTGTATATACACCACTGAAGACATAGTTATGTATATTATATTGCATTTCTGTCAATAGATCCTCCAAAAAATTACAGAGACAATTTAAGAGAATTTTGGCAATGGGGGTAAATCAAGCACACGTGAAAGAATATATTTTTGGCTAACATAGTTGATGAAAACTGAAGAATATGTTTGGGTTATATTTTACAGCATTATCAAGATTAAGAAATATGACAAAATAGGAACTATTTTTCATAAATAAAATGAAGCCTCATTACTGTGAAGTGTATTGTATTATCTTTAGCTAGAATCACTACTGAGAATAATTAAATTACAAAAAGAAATGTACAAATAAAACAGTAATGAGGCTTCGGGGGTAAATGTGCTTAATTGTCATTACAATAATCTCATAAAGCGGCCAATTAAAAATTATAGGCTTTATTTTCTCTTTGTAAAATGTGAAGTCAGATGTTTGCTTATTTAAAGGTAAAATTTGTATTGTATTGTATTGTAATGTATTCTTACAGTTCCTCAACTATATGCTCACACTTATTCATCAGTGACAAAAGAAAGATAGAATCAGAACTGTAGGCTACATAAATATCTGTTCTCCCTTCGTACTATCACCATCGGATCTTCCGAAATGTGTTAGACGTGTGTGATGAAGTCTGTCATGGTTTGCTGGTTTGTGAATACTGACCTCTCTCTCAGTGGGATTATCTGGCAGTATTAATCTGTGATTATGGGAATTATTTGTCCGCTGTGTGTGTGTGTGTGCGTGTGCGTGTGTGTGTGTGTGTGTGTGCGTGCGTGCGTGGTGCGTGTGTTGTGTGTGTGTGTGTGTTGGTGGGTGTGTGTGTGGGGTGTGTGTGTGTGTTGTGTGTGTGTGTGTGTGTGTGTGTGTGTGTGTGTGTGTGTGTGTGTGTGTGTGTGTGTGTGTGTGTGTGTGTGTGTGTGTGTGTGTGTGTTTTTACGGAGTCTGATCTGCTCCGCTTACATGCCACTGACAGACTTTTTAACCCAGGCTTTGGTTGGCACCCTGCTGCCAGTGCAATAAGATAATTACTTTGTACAGACACAGCTATGGGCACTAAAGAGAGAGATTTTAGACAAAGAAATGCTAAATACCTCATCTGAGATGACACTATTGGGCGTATGTTAATTATACGCAGTGTCACAATTGCATTTCATAATACGCTGTCAGTCGCAACAGTCTGCTGTTTCAGATCAGCATCAAATCTTTTCTTCTGCACATGTCGTGATGATATTAAATCGAGAGCACATTAGTTGAGAGAGTGACAGCTGATGTGTTGGTCTATTAAGGCATGTTTCATACTTGTGTGCTCCATTCAGAAACCTGTCATTTAAACATTTTCTTAAAAAATAAAAAGTGTACTTGCCAAATCACTTTTGTCTCCACACACAGGAATGTAGATAGTGCTGCATTGTTGCGAGTGAGATGTTGCGACAAGATAATTGCAAGGTGTGTCTCAACCCAAGTGTTTTTGAAGTCTGTTATAGAGTAGATTTGGCGTAAATTGCAGAAGACATTAAGTACACAAATTTGAACAATGCTTTGGTTTTCTTATCTTTATTCAGCATTTAAAGAATTCATTTAAAGAAATCGCTGGCATCAGTTCCACAAACTCCCTTGTTTTGTTCCTCAGCGAAAGCCAGTGGTTAAATATGTGTGCAATTTTGCATACAGTTTTAATTGGCAGGTCAAAAAGTGTACAGTATAACACTCGCCTTCAGACAGTGATTTGCTTCCAGATTTAGTTTTGTGACTAAAACAAGAGCTGTAATGGCAGGTTTACGCACTCACCACTCTCGAGCGATGCTGCCCTATTTTAATGAGCGCTTCACTTTCAGTGAAAGTCGTATTCACATTTTCGGCCCAAATTTGTCTGTGTTCAGAGATGTAGTTGGTTGACACACCTGCTTATCAAAGTAAGTTTGACGCATTGGCTGTTCTCTGAGCGTTGGAAGTAGGGATGTAACGATTCACTCAGCTCACGATGCGATGCGATTCACGATTCTGATCTCACGATGCGATTTATTCACGATTTACTCATGATTTATTTTTGCAAAATGAGTTGAAAAATTAAGAATGAACAACTTCCCTTGCATTATTTCTTAAATGCTTCACGTTTCTTTGTATAGTAAAATTATGTTTTATTTCAAATAACAAAAACTAAACTGCAATTTAAAACAAATTAATAATAGAAAAGGTCTCTTTAATATAAACAAACTAATACTGTCTGTGCTTTTCTTGGATTTTTTTGCATTTAAGAAATATCAGCATGTCTGCTGTTCAAAAAATGTATTGCGATTCAGTTCACACTTCAACCGATTTGAATCGTCACACATTATAATCGATTTTCAACCGGCTCACGGTGAATCGTTAAATCCCTAGTTGGAAGGGAAACAGACCTCTCAACTCAATGCTGCTCTACATAGAAAGGCTGTCAGCAGGTTGTAAATCAGCCCAGCTGGAAGGCACGTCAAGAGAGCAACCAATCCGCCATGTCGAGGGTGACGGATCGCTTTCCAGCGCCCAGTTGTAATTCACATGTCATGTACATGCATGGTTTACAGAGAAGAGACAAGTGCAAATACACAAGAAATTCAAGCCCGGGGACCTCCCCATTGGTTTGAGATACCACAAACCAGTGGCGTAACTTTGTTTTGAAAAGTGGTGGGGACAAAGACGACACAAACAATACTTTAATAAATTGTTCCTGTAAGAACTCGTTGGGAATATTCACGGACGTCACAAGCGCGAAACATGTAGGTGACTCCTCCAGAAAACAGTATAAAAATAGCGCCGCTTTATCGATGGCTTCATTGGTGTAGTGGCGTAACGTTAGTGCGGCAGACGCATGACAAATAATATTGAAGCAGGTTCGAATCCGCTGAACTCACTGTTCTAAATTCTCACATCACATATCAGATCTGCTTCCATTTGTTTTTAAATTATATCATATTTTCATCAATAGATCATTTAAAGCATGTTGTGCTTTATTATATGTAAGGATGGCTGTTGCCGTACGTAATTAAACGTATTAATTCGTGTTGAAACAAAAACTAATGTAACGAATTTGTGTTTTCCCCATGTTAAAATTTTGGTGTTTGACACAGATTACCTGTCGGTGGGTCAAGGATTGAGAGTTTGGGAACCCCCTGCTAATAAGGACAATCATTCAAGTTTACAGGGGAAACAGATGGAAAATAATATCTTTAAAAAATCTTATTTTCACTAATTACTACGGGTATTGCCTGATAGGCTACAAATATACAACAAACTTTCTAAATTTTGTTTTGAACTCATGAAACTACAAAGTTGTGTTTTCTATCAAGTATCAAAATGTAATTTATCTTGCAATAGACGATAGCAACCGCATGTCGAGAACAATAAGGATGAATATATAGCACCAAAGTGCAATTAAGCGCAAAATGTTTGGAACATGTATGACTTGAACAGCCATTTTCAAATATTTTTATCATTTTATTAAAAATAAATACCTTTACAATCTGATACTGATGGGCGGAGTTAGTATAAATAGCCTCTGCTTACAAAGCGGCTACTTGCACGTTAAATAGACACTCCGTATTTTTTATTTCTTACAATAAGTGGTGGGGACAAAATTGACTTTGGCAAAAAGTGGTGGGGACATGACCCACCCATCCACCCGCAAATTACGCCTATGCCACAAACCCTGCCCACCTCTCCGTCTGCCTACTTTTCTCGGTTAGCACTTCAGAAATCTACTGTGTCTTTGAGCTACATCAAAGCATACAGAAGGTATGGGTGGGTCACAATCTTCTCTGTTAAAATCTAGTGGTATCTATTTCACCAGTTTTCCAACAGATTCTGTTCTCATCTTCTGATGTAATCACTTCGCAACAGTTCAGTAATTTCCTGATGCTCCAGATATGCTTTTTTTCTTATAGCAATAGGGGCCTTGTGCCTTTCTCTTAGTTTAGTATATGTTTTTTTATTATACTGGATTATTATCAGTGGCATCACACACATTTGATTTTAGGCACCAGGGACAGTTCTTGCTCACTTTATGTTGGTGAGATAGTGTAAGATTTGTTCTAGGGAAAAAATCACTGTGTGGTGGTATAGTTTTAGTGCAGACATGACCTATTATATAGGCTATTGTTTGCAAAACTGCAAATCAATTTTACAGCCTTGCATTGATCAAATTTAGACAATCAAATGCGTAGTTTATTATCATATACGCATTTTTGACAAGCTTTTTAAACCTATAATCACGCAGATTAGGGCTGAAGGATATATATATATTATTTTTTTTGAAAGAAGTACTTGAAAGTCTGCTTTAATGTTAAAAAGAGTAAAGGGCAGAGCTGAAGAGTCATTTACTGTGTCGGTGGAGAGCTATGACTCACAGCTTTGTTAGTTAAAGGAAGCTCAAGTTCCTGTTTGAACCAGCTTCGGCTCTTCACCTCCTTTTTCCACGTAGCCTGTAGCCTTCACATGTCTTCTCATTTTCTCTGAGTTATTTCGCCCTCTTGTAGTGTGATATTAAAGATATCCGTCACGCGCGCCGCTTCGATGCCGGCCGGAGAGACGCAGACAGCGCGCGCGCCGGGGCCTTGATGCATCTTTGTACATTGTAAGTCCTGTTTGGAAGCTTTAAATGAATTACACGTAATTTTGGCCGTGTGGAAATTGTCGCGTGGGCTTTTTGCTGCGTCATGAAAAGCCCGCTGTTTATTCGGCGCTTTTATTAGCAGATTATGCCACGCTAATTCAAGGACTGAAGAATAGCTATTTATTAATTCATTAATGGAGCCGTGCTGTCGACGGCCCGGGGAAGTGCTGGATCTCTTTCTGATATTCAACACTTTTGGATGTGTGTAATTAGCAGTGTTAGCAAGTGTCAAGTTAGGCACTTAGCGTTAAAAGCTAACACAGTTTCCATTAATTTCACCCTCACATGACACTCAGGAGGGACGCCCCCCAGCCCCCGGGCTTCATTAGCGCGCGTGGTCTGATGGATTTATATATCACTGTCGTGTGATTAAGCTTTTCAATAGGCAGGATTCATGCTTTGATAGCAGTAATCGCGTGCTGCAAACACGGCTTTAACGGAATTGATTCGAGGTTGTTGTTTGCTCTCTCTGTCTTTCTCCTCTCCTGATGCTTTGGTCACGAGCCAAGATACAGCCCGTCTGCCTCTGCCATGATAGTCCCCGCCTCCCCTTTGCAAGTTTGAAATGTGAGCCGTCCATCCTTCCCCCCTCCTTCCGCCTTTCTGGCATGGCACTGGATGTATGTGCGTGTGCGTGTGTGCGCGCGCATGTGTGTGGTTTCATTCATGTATCTGTCCATCCATGTCTAAGCAATAAGGCTTTTAGATAAAGGACCACAGAGCATGTGGACATCACTAGCATCATACATGTGAGGTGAGATGAGATTTGCTGCTCTTTCTTTCTATTTTTTCTCTTCCCCTGCACCACCCCCCCCTTTTTTAACCCTTTTGAAACGCATCAGGGTTTCCTGTTCATTTTGTGGTTTTGCGCTGTTGACAGTTTACAGGCATTTGATTTACCGGCATTGTGTGTTTGTGTACAGGTTTGATTGTACTTGTAAGGACCAGAGTTTCTGTAAAAAAATATCCTCACTAATATAGTCAAAAAAAGACTTATGTCTTATGTTTAGCACTTGGGTTAGTTGTAAATATCATTATCTTTGCATGAAAACCACTAATATATTTTCTAAGAACTCTCTCACTTTCTCTCTCTGGGTGTGCGCGTGTGGAGTTTTCAAGCGCTTAACCTGATTCCCCGTGGGCTTCGTCTTCGAACAGAGGAGCCAGGTATAGCAGGAGCCCATTAGCACAGAGCTCCATCTGTGATTGGCTTTGCACTGGAAACCCAGAGACCGCTGCTGAATAATTGATGCGCATTGTGCAGTCGCTGGACAGGCGAAGAGAGAGAAAACAGAGAGCGCCAGGGTGCCCCTGAGAAACAGACAATCAGAGACAGGATAGGGAGAGAGCTTGTAGATTTCTCTGGAGTTCCTCTTTGCCTGCTGTTTAAATCCCATTTCTCTGTGCAATGAGAAGACTGCGATGAGAGGCACAGAGGCAGAGCTTGGCCACTGGTAAGTCAGAGCGAGGCTGAACGCACGTGACATGTACAGTAGTCGGTGTTGGATTGTGTTGCAGATTGTGCTCTTGTGTGGGCAAATGTCTGGCAGGTGTTTTCACAGTGCATAGTGTTAAAGGAATATATTTACTCACCCTCATGTCTTTTCTAAACCTGTGACTACTTAGCGTCTACTTGATGGGTATTTTTCATGCAATGAAAGTGAACGACTGTTTAACAAGACTAGGCCATGTGGACTACGTTTATGATGCTTTTTTTTGCTCTTGTTTTAGCTTGAAAGCTCCAGTCCCTATCCACCTTCATTGTATGGATGGAACAATGCAACTTTGTCTGCATTGTCATGCAATGGCTGTTATGCAAGATTTAATATAGCGAATATAGTTTACAAACTATATGGACTCTTTTTATGATGCTTTCTGCTCTTTTTGTAGCTCGAAAGCTCCAGTCCCTATCCACTTTAATTGGTGAACAAGAGCAACTTGCTAAAATTAAATTAATTTAATTGAAACAAACATGAGGAAGAGTAAATGTAATTTTTTTTTGAGTAAACCGTTTCTTTAACTGCATCCTTTCATCGAGCACAATGTGTGAGGTGCTGTGGATGAGGTTCTTCCCCGCACTTTTTACGTAATTGAACGGGGCTCATAAAGCGCATCTCAAAGTCCTGCACGTGATGTAGCTGTAACAGCTGACTGGGTTTGACCTAGTTCCTTGTCTCCCACACACAGAAAAACACTCGCACATAGAGGGTCAGAGTTGACTTGATTATATCCAGGAGGAGAGATGACCTACTTGAGGCGCAGTGGTTTCGTCAGTCTTTTAGCAGTTTGACATGAGCCTGGCGACAGCATGGCTCCAACTGCTCAACCAATTTAATGGAGAATCCTCTCTTGCTCTGTGCATGGATAGTATTTGTTGCACATGCATGTTCTTTCTTTACAGTGTTGTAAATCATTGGAAGGAGGACAGGTTTGCATTTAGGGTTCTGCAGGGACTATTTATGGTTGATGAGACATAGGAATGATTTAAAAAGGCAGGGGACTGTTATCTCCCAGAATGCATGACATGAATGAACTTGGGAATTTTTATTAGTGCAGGAATGTGGCCACCCAACATTTTCTACGCCCCTGTATATTTAGCTAGCAGAAACCTTGCTTCAACTGAGCGCTTTCTACAGTATGTCCCAGATCTAAACACAATATTTATAGTAAGTAGTTGTTTTTGTGACTGCACAGAAGCTTTAAATGCCATCCTATTAAGGATAATAGGCCACTGGAGGTAAATCTACATGCGTTGTTCAACTAAAGTTTTGGTTTATTCTCTTGGTCTCAGAGTTTGTACTGGTGGGGGAATAAACAGTGGTTTGCTATAATCAAGATCCTGCTGTTTATGTGTGAAACTTCTTCCTCAGCAATGAAGAGCTTTTAATAGCTCTCTGCTTTTTGTACATGTGCTGTTTCTGTTTGCCAGCTTCATTTAAACATGCAAATGTTATTCTAGCGTTTTAGCATACAAATGAGTTCAAATTCTCTAAGCTATGAAAAGTACACTAGTTACTTCTGCACGACAATAAGACATTATTATTATTTTTATTTTTTCCAGTAAAGTGTTATGAGAGATTCTGTTGGGATATTACAGGATGCTGCTTTGAAAGTATAATTAAGACTACTGTTATTAATTATTTTGATTGTCAATTATCATGAGTATAAAATGATAAATTAGTCAAATTATCAAAGGGAAAACAGATATATAATACGTGTCATACTTTATTGCTGCACTTGCACTAAATAGCCGAAGTGACAAATGAGGTAGGACCTCAGATTAAAAAAAATCGTTTTGGTGAACGGAGGAAATATTACATTATCTTTCTATAAACAAACAGACCTTGTTTAACAGCTTACAAACAGCTTTTTATTTCAACCAAGGTCAAAAAGTGGTCTGGACACTAGCAAATGCATTTCATAAATTATCCACAGACCCCGATAAAGTGCACATTTGCCAAGTGCAAACATTTACTGTTGCCCCTGGATACAAAGTGAATAATGTAAATGCTATAAGAAGTAGACTATTTTAGCAAACTAAACAACCCATAAAGTTTCTATAAAGGATCACCATGCATTGACAAGAATTGTATATATATATTGTATATACAGTATAATGGATAGCTCTGACTCCAGATTGTGCTTGAATGCGGATAAATGTAAATGCAAATCTGAGACCACATTTTAGATTAATGTGCTAAATTGCTATGTTGCTTGGCAACTGTAAACAGCTTTATTTCCTATATTACTTGGTTGAAGAATTAATTATTAATATAACTGTTTATTGAACATTAATGGCTTTCATTAGATTGTTGTTGTTGCTGTTTTATGGTAATGGTTATGGTTTTCGTGATAAAATCACTGTAATCACAAACACACAGACTCTCGGCTTTAAACTGGTATAAATTAATTCCAGCCAGTCTGATTAGTCATTAAGCTTAGCTTTTGTTTACTCAAAATAAAAAAGTAATGATTGTTACCACTTTTGAACTGTTCAAAATCTGCAAATACATGTTTAGCAGTTAGCTAATCACGGCTGTGGTGTGTCACAGAATGTCTTGTCATATTGACTTTTCCAAGAGACAAATAAAGGATAGCTATGCTTTTGGTAACTGGCGATGACTAATTTGATATTTAGAATTTTTTCTCGTACTGTGACCAGTGTGTTAGTCATATGAAGTGTCATCATCCATGCATATAATCAAACTATAATTACACTGCTGTGTTTTGAAATCTTCTGTGCTGTATTTGTGACATGTTTAGTTATTTTATAGATGTAAGATTTTGAAATGTCATGTTAGGAGTTGCTAATAGCATTTTTAGACAATATGATTATTGTTTGTCATTTCTATACCGACAATTACTAGTAATGTAAATATGTTGAAGTAAAACAAAAGTTTTAAAACTCCTGAGTGAAATTTCTGACAAATGTGCAAGCAACTTGGAATATTTCAGCAAATTTTGATTTTACAAATTTTTTAAAGAAGAGAAGTCAGCGTTTCATTCAGCAAAAGTTGAGCTTTCTTCAGAGCGGAACCAGGGCCCTGTTAGTCCCTGCTAGGAAAAAAAACAGCTGGTGCACAGCAAAATCACCGGTGTTAAAAACGGTCAAATGAACTCTCACAGTGTATATATAATCCACACTTCGATAGTGTGGATTATATATACACTGTGAGTGTTAATTTGACCTTTTATAACACTGGCGATTTTGCTGTGTGGCTCATTTTTATAACATAGTACTTGGTTTCTAGCTGTTTTTTAGCTGGTGCAAGCTGGTCAATCCACCATTGTGTTCCAAAAACCAAAGCCATTGAGAGAGAGTGTCCCGTCAACTCTGTTGACCCTAATGGAAAAAAAATTCACAGCAATGGTGGTTCATGGAAGCTCTCAATAGTTCCCGGAAGTTACTTCGTAACGCATGGAGCTGCGGCTTAACAGGCCAATTGAGGTAAACTTTTAACCCATTTAAAGACCTAAGTCATTTAATGAATAAAAAATGAAGTAAAGCATTTAAAGAGAAAACATAACTTCCTGGAACTATCTGAAGGCTCTATGAATCACGCAACAAGGGACAATTTTGAACTTCCGTTGGCACAACTCTCTCTCTCAATGGCTCTGCCAAAAACCTAGTTTGATCACCACAAGTGGTTTGACCAGCTGCTTGCTTTGCTGCTGCTTTGTTGTCGGTCCACCACGTCAACCAGCTACAGTAATAACCATCTGAGTCAAACTAGAAACCATTGGCCATGTTTTATAAAACAGCCCCTGGCTCAGTATTATTCAGCAGAGCTCATATCAATTCAACCAGGACATCCGTTCACCCATCGATGACGTCAACTCTGTTTTCTGATACTTTGTTGTCTTGATGTTGCTTTGCCCCCTTGAGTAAATTGTTGAATTTGAACCCTACAGAAACCACCACCTGCAGGAGATGTCAGAGTGACACAGGTACTCTTCTGTGTTCTAGCATTGTTTGGCTTGTGGAGAGCTCTCTCTCCCTCTCTCTCTGTTCATCGTCACCATGGGCATTCATTCCGTTTTTTTTTTACTCATTTGCGCGCAGTCACAGGAGAAGAGTCGCAGTGACGCAGATGCTTTTTATGTGCTTCCTCTGTTGTGGGGGTGTCGATGTGCAGGGGGGTCATTGGCTGCTGACTGAGCATCCATACCTGTTTCACAGACTCATGTAATCTCAGATTAGCTCGGGATGTTTTTTTCCCTGTCGCCTTTTATGAAGCCAATCAATGTACAGTTAAGGTTTCAGCTTTTTCTCGGACTGTGCAGCTCATTGAACAGGAATGATGTTTTAGCCGTCCATTTCTGTGACATTTTATTGAGCCTTCATCTGTATGTCTGTCACCTCCGGGGCTGCCCTGTGTCGCGTGCTAGTTCAAAAGTCTTTCTGTGAGCTCTTCCTGCTTCACCAGTCATTCTTTCCCATTACAGCGGAATCCCACAATGCACTGTGCCGTGTGCTTCAGATTCCTTTCGCAGTATGAAAGAGCATCTAGCTGTTTTGATTCTCTCGAATAGACAGCGGAGTCAGTTAGTGTACATTGTGCGGATGTCACTGCGCTGCAAAAAGCACATGTAACAGTATAACATCTGTCACTGACAGAAACAGACACTAACATCCAATCGTGTATTTTATTTATTCAAATTAGAAATATATAAAAAATGAATTATTCAAGCACCTGCTCTGTGGTTGTGTTTTACACCTGTTTATGTTGTTTTTCACCTCAGTTATTCTGACATTGTTTACCTGTGCGTGTGTGTGTTGTGCAGTACTGGAGAGAGCTGTTCTGAGTGGTTACGTCACCCTGTGTGAGTTAAGGTCACTTTGTGGTCACTACTTGTATGTGTGAAGCTTACACTCAGGTCCAGTACTGGCCTTAATTAATATGTGAGTCTCTGTCATAAGTGAGGACCTGCCCTGTGTCATTAGTTAATAGCTGTCTGCCTAAACACAGGGCTGCTGTACTGCCAGGCTCTGGATACAAGGGAAAAACCATGCAGTCCGAGAAAGTATCTGTTATATTTTATTCACATTTTCCAAATTCAGTTTGAGGAATAATTTGTTCAAAAAATATCTAAAATAGTTATTTGGCTGACTTGCATCTCAGACAAAAAGTTTGCATTTGAAGTATTTTCGTTGTGTAGACATTCAGTTTTCAAACATTTCTTTGTGTATACCACAACAAGCATGCAGTTTTCTTGTGTATGGTCACGGTGGTATTACACAAATCTCTCTCTGAAGGCTGTTGGGAAGTTCTCCCCTAAGATGCTTACACACCGGGAAAGACCTGCATTAACAGATTGCAGTACTTTGGATGTAGGAATTTAGAGTGGATATGTGAAAATTAGGCATAGTGACCCAATATATTAAACAGACAGATTATCTACAACTTGAGGTAGAACCTGCAGTCACATTATGATATCTTTCATGCAAAGAAACAAAAAGCAAGAATGTATAAAAAGTTTATTATTGTAATGTCAGTAACACTTTACAATAAGATTAAATTTGTTAATATTAGTTAATGCCATTAAATATTAATGACCCTCACTTTAACAGTATCTAATAATATTTTTGTTAATTTTTACAATTATAATTTAAAATGACTGTATTATAAACAAACATGTATTAAAGGAGTCGTATGACATGGCTAAAACGAATATTATCATTTGTTTTAGATGTAATGCAATGTGTAGTCACGATTTAAGGTTCAAAAATGCTGTATTTTCCACATACCGTGCTTGTTTGTATCTCCTCTTTGCCCCGCCTCTCTGAAATGCACAGATTTTTTACAAAACTCATCGCTCTGAAAAGCGAGGTGTGCTATGATTGGCCAGTTCACCAGTGCGTAGTGATTGGTCGAATACTGCAATTATGTGACGGAAATGTAACGCCTCTTACCATATTTGGAACATCAGGTTTCAAAGCAATTGTACTGACAGTAACGCCCACCTTACTTGTGTATACATTTGGGCGGTCTTAGTTAACTCATACCACGAACTGACATAGATTTGTGGGGGTGTGGTTACACGAGGCGTTTCAGGCAGGTCTGGGTGAGAATTTGCTTTTAGATAGAATGCATCTTTTGTTCGTTCAATTTTACATGTCTTATACATGCATGGGCAACTTATAACACACCAAAGACACAATTAACACGTGTTCGTGCCATATGACCCCTTTAAAGGGATTGTTCAAAAAGACAGTTCTGATGCACCATTGACTACCATAGTAGGAACATTTTAAATGAAAGTGAAAGTGACCTATTAGTCAGATATGGTGACCCATACCCGAAATGTGACCTCTGCATTTAACCCATCCAGAGAGTAGTGAACACACGCACAGCAAGTGGTGAACACACGTACACCTGGAGCAGTGGGCAGCTATCACTGCAGCGCCCAGGGAGCAAGTAGGGGTAGGGTGCCTTGCTCAAGGGCACCTCAGTCGTTACCCGCCGGCCCTGAACCGAAATTGAACCGGCTACCTTCTGGTCACGAGTTTGACTCTAACCATTAGGCCACGACTGCCCCTAATGGTAATGGTAATGGTAATGGTAAAATGGTAGTCAAAGGTGCCCCAGAACTGCTTTCCTAAATTCCTCAAAATATATATTTTTTGTTTTCAACAAAATGACACAATGGTGCCACAGAACCTTTGGTTGCTAACATTCTTCCAAATATCGTTTTCTGTGTTCAACCGAACAAAAAAATTGATACAGGTTTGGAACGACTAGAGGGTGAGTAATTCATGACAGAATTTTAATTTTTGGGTGAACAGTATACAACAGTATATTTGTAAATAAACAGATGAATAAATAATGTTAACACATTATTGTAAATCTTTCAACCAGAACTCTGTTCATGTACAGTATCAGCTGTTGGATTCGACTCATTGGTATTGTGATTTGATGGTCTCAATAGGAGAAGATGAAGAGTAGACACAGTGTAGCCATGTGAACAGCAGGGTTGGATTTTTGCACTGAGGAACTCCAAGTGGTTTAACAGGGCTAGTCTGCCATGTCTGCCAATAAACTGTGGTGTCATTCTGAACTGTCACACACTCACAGACTAAGAGTGTGTGTTAAGATATCTTTGCGGACTTGTAATGTTATTCCTCTATAATATATGCACTACTTGTTGTCCCTGTGCGTTAACTAAACAACCAGTGCATTCAAGTGAATAGCAGTGAACAGTACTATTCTCCATTTCATTCTGCTCGATTTTGGCCCCGCTCCATTACCCTAACCTCTATTTGCAGCCACACACTTTTTATTAGCAACATCATAATCAAAGCGCTTATTATGAGGTGCTAAGGGCAGTAAAACCAATTGAGAAATGAGAGTTTGGCCGAGATGGGGTGCTGGCAGAGATAAAGTGGCCAACTTGGGAAGGAACGGAAGGCAGGCATTCTTGGAGGCGATTTGGGTAACCGAGGTGACCTGGGTTCCCTACACACCCGGATCATTTGGGGATTTACCCTGGTCAGTTATTCAAAGCCAACTAAACCTGCTTGAAGAGCCTCTTCGGTAGACAAAGAGCAGACGTGGGGAGGGCGGGAGGGTTGGTTTATGTAGTGTCTGTCTCAACACTTTGATTTGCCAGAAGTCTGTAGAGCCACAGGCTGTTGTCCTCTCAGTAAGACTGTTTCTGCTGCAGAGTGGAGCAGTCTGGCACCTTTAGGAACAGCAGAACATGGCTAATATGACTCACTGTGAACAGAGACGCGGAGCTTGTGTGGATAGAATGAATCTTACAGTGCTACCAAATGTCTGTCTGCCCACCCAAAGTGCCAGCAAAGTTTGAACAACCTCCTAGCAATGCCCTAGTAACCTCCCAGGACACCATAGCAACCGCAGTACATCATCCTGGCAACTGGCATCATGACAGTGAGTTTTCAGGATTAAGCATCACACGGAAATCTAACGTTTTCAAGTGTTTTGCTACAACATGACACAGTGAGTCATTAATGTGCAAACACTGTTAATGTCTTTGTTCTTACCATGAAATTACTTTATTACACCGTGTTTAACAGCAGTCATTGGAGCCGCTCTGTTGTGATAATAAACAGCATACTAAGTATGCCAAGTCTGAGATTGTATTAGAATCTGGCTGTTGTAAGTACACTTCAGCTTCAGTATCTGGCTGCAGTAGGCGTCGTTCTATGTTCGTTCTCCTCTACTGGGATTACTGCCTGGAGCACACCGCTGTGAGCCCGCCCTGCCACCATAATGCCCGCTGCCATAGACCCAACACAGAGCCATGCCACTGAAATGCCCAGCACAGAGCTGCCAACATAACACTCAACGAAACGCTTTCTGGAGCAGGTGTCTGGCAAATAAAACGGGACTAAATTAAAGAGAGACGGATGAGAGGAAAACAGGCAGTGTTTGGTGTTTTACGAGGAATGGAAGTACGTGATTAATGAAAAGTAGGGATGCACAGATTTAATTGTGTCCAGTATTATGTCCAGAGTTATTGGTTTGTTTTAAGTTTTATTGTAGATTTATTATTTTATATTTTATAATTCATTTTTAATTGGCTTTTATTTTTACATTTAAAGTTAAATGTTAATAACTTTTTTAGCACCTCGAACATTTCTAATTATAGTTTAGTTTAAGGTGCATCCCTATAGGTCAGATAGATCCTATTTAGTACACGTTACTAATTAATATAAAACAAACAGCAGCACATGCGTTTAGCTAGGCGAGTGGGATATTTTACGTTGACAGACGGCGCTGTGTTGATTCGGCCAAGCGCTGGTTGTTTTTCCGTGAGTTTGGGAGGCAGGAGAGCTCCAGTCTTTGTTAGGTGTGGGAGGCATGCTAGGCGGGGAACAACAGTTGAAAATTGGCAGTCAGCGTCTGGCTGTAACCTGTCATATGAGCTCTAAGTTAGTCTTTTGTGAGAAAATAGCAGTTGCCAGCATGCAGAGGTAGTGATTTAGCCGGCCGATAAGCTCTCTGTAATGGCAGGGTAGAATAATTCTCATTGAAGTAGGTGGGTGATTCCAGCCTTCCTCTCGAATCCTGCTGGGACGGCTTTCACGCCTGTCGCAGAGAGGTGAGAAGCATTCTCTTTGAAACAGAGCCCTTTGATATATTTACACAAACGTGATTTTCTCGCTGTAATTGCGCGTTTGAACTGGGAAGGGAAAGTGAGTCAGGTGCTGCTGGGATATTGAATAACTTAAAGCTGTTTTTTGGAAGAACTCCAGTCTGAATACAGCAATGCATTAAGGGTCCTTGAATTTCTTCTTCTGGAATGGTTAGACATGAATTGACTAATGTCACACAAAAAAGCCTAAAAAGCCGTCTGCGGTAAATAAGACTGAGTTGCGCGCATGTCGGTGGGTGTTTTTCAGCTGTGCATGTGCTCCTTTTGGTTCTCCCAGCAATAAATGTACAGAAGACAGCTGAGCAGTCTTGGTAGTCATTACTGGCTGATCGATTTCAAGAGGAAAGAGCCAAGACATACGTCTGTCTCTCTACACCAGACTCAGAGAGAGAGAGAGAGAGAGAGAGAGAGAGAGAGAGAGAGAGAGAGAGAGAGAGAGAGAGAGAGAGAGAGAGAGAGGAAGAGGAGCGTTTCTCGGACCTTGACACCACCATGTGCTTTTTTTTACTCATCTACTGTCTGTGAGTAGATTTAGAGAAGACAGAGAAGCATTGTTCCATGTATGAACTCGTTTTAAGGGAAAGGGAATATTTTATAAGGTCCCTTGTAGAATCTGTTTGATGGCAGAGGTAGACCAATAGGGATGCACGAAATGTTCGGCTCATCGAAATATGTTCGGGCCGAAATAGCAAAAACGCAAGTTCGGTGTTAGGTCGAATGTGTGAAATGGCCGAATATTTTCCGAACATGACTCGTGATACGATCAAGCAGCAACCAGCGCAAGAGAGAGAGAGAGAGAGAGAGAGAGAGAGAGATCACGCGTGCGCTTTATTACTCGCGCAACATTTTGGCAGTGTGTGTGTGTGTGTGTGTCATGTTTTTATATCCCGGTGGGGACCTAAACCTGATACACACCAACACATGGGGATCGTGTCACGTGGGGACCAAATTGAGGTCCCGGGGCAAAAGGCTAATAAATTGTACAGAACATATTTTTTTACATCTAAAAATGCAAAAGTGTTCTATGATCTTTAGGTTTGGGATAGGGGATAGAATATACAGTTTGTACAGTAAAAACATTATGCCTATGGACTGTCCCCACGGGGATAGTCAACCAAAGTGTGGTGTGTGTGTGTGCGCGTGTGTGTTGTGCGTGTGTGTGCGTGGTGTGTGTGTGTGTGTGTGTGTGTGTGTGTGTGTGTGTGCGCGTGCGCGTGCGCGTGTGCGTGCGTGCGTGCGTGTGGAGCATTTTAAAGTGTCAGAGAAAGACACAGCACGGGACTTGCCGCACGGAAGTAAATTTCCGAATGAAAGCGTCTTTACCGGTCGGTAACTTTACTTCAGACGGAAGCGGGCGGTCTGACAGTAGCCCCGCCGCTCGCGTCATCATTTGACATCATACAGTGGTCGCGTGCACACAGTATGTTCTGTGCAGCCCGGCCGCGGGAGCACCTTCTGAGCGAACAGTAAACTTTTGTGGGCGGAGTTTGGAGGAGAGACGTGAACTGAAATGGTTGTCAGTCAGCATCAGTCAGAATTGCTTGCATTGGATGTTTTTTTTTCTCAAATCATTTTGCAATGTAGCCTATAATAATCCAACAGTTTCAGTTTATTCGTATTTTTATTTTATGGCCTAATGTGGAATGACACTTTTTAATGAACTGTTTTGTTGTAGGGGTACAGAGTAACTTACATTACATTCTTTTACCAGTCAGTTATAGTTAAGCCTAATTAATATTCATGAAGGGAGAGGGCTCAATTTTTTGTTTGAATTTACTTTGTTTTGCTCAATTTTATATTAAGTTGTATTGTATTTTATTGAAAAGCAAGACAAATTATAAAAAGCACATTTTGACTATTCAGTTTGTGCAATAGTGAAAAAAATAGCTTAATAAATAGAAGAAATGCAAAAAACCATGTTCGGTGTTCGGTATTATTCGGCCTTCGGCCAAGTGTTTCACATCATGTTCGGCTTCGGCCAAGAATTTTCGTTTTGGTGCATCCCTAGTAGACATGAGATGCTGCACCACTGAAACTGTTCCTGCCTTTTGTTTCTGTTCTGTCTGTGTTATGCAGCTTTTTATTTAAAAATACTTCTCTGCGTGCAGCTGAGTCATTCTACTGTATAAAACGGGTGCCTTTTTATTTTGGAAATACACTTAAAACACATTTCTGATAACAATCTGTCAGACAAAGAATGTCTAGGGTGTTCCAGGGCTGTAAAATGATTAGTCAAGTTATTAAAGTGATAAAACTTTTTTTTTTTTTACATAAGATGTGTGTGTGTGCTGTGTATAATAATTTTTGTATATATAAATACATACATGTATGTATATTTAAGAAATATGTGTATATACATTTTTATATTTATATGATTTATATGGTATATAAATATAACTATTTAATATAGATTTTTTTTTTCTAAAATTATACATGCGTGTGTGTGTGTGTATTTATTTACATATACAAAATTATTACACAGCACACACACAAATATTATGTAAACAAAAATTTTATTTTGCATACGATTAGTCCCGACTAATCGTTTTACAGCCCTACCGATAAATTGTGCCATCTAATGCAAATTTATTTTAAAACATTATGATAGTGTGGGAATGCAATGAAGGAAATTTAATTGGGTGGAACATTTCAAACCAAAATGACATCTGCTTTCCCTATTATCATAGGTTTGCCTCTTTTTATTATCAGACGACAATATGAAGCCATAGAATAAGTACTTTTATTGATGTACTTTATTTATCAGTTATGCGTTTTATGTAATGGTGAATGGTAATGTTTGATAAATCAAGCATGAAAAAAATACATTTTAAATATTAAAACACTGGTTAGGGTAAGATAAGGGTTACTAACCTTAACTATTGAATTTGGTCTGTTGGTGTCACTTTCATTTTATTATGTCATTTAAAATGACAGTTCTCTTTTGTTTTGTGGTAAATAAAGTGTAAAAATTAAGTGGTGGGGTGAGGAATAGAAATGAACAGATAAATAAATAGTTAAAATATTAATATTAATGATACAAATAATAATAAAAATGTTTGATTTTTTTGTTATATTTCAAGTAGAATGACATATAAAAATTCATATTCCTTAACCATATTTGTAAAATATACCATCATCAGATGTTTTAATCGAATAAGCTTAGTAGGGGTGTGACGAGACACTTATCCCACGAGACAAGACGAGACACGAGACTGAATTCACAAGAACGAGACAAGATTTTTTTTAGTCTCTTATTCACCTTAAAAACACAAAATGATAAAAAAATCATTATAAAATCAACATGTATTTTATGAAACAAATTATACTATTTTAATCAATTATATTATGCAGTAATAAACAATATATAAACACTGCTAAATATTTTGTCACAAGCTCAACTAACAGGCAGTAATTGCACAAAAAATATGCTTTGTTTTCTTAACAGGTGCAGCTTTTAGTAAAGAGCTGTGGTTGTTTTCTTTGCTTTTTGCATAGTGCTCGTGCTATCAGAGGTGGCGATAATATCACACTGTCAATCCTCCTTCCTCCACTGACTGAACCCTCATAGCCTTCAGAGAAACCGTTAAAGAGTACATTCCTCAATATTTTTAAGGGCTTATTTTGGTTTATGGAGTGTCCGACAACAAGTTTATGTACATACATGATGTAAAAATACTATTATTTAGTAATAATAAGCAGTTTTTATTACCTTACTTCTTGACTGACTCTCAAATGATTCGTTCCGCGATTCATCTGTGTAATCTCCGCCTTTCCGCCAGCGTAGTCTGATCTGATTGGTCAGATAGTGTAGTCTGCTGTGATTGGTCAGATGGTCTAGTCTGCTGTGATTGGTCAAATGGTCTAGTCTGCTGTGATTGGTCAAACGCGTTCAGCATGTGTCGCAAATGGACCGCCTATCATTACTGCTGTATTACGGTTTGCAGGTGGTTGGATATTAACAGTGTATAGAGAGAGATGGCGTCGATTTTACCTTACCAGTTCGAGCCCGAGTCTGACGAATCATTCTTTAATCCTTATACAGATGCCAGTAAGAAAAAGGACTGTTTTAGACACTTCTCTTGTAACAGTTAGTTATCACGGCATACAGTGTACGGTGTTCGTATCTTCAGATGTTATTATAACTATAGTACACCACGCAGTTCTTGAAATAAAGACTTTGCGAGTTAATATGGTTGAACACTTACATTAGCGCAACGAGTTTATAGCTAACGTTAGGTAAACAAACAGTAACAACCCCAAAAATAACGGTAACGTTAGCTAAACACAGACATGAGATAACGTCACACAAATTTAATTTTAAGTAAAGACAAAAATAAAGAGTCACACTTACAGGTTGTGATTCGGTGGAGCTTACAGGTCCAAATAAAGTTGGTATTGCAACATCTTTTAAGGAAAGACGTTTAATGTATCCTGCAGTAAAGGCGCCAAGATTGATGAAGCAATCTTCGGTAAAATGACGCGCGCAAAGTAAAACGTTCGGTTTATACTCCTTTGGTGTCGTTTGAAAAATAAATAGTAACCATTTTTTCCTCAGAAGTTCTTCCTTTGGTAGTGAAAATAAGACTGACTTAGTTTCACTACATAGAACACAGCTTCTCTTAGACATGATGCACACGTCACGAACGAGCTAGTACAGTGTTTGGGGAGGAGAGAGTTAAGTTTTCGCAGTCAGTAGGCGGGGATTTTTCTAGTGACGTAGGTACATTGTGGTTAAAGATTCGGACAGGTCATGGCTTGTTCGCGTGATTCAGAGTCGATTACCTTTTTTATAAGCTAATAACTTTGTTATTCGTTCACCTTCGGATTTACAACTTGGCAGATTGCTTACATTCAAACACGGCAAAATTAAACACTTCATGAAATGTATTTTTTATGATCTCGAGGAATGTACTCTTTAAAACTACATAAACACATCATGTTTTATGCTAACATTGCACATAGTAAGAGACAGATTATCCGTTTTTGAAGAGGTTTGCCTGTGAATGTATTTAAAATAACGTAATGTGAACTTGCATTTGCTATACTCAACTTGTGGTACAGTCCGCTGCTGTTCAACAGCGCGTTGCGCGCTCTCAAAGCGCTGCTGGCAGCACAAACCGACATAAACACTAGTGTGCGAGGTGCTGCGATGCTAAAGACGCGCGCGAATGTTGAAACTGTCCATCTAGCGCGTGTTTACATAGAGAAACGGTGGGAAAGTAGCCCTGCGAGATGGTAAATCACGTTGTCTTTATGAATGGCCAGGCGGTCACTGTAGCTCACAGCAGGCACATACTTTGTGCAGTTATTAGTAGGGCTGTCACGATTATTAAATAATCGTCTCATCGCGATTGTTTGACCTCATCGCGATGATTTCGGATCATCGCAATTATCGCACATCTCTATAGAAGACACTAGGGGGAGCTGTAGTGCATCTGCATATTGCATATTTTAGTGTATATATTGTTACTAAAGCATGGTAATACTTGTAAAATGTACCACCACAACACAATCACTTAAAAAAAACTAAAACATATACAAATTACCTGCAGTACAATTTAATATTATTTAAGCAAATCTCAGTGTGAAAACCAGTCTACCAAAATTTCATTAACACACAAGTAAAATTTTATTGTAGTCTTGCAAGTGAGAAAAAAACAGACTAGAAGCTTTTCTATGACTGATAGCATTTTAATGGTGGCTTCAATTCACTCCTGATCAATTTACTTCATTTACAAGTATTTGGTGGTTGTATTATTGACAGGTAAAAGCCTAAACCTTAAATATATGATGACCCATTTTTTTCCGATGTATTTCCAAGAAAAAAACATAGTCTTGTATTCAGAACAATATGGTCGTTTCAATTGCTGAATCAAAAATGAATGAGAATTAAATGTCAAAGCTCAAAAACAGACAATTAATCGTCATAATCGCAATGATTTATTAGACAATTAATCGTCAATCAAATTTCGTAATCGTGACAGCCCTAGTTATTAGCGTGTGCTGTACAGTAATGAAAACAGGTCACACCACAACAAAATGTGCACTCACACAAATGCTCCCAAATATATTTTGAGGTCGCACAGTTTAAATATAGGGAGCATATGAGACTAAAATGGTCGCATCTACGTTTTAAGAGATTTGTGTCCATGTTGCATTATTTGTGAGCTTTATAAGCTTTATAAGCTTTATAAGCGCGTCCCCGCCAAAGGAAGTAGTCGCTTTTAGCAACTTGTTAGCAACCGCCGTTTTTTAAGACACAATAAGGCTTTAAAAAAATCACAAGCGGGTCATAATTGGTGTGTTTTATGTCATAGAATAAAACGTGAAAATATTTAGAGGTTTTATTTACCACAGACCTTATTTCGGGCGATTTACCAAAAACCCATTCATAAAAAAACCCATAGACTTTGGAGCGATGGAAGCGGAAGTCCTAAAATGTTAAGTTGCTTCCTGGTTTTGCATACAAAAATATGTCATCTCTGAGCCTCCATATTGCGTTGAGGATATTGTGTTCTCGCGAGACCCATCGGATCGACCACGAGATCTCGTCACACCCCTAAAGCTTAGTGTACAGTATATATTTCTATAAGCCTGTGAAACACATAACAGGATTGAGTTCAGATGTTGTGGACACAAATGCAGCTCAGCGAGTGAGTATATAAACACTGTCAGTTGAAAAGTGTAAGGGCCATTTATACGGCGAGCACTTAAATGCAGCCTCAGTGTTTCAGTCATATGCAGCGTGTAGAATTGATTAGGCCTGGATCTGGATCCGTGCCATCTGCTGCCACCCCGTACCGACTCCGTCGCCATGACGAGATGCTCATTTTGTCAGCCCTCTCAGGAGCAAAGTGCTGCCAGGAGACGACACCAGCATGATTCACCCTGATTTTCATCTTCCATTTCTCGCTCTTTCTCTCCCTGTCTCCTCCATCATCCTCCCTTCACGAGAGGGGAAGACGGTCTTTTGTAGTAGGATCAGTGCTTACAGTGCAGCGCAGATGAAAAGCATATGATCCTGAGAAAGGCATGCTGACAAGCCGTCAGAGAGGTTTCCAACTGCATCTGCCTCTAATGGAGTGTAGTGACCTCTAGTGGATAAGACTGGAACTGACCAAAATTTTAGACACTGCATTAGTGATGTTTGCAAAGATTTATTCAAATTATTAAGTAAGTCTCATGCCGTCTGTGCTACAGATATGAATGGTATCCTAAATGTACACTTTTCACATTCCATTGCTTTGGAAAGAAACATAACTGTCTTGTTAACAGGAAACAGATTTAATAAGCAAGATTGCTATTTAACTCAAAGATGCTTTGTCTCTGTCCTCAATATCCTGTTTCTCTGTTTTTCTCCATTTCCGCAGCTCTCCTGTCATCCTGGTGCGAGGAGCTGGGTCGGCTGCTCTTGTTGCGGCATCAGAAGAATCGTCAGAGCGATCCACAGGGCAAAGTGCCCCTGCAGCCGCCCATGAACTCCATGAAGCCCTCGCTCTCTCATGGGTCAGTACCCAGACAAAACCCTGTTCTGTAGATCACTAACCAACACCCGCTGGAGCTGTTCCAGGACCGGTTAATACCCACAGCACTCTAGCCCCTACAGCAGCTTTCTCAGAACTGAATTTCCTCTCGAAATGGAGTTACAGGCCCGGTGCGGTGATCCAGGACAGAATTGTTTGTTTTTAGGTGCCACGTCATCTCGAAGTCTGGCCTTTTCCAAGAAGCTATTGACCAAGCTTTTAACATGACTTCACCGTAAGGTTGCATTGAAGAATTCCTTTCTTGCAGCTTTCCAAACAATGGAAGATAAAACATGATAAGCTGGGTACGTCAGCTAAAGGTCCGACCGAGTTATTCTTTGATAGATTGCCAGAGAAAGCCGAGCTGCACAGGGTGTCTGGAGTGTTAAAAGTGAGGAAATCCACTAGCTTAGTGATGTTTTACAGAACATTTTATGCTCCAGGGCTGTCTTGGTTTACGGAGAGATGTCTTGAACAAATGTTTCGATTTTATTTTCATGGAAAAACAAAAGTGCTGTAGTCAGGAAGGGAGTGTTTTTTCTTCTGTAAACCCCCTCACTCTTGCAGATTTGCGTTCGATGCCACTAATATCGCATTACTGTTTGAACTTTGTTTTAGTGATGGGTCCTTTCCATATGACAGCGTTCCCTGGCAACAGAATGCTAACCAGGCCCCAGGCTCGTTGTCGGTGGTTACGACGGTGTGGGGAGTTACCAACACGTCACAGAGTCAGGTGAGTCAAGCGGTGCACGAAAAGGAAACAATAAGATTGATATTGATAACGTTGATCTTTAAAACCTACGTGCTTTTGATCTAGGTATTGGGTAACCACATGGCCAATACCAACAATCCCATGAACCCTGGGGGTAATGCACTGGGGTCGGGTATGTCAGCCAACAACCCAGGGATCAACTCACCTCAGTTCCCTGGCCAACAGCAACAGTTTGCGGCCAAAGGGGGATCCAACCAGGCGTACATGCAGCAAGGCATGTATGGTCGTCCAGGGCACCCCGGAGGAGGAGGCTTTGGTGGAAGGTAATGTTTCAACGGAGCACTAGATGGAAGGTTCCAGGCGGGATGATGGGAAATTGTTTGACAAAGAAGGGAGTGTTGCTTCGTAACGCTCTGGGAGATTCAATAAGCTAGAGCAGAGTCTCCCATTAGGGGTATTTAAAACCAAGCCAACACTCGCTTCAAGGATGTTTTTCTGGAAAAGGATGATATCACCTTCATGTTGTGCCAAGCTCATACTGTAATGCACATCCGAGAAATTCTAGAATTCTAGACGATTCTCTCTCGTTTGAAGTTTTACGTGAATTTTCTTCTATTTAGTTACCCGGGTGGTCCGAATGCACCAGGTGGGATAGGCATGCCCCCTCACACGCGACCCCCTTCTGACTTCACACAACCTGCTGCTGCTGCGGCCGCCGCTGCTGTTGCTGCAGCCGCGGCCACGGCAACAGCCACCGCCACGGCTACCGTGGCTGCCCTGCAAGAAACCAACAAAGATATAAACCAGTACAACCAGGTTGGTCACGTTATAAAAAAAAGATAAATAGGCTCATGGTGGCATTTGGCTTCTTTCTTTACATATGGCTGCGTATGTTCATTTGCCTCTCCGCTCTCTCCACAGGTCTGCTCCTCTTTCCAGATGGGCCCAACGCAAGGATACAACAGCCAGTTCATGAACCAGCCTGGGCCCCGTGGCCCTCCGTCCATGGCAGGAGGCATGAACCCGGGTATGGGTGCTGGTATGAATAGTTCCAACATGAGTGGACCGCCTATGGGCATGAACCAGCCCAGAGGGCCCAGTATGGTGCCCTTCAGTGGCCATGGCCAACGGATGCCCCAGCAGGGTTACCCTGGCCCCAGACCTCAATCCATGCCCATGCAGGGAACCAAGAGGCCGTATCCAGGAGAGGTAAGACCACCAAGTTTGTAATGCTGGGTTTTAAAACTTAAAGCAGGCATTTTTGTTTTGCTGAAGCAATTGTTTTTTGTTTCTGTAGCCCAATTATGTAGGTCAGCAGTTTGGTCCCAATGGTCAGTTTCCCAACCAGCAAGGGCAGTACCCTAATCCAAATGCTTCTCGAACTCTTCCTTCTCCCAACTACCCTGGACAAAGGATGCCGGGACAGCAGGGCTCTGGCCAGTACCCTCCCACGGGTGTAACAATGGGCCAATACTATAAGGTACATTTGTTTAGTAAAAATCTTTAGTTTTGTTCATATTATTCATGCCAACCATTAGGGTGAAAATTGTGTTATGAAAAAAACCTTGCTTGCTTTTTCCTATTGCAGCAAGAACCTTTTAATGGTCAAAATAACAATTTCTCTGGCGGTGGTTATGGGTACAATCAAGGAAATGGGGTAAGTCATAAATCATTTGCTTCTTTCACTGGTTATATGCTAGAAGCACAGATATTAAAGGGACAGTTCACCCAAAAATAAAAATTCTGTCATTTACTCACCCTCGAGTTGTTCCAAATCTGTATAAATTTCTTTGTTCTGATGAATACAAAGAAACATATTTGGAAGAATGCTTGTAACCAAACAGTTCTTGGCCACCATTGACCACCATACTGGGAAAATGACAATGGTAGTCAAAAGTGCCCAGAACTGTTTGCTTTCCCACATTCTTCAAAATATCTTCTTTTGTGTTCAACAGAACAAAGAAATTTATAAAGCAATTTTCCTACTGTGGTAGTGAGTGGTGGCCAAGACCTGTTTGGTTACAAGCATTCTTCCAAATATCTTTCTCTGTGTTTATCAGAACAAAGAAATATATACAGATTTGGAACAACTTGAAGGTGAGTAAATTATGACAGAATTTTCATTTTTGGGTGAACTGTTCCTTTAAATAACTTTCCACTTTAGGTATTAATACAGTTCTGCTATATATTCAGGCAGTAATTGTGAGTTTCTTTGGCTAAAGCCGCCTCGGCAGGTTGTGAACTACCCCCACTCGCCGGTTCCCGGGAACCCTACGCCACCCATGACTCCAGGAAGTAATATCAATCAGTACATGTCACCCAGTCAGGACGTCAAGCCTCCATTTCCTCCAGACATGAAGCCGAACATGACGTCTTTGCCTCCACCTCCAAGTGAGTCGCGCAAAGAAACCACACACGAGCGTTTCATCGCATTGATCTCCCTTCTGTCTGCATTACAAGCTCTGTCACAGTCTATCAGAAGTAAACCTCTACGAAGCCTTTGATCCGGCACCTGGAGCAGAGCGCAAAAAAGTCCCATTGCTCATTTATCTGAGATTCATGCATTTTTCACGTTCACTCAGAGCTCATTCATAATATATGCACTTCAGTGAGGAAAAGGTAAAACTAGGTGAACTGAAAGGGAAGCTTCCCACCCACTGATAAAGTTAAAATGGAGTGTAAATTCATCTATTCTTGATGTTTGTTCTTCTAGCCAATCCCAACGAGGAGCTGCGCTTGACGTTCCCTGTGAGGGATGGCGTTGTGCTGGAACCCTTCAGACTAGAGCACAACCTGGCTGTCAGTAACCACGTCTTCCATCTGCGCCCCTCCGTCCACCAGACTCTCATGTGGAGGTTTGTGTTCTTTTTTTTTTTAGTAACAGTTCACCTAAAAATAAAAATCCTCATTTACACTCTCAAATTTAACACTTGTCATGCAGATCTGATTTGGAGCTGCAGTTTAAGTGCTACCACCATGAGGACCGACAAATGAACACCAACTGGCCCGCTTCCGTCCAAGTCAGCGTCAATGCCACGCCTCTTACTATCGAGAGAGGCGAGAATAAAACATCGCACAAACCCCTTCACCTGAAACACGTGTGTCAGCCTGGAAGAAACACCATCCAGATCACGGTCACGGCGTGCTGTTGTGTGAGTATTCCTCCGCCGTGCCCTTCAATAATGTATAGTCTGTCATTTAATGACCATGTCAGAACGCTGTTGTAAATAACGCATGTGATATGAAATCAGATAACACTGATTTGAAGCAGCATCTTTTCTCGTTCACTACGTCTGCAGCTGGTATCAGATTTATGCTTCCGTGTTTGAAAGGTGCACGACACCGATAGTGTATCATGTAAAGGATATTCTGAGGTACGGATGCATGCTGGCGGGTTGTAGTAACGCATTTGTTCGGCTCTTGTTGCAGTCTCATTTGTTCGTGCTGCAGCTGGTCCACAGGCCGTCGGTGCGATCTGTCCTGCAGGGTCTTCTAAAGAAAAGGCTTCTTCCTGCTGAGCACTGCATCACCAAAAGTGAGTAGAGGCTCGGAGCAGATGCTTTAAGCTTTTCCATTGCAGCATTTCGTCTGCCACTCTGCATCAGCATCTCCGTGACCCTCTAATCACAGCCATGCCTGTTTTTCTGCAGTTAAAAGAAACTTTAGTAGTGTAGTCGCGTCCTCCGGGAACGCAACACTAAATGGGGAGGATGGAGTGGAGCAGACAGCCATCAAAGTGTCCCTAAAGTGTCCAATCACATTCCGTCGGATCCAACTTCCTGCTAGGGGACATGACTGCAAACATGTGCAGGTGAGTTGTTCCTGAAATGTGTATTTTCACATAGTTAAAGGGTTATGCCTCTGTTTGAGACACAAAATTGGAGGGTACTTTACCTACTTCATTTTTTGTTAAAGTGACATATTCTGTGAAATTGTGTGATAGCTCAAATTATAAATTGTTATTATAGGATTAGTGTAGAGAATCGGCAGTTGTGAATGCTGATTTTTATGGACGTCTGGTTTTTATGTACTACCTGATTTTTTTATTTAATGCTTTAATGTTACTTAATTACTTAAATGTTTTAATTTGCTTTTTATTTATATATATATATATATATACAGGTATATATATTATTTTATGTATATATATATATATATATATATATATATATATACACTGTATATATTTATATTTTTAATTATTATTTTCATATTTTTTCACAAAAGTTAAAAACTGCAGCTGTACAAACAGGCTTTTGGGTGGAGTGGTTATCTGAAGTACTACCCTAAAATAGAAATTGTGTCATCTGGATGACTTTTTAATACAAATAACAGATTTTTAGGGACTTGCAGTTTCAGTGACCATTTACTTTAATTACTTTTTTTCACAATACAGTGTCATGTAGAGCAGAGGGAACATTTAGACCCTTACTGCATATTTTGTGTTCAATTAATAAAATGGACAAAAAGTCATACAGTACTCTAAAAGTGACAGTGATTTTAATTTTAGGGTGAACTGTCCCTTTAAGGGTTTTAAGTCACAGCACAAGATGTGATGTAACCATGTGCGGACTTAAAGGGATATTTCAGAGGCAAAACAAAATTTCCCCATGTTTTACTCACCCTCAAGGCATCCTAACTGAATATGACTTCTTCTTGAAGAATAATGCCGTTAGAGTTATAATACCACGTATAATATTACTTCCAAGCGGTAGAATGGGAGTGAATGGGCGTCAATTTTTTGAAGCTCAGAAAAGTGCATCCATCGATCAAAGAACTGCTCGACACGGCTCTGTGGTCTTAACAAATGTCTTCTGAAGCGAATTGATGCGTTTGTTTAAGAGAAATATCCACATTGACAGTGCTATTAACGTTGATGTCTAGCTTCCATATTCCGTTTCCGAAAGCTCCTGTGCAGAGATGGCATCCTGTTGGAAAAAAATAAAAAATGCCGCGTTCGTCACCGGAGCTTACTACACGCATGTGTCATTTGCCGGAAAAACAAGCCTCAGTTTCACGCGCAGCATAGGGATAACAGAAGCTAGACATCAACGTTAATAGCGTTGTCAATATGGATATTTCTCTTAAACAAACGCATCGATTCGCTTCAGAAGACCTTTGTTAAGACCACCCAGCCGTGTCAAGTAGTTCTTTGATCGATGGATGCACTTTTTGGAGCTTCAAAAAATCGACACCCATTCACTCCCATTCTACTGCTTGGAAGTAAAAAGATATGTGGTATTATAACTCTCACTGCATTATTCTTCAAGAAGAAAACCATATTCAGTTAGGATGCCTTGAGGGTGAATAAAACATGGGGAAATGTAGTTTTGCCTCTGAAATATCCCTTTAATACATTTCTACTGTTCTTCTCGTCAGGTAGTTTCTTAAAGAATTCAAAGAACAGATTCTTGTCCACTCATTAAAAGTCATCTTGTGTTACTTTACATACAATAACTGTGTGATTTTGCATTGATTGAAATATACTTAAGTGCTGATTTCCTGCTGCAGTGCTTTGATTTGGAGTCGTATCTACAGCTGAACTGTGAGAGGGGAACGTGGAGGTGTCCTGTATGCAAGTATGTGGCACATCACAATGAAAATAGTTTTGACAGTCAAATAAATATGATCTCTTGTTCCCTTTGGCTTTGTGTTTTATATGTTTCTGTCTGTCCCCAGTAAAACAGCGTTATTGGAAGGGCTTGAAGTGGATCAGTACATGTGGGGAATTCTCAATGCTATTCAAAAGTAAGTTTATTAGTAACACATTGAGGCCCATAAGTCCTTTAACAATTGCATCATAATCTCAAGTGTGTTTTTAATATATAGTCATCTCTTCAGCTGAAACTGTCATGAGCTCCTTTTAAACGCTCACCGCAATGTTCTGCTCTTCCAGTTCAGAGTTTGAAGAGGTCACCATCGACCCTTCGTGTAGTTGGAGGCCGGTACCCATAAAGTCTGACATTCATATAAAGGAAGACCCAGATGGCCCTCTTGCAAAGCGTTTTAAAACCATGAGTCCCAGTCAAATGATCATGCCTAATGTGTTGGATATGATCGCCCAGCTGGGTCCCGGCCCTTCGCCCTACACCCCTCTCCCCCCACAGCACGGAGGAAATAACGGCGACTACGGAGGTCAAGGTAGAGGTCAGCACCCACTCAGTCTGTGCGCTCTTTTCTATCTGCCTGTCTCGTAAAATAGTCCTTAGAGTTTTGCAAGCTTCATTGTTTAGGTATGCTTCATTTTTTCCCTTCAATCGTAACGGTCAAAAGAAGTTACGCTCGCAAGCTTTTAGCAGGCCGACTTGCTCTCTCAAGCTCTTTGTTTGTGCACCTCTGAGGTCATTGCTCTTCATTGCTTTTCTCTGTTTTGTGCATCAGGCAATAGTTACCAGGGCCATGGAAACTTTGACTTCACCCACAGTAACTCTGGTGGCGGAGCTCCCATGAATGACTTCATGCACGGACCCCAGCTCTCACATCCACCAGACATGCCCAACAGCCTCATGTCTTCTGACAAGCCCCTCACCCACGGCATGCCCGACTCGGTAAATCACCTCAAACTCTTACTAAACAGCCTTTGTTAAGTTGTTTTGTATTGAAACATAGAAAACAACTTTGGACGAAATCTTTCCATCTGTGTGGGAGAAAACGTTTATGGCTGTGTTGTTTCTTTTGAAAGTTTTGCTACAAAAAATCTAACAAAAATACAGCAACTTCTGCAGAAAAATGTGTTAGTTTTGTTTTTCAATAAAAACATCCTTACACTATTTTTTTATGCAAAACTGCATATGGAAACATTCCGAGAATTAATTTAAGACTTAAATCACTTTAAATATTAAATATATGGGCTTTGGGCAATATACTATGCATAATAAACTTGATTTAAGGTATTAATTGTAAAAACAAGTCTTCGTTTTAACAATTTTATTTTTTAATATCGAAGAATATTTCAATATTTTTACTGATGATTCAAATTATTTTGCAATAAATACATAAAAAAGAAAATTCTGTAGATCGTGATGTGGGTTTGGAATGACACAAGGGTGAGTAACTGATCATTTTCACAGAACTATCCCTTTAAAGATTTTTCCAACATCATTCAGTCAAAAAGAATTCTTAAAACATGAAGGTTTATGTGCTCTGGAATCAACTGCATGGCATCGTTCTTGCTCTCTGGCTGGCACTTGAGCTTTCATTTGGAACGCTCCGCCCTACACAGGGACACTCATTGCTTCTCTCTCCTCCCTCTGCAGATGTCCCATCCCGTGAGCGTTGATCAATCCCACGCTTCCATGCAGCCAGGCATGCACGCATCCCCCCACCCCAACAGCCAGTCAGCTCAGCCATTGCATCACAGCGGCCCCCCATCGTCCCAGCCCCCACGCCAGCCTCCGCCCCCACTGCAGCCCGGCCAAAACAGTCACCCACATGCCGATATGACCTTCAACCCCGATGGGCAGGCAGGTGGCCAGGGACCTGCAGACATGCCCGAGCCTTCACTAGATGTGAGTATTCATCTTTTTCTACGTTCATTTTCGAGTCATGTGCTTCTAACATTACTTGGAATGATGGAGTGATGTTAGCATCATGCATTTCACATGGTCCAAAGCATTGAGCGTTTCCCAGGAGTTGTGTTTAGAGTTCTTGGAGCGTTCAGAAATAACTGCAAATACAAGATCGTATCGTATGGATTGTAAAGGTGTCTGTCTGTTAACCTCCGCAGCTTCTGCCAGAACTGGCGAACCCAGACGAGCTGCTGTCATACTTGGATCCCCCTGACCTCCCGAGCAGCAGCAACGACGATCTGCTCTCCCTCTTTGAGAACAACTGACTTCCCTCGCTTGGCCTTTCCGAGTGGCCCTAATTTGTTTGGCTGTCAGGAATCGAGAGGCACCCTGCGGACAGACTGTGTATTTTGCGAACAGGAAACAGCCATCCTTTTGCCTCCTCCTCATGTAAATATCTCACTCTTTTACAAGCAACCTTTTCCACGCGTGTATGGCAGCCATGTTGGTTGGCACTAAAGTGATATCTTTCAATACTAACGGAAATACATGTGCAGCTATAATCTGTTCATACGATGACATCACACAGGACCGTCTGTGCGCTCACTAGGAAAGTATTGTAGCATTTTTAATTCAGATTTTTTTTCCTTTTGTGAAAAAGACCTGAATAGAAAAATATATATAAATATATATATATATTTCTTCCTGTAATGACCTCTGTGTGTCCGCAATTTCTTGAACGTTCGTTCTTCCAAGCTCTACCACCACAGCTTCCCGAATCCTTGTCAAAAGTCCTCAGCCGGATGTTCGCACTAGTTATCTGTCCATCTCCCTTGAAAAAGCACAAGAGAACTGCGTTAAACTGCACCTGGAAGCTCCTGTCAAGGAAACAACGAAGGGAAGAAAGCTGTTCTCACAATCACCAGAATGACGTAACGCTCCCATCCCAAAAGACTAATGATGGGAAAGTCCTCCAACAGTCCCTAACTCTCGTTTGCCCAATTTGTCACGTCATCGAACGCAGCTTTTCTAGTAAACATTGCAGCACCTCATTTTCTAACGCGTTTCATATGTCCGCCACCTTCAGGCAAAGTTAAACAAATGCTAGAGGGCATCACAACATACATTTTTTCCTTCAAGGCAAACATTTCAGCACTGTACCTTTGGCATTGTGCATCTTCCGACAGACTGTACTTCCCCCTGTAATGTCCTCTATGTACTAGAAGAAAACAATTCACTTTCCAAAGAGTAGTCAGTCTTGTGTTACCTTCACTGTCATCTGCCTTTGTGATGATCCTCCATGCATGAGGTTTGGTCGTCTTAGGCTCTTGATGCCCGTACCCCACTTTCTACAAACTGCATACAATGATTGGACGTCTGGTGTTGCCAGTCGTCCCTTATTTTAGCGATGGTTTCGTGTTATGATTTTTTTTATTCATGAACTGTTAAATTTTGATTTTATAATGCACAATTATATTGTTCATATTATGGTCATATATTTCCTGTTTTTACAAAATGTGTACATTTATCAAAAAATGTCCATGAATTACCAAAGTTAAGCACCCTGATTTGGGAAGGTTACACACATTTTGGTTAAAATGGTTAAAAATGCGTAATTCTCTTCACTTTTATCGTTCTGTTTACATGTAAAATCATAGTAATTTTACAACAAACAATGAAGAAAGCCTTTTTAGAATATGTTCTATATTTATAGATTTTACTTTTTAATTCAACTATATAATTAAAGCTATATATTATCTCAGTAACCCATCCGTGCATACAAAGTGACAGAAACTGTACATTTCAGTAAATTGTTGCATCTCAGTAAGACCTTTATGTCCAAGTGTACATGGTGAATTGTTTTCTTTTATTTCAAATCAGTAAGATGACCCTCGGATGATTGTAAGTATTTATGATATTTGTAAGAATAACATTTCCATGATGTTGATGTTACTCGGAGACTGTCTAAGACGCCTGTCATCTGTACAGTCGAATACTGTTTGAAATGTGTTTACTGGATACAGCATCACAGTTTGAAACATGTTTCCATTTTAAGTTATTTTTTATGAACTGCAATATTAGTTTTTCTGTTCTTCTTGATGTAGAATTATGTACAAAATGATGTTTGTTTGTTGACAATTGAAATGGAACTCCAAAACGAAAAGTTGGGTTCAAGTTCTATAACGTTTCGTCTGTAGTATACTTGTATATCCTTTCAAAGATGCACTGCCACATATTCGTTCCCACTTTGTAGACACAAATAGGCATAAACTGAACTTAAAGACTCCTTAAGCCGGCAGAAGTCTGAGCTGTCACATGCTACGGATGTACAGATGTCGAGGGGACGGCCGGTGCTGAGGCTGAAAGAGAACGGGGTTAGTTGATCAAGACTGTGTTTGCTATTCAGCCACAGGTGGGGATTCGGAGAGAGTCGAAGAGAAAACAGGGAAAGGGGCACATTAGGGATGCATGTACATATGTAAATGATAAATAGAGACACGTTAACAGAAATGTATTCATTTTCCCCAGGGGAATATGCATTGTGTATTTAGAATCTGTAAAGCTTGCATCCTCGAATCAGAATCTAAATTGGGTAAAATGAATCTGTGTTTGTTAGCGTCTGTGGAACCTCTCAGCATTTGTTCACTTTTGTAAAATATTCATCCCACATGACTGAGGAATTTGGGAAGGGAATAAAAAGAGACACATTTGTTTTACATTTGTGTAATATTTAGCTTACGTGTATTGCTCCATTTCTTGTGTACTTAATAAGGTGCTACAGAAAATAATGAAGTAAATCCTGGGGAATAATTTGGAAAAAACCGGGGCCAGGAGCGGTTCCAACAGATTGTAACCAAAATCCAGAGTTTGTACAATTTTGATATCATGATCAGGAAAATGTAAAAAAATGAGGTACAATCTGAGGTGATTGGCGCCAAATGTTGCAGATGTCTTTGCTTGTACATTCTGTTGTACAATCATTTCATATTCTAAACTGGTCAGAAGAAAAAAATGACGAAAAACTAATTGTGATTTTTAGTCTTGCAAAACTGTATGTAGTTAGATGCTGTGACATCCTAATATTTATCTAATAAATATGTATTCAGATGAAACCGTGTATTTGATGTTTTATTTGGCATGATTGCATTCGAGTTAAAGAAATAATAGTAATATGCACAAATAACATCAGGGCTATTGTGAGATATTGTCACTAGCATGTTTTTCCAGGTATATTTTGCCTAAAACATGTTTCTGTCCCTGATAAACCTGCATACAATATGCTGGTAGTTGAACAAAATTCGCTAGTTTTAACTAGTTTTATTCACCAGTGACCTTCAGATTACATGCACAAATAATGTTTAATCTGGGAAAAGCAAAAATGTAATCATTGTATTTGGCAGAATATCTGAATAAATTAATAATGAATACATAAGTGACAAAATTCGCTTAAACGTAAAACAAATTTTATTCACCAGTGACCTTCAAATAACATGCACAAATAATTTCACTGTATTTGTCAGAATATCTTAATAAATAAACAATTAATTAATACATAATTAATGCATTTACTTTTTACCCTATTCATGTTGGTAATGTTCAACAAAGTGCACGATACTCCAACCATCCACGCGGTGTCGCTGTGGATTTTAACTTGACCATAAACGAACTGTCACATGCGTGCTTGTGTGTACGGTAGTGTTCGCCCGGTCAGTTCTCCTTGAACACTGGCTGGTTCCTTCGTGTCTGTGTTGATGGGTTTTCAACGCCCTAGCAAGAATGTTGCAGATGTAGAATCGTTTAAAATATTGCTCTGTATTAGTCGCTGCGAACAGGCTTGTTTCTGGACCTCCGCAGAACCCTCTTGTGTTTATGGACATTGCAGCTGACGGAGAGTTTATTGGAAGAATTATTATTGAGGCAAGTTATGATTTATTGAAGCTGACGCCACAGTTATTTGTCAAGTTTGTGGTAGGCTACATTGGGTAAATAACATGCACAATCATTCTTCTTGTTAAGCTCTAATGGCATATAAAAACATGAAAATGTTTGCCAGTACGCAAAGAGGAAGGCTAACTTGTGTATACTGTCGAATCCGATGTCATTATAAATGACAACAATAGTACTCAATCACAGTAAATAAAGCAGTAGCATTGAGATGTTACGAAAATGAAGATGTTTCTTACATTGCATATTTCATTTGCAGCTCTTTGCTGCAGTGGTTCCTAAAACAGCAGGTAAACATGCATTAAAGGAGCAAGTTAGTTCACCTTGAAAATGCTGTCAACGTTTACTAACCCTCTTATCATTTTAAACCTGTGTGACTTTCTTCCACAGAACGCAAAAGAAGATATTTTGAAGAATGTTGGTAACACCCCCCCCATTCACTTGCATTGGTTACAATAGAAGTGAAAGGGGGTGGGGGGGGGGGGGGTGGAATGCTGTGCTCTTGTGTAACCAACATTTTTCAAAATATCTTCTTTTGTGTTCTGCAGAAGAAAAAGTTATACAGGTTTGAAATGACAAGAAGGTGAGCAAATGATGACAGAATTTTCATTTCGAAGGTGAACTACTCCTTTAAAATAACTATACATAAAATGTTCAATATCATTTTACAGTTCTTTTCAGTGTTCATGTGTTCTTGTCTTTCAGAGAACTTTCGTGCGCTTTGTACAGGAGAACATGGTTTTGGATATAAGGGTTCTGTGTTTCACAGAATCATCCCGGAGTTCATGTGTCAGGTAACTGCTTTCATGTTTTTTTCTTTGTGATAGATGAAATGTATGTATATGAATGTTGTGCCCTAAAGTCATGTCATGACTGATGCCTTGTGGACAGGGTGGAGATTTCACTAATCATAATGGCACGGGCGGAAAATCTATTTATGGAAAGAAATTTAAGGATGAGAATTTTAAGATGAAACTCACCGTACCAGGTAATGCCACCACTCATTTACCCTGAACCATTGAGGGCTTTGTACGCAAAACTGACAACAAAACCTATATTACACTACGCATGTGATTGTGACAAATATGTGCATGCACTTCCATTGAAGGCCACAAAGTGGTGCTAAACCTCCCTTAGTTGCAGATTTTTAGAAACACATTTTGTAATCTCCAAACAAATGACCTACTTTCAAAAAAAGTCAAAGCCAGTGTATTCTAGTGCAGTTTTGGTGCCAGGGGTTCCTACCCCAACGAACCCTTTTAATAGCTTTAATCTGCTCAAATAGTGTCGGGTTGTGTAATACATGACTGGATGTAATTGTAGTAGAGAACCATAACTTGTCAAACCCAGATGTTGTCTCTCTTCCGAAGTCCCCCTTACACACACTGTTTTTCACTATTGGGGACCACTTGATTGTTATACTTTTACTTACACGTAATTAAATAACTCAAGTTACAAATTCACCCATGCATTGCTGATTTTCTTCCTGGTAGGTGTGCTGTCAATGGCAAACGCTGGGCCGAACACAAATGGATCGCAGTTTTTCATCTGCACTGCAAAGACAGAATGGTATGCTAATAGAAATCTTATTTAATTATTACCCATCCAAACTGTCTAAACTGTTTATAGGCTTGATTTTCTCTTCCTTTTATCTTAGGCTCGATGGCAAGCACGTTGTGTTTGGTCAGGTCACAGAGGGCATGGAGACCGTCTCTCTCATGGAGTCCTATGGTTTACATGATGGAGGAACTGTAAAGAAGATTGTCATCACAGACTGTGGAGAACTCAAATGATTGTGAAGTTCTAAACAAACATGTTCATTTTGCATGTGTAATAAATTATTGGTTTTTATTATTAACTAATTATTGGTTTTATTATTACCGTTACTAACCTGTTTCTGTAGAATTTATGCATCGTCTGTGGATTCTTCAAGATGTTTTATGCTTACTAAGTAAGCGAATTACTCAAGTATACTTACCGCAGTAAGAAAGTATTTTTTAATACCGTATGAGAAATAGATAGTATACATTTCCTCATGGCCTATGACTGATTTCCAAAACATTTTTGGGGTTTGTAAATTAGGATAAAAGCTGTATGGAGATTGTTTACCTTCTGAGAACTATGCCAGAAAAACCCAGGAGGTATTTGGAATAAATAAATTACACATGAAACTGGTTGTGACATATGGAATTTCTTCCAGGATATTTGCGTCCCGTGCCCTTTTTTTTTAATGACTCAAGGCTGTTTTCCAGATGAGCGCCGGCTACAACTGCAGTATATCTGGTTGCGTGGCGTGCTTTTTAGATCTTCCTGAGAATGATCCTAAACCTTTTTTTAGACTCTATCCAGCAACAAGATTTCCTGTCCCCTAAAACAGGATATGACATCCTGTTTGGCTATGAAGCATCTCCACCTCAAAAGTTGAAACTAGCAAGAAACTCTTCAACATGAACGTGTTAAAACAATATTGAAAGCAGAGACTGGTGCTACTTTTATGATGTTCTGTAAAAGAAATGGAGACAAACCGAGCAGTCGTTTTTAAATGGCGTGTAGGTGTAGCTTATCACAGTAATGTCTTATGAAAGTAAATTATGAACCTTTGTTGAAAACAGTGCTCTCCTAAACGAAACCATATGGGGTCTGAACTCGCAACTGGTTTGTTTGACTTCTCCGATTGCAATGTTGCTATAGAGACATTCTAGTTCTAAGTTTGCATTGTTGTAACAAACTTGATATAATTTGGGTCTCCACCCTCTTGTGAAGTTTAAGGGATTTGGAATGTGTAGACCAATTACTTAAACTTGGCTTCAAGAGACACGGCCAGCACCATTGCCAAGCACTAACATCCACATACAGAGCTCATATGTTTACAATCATTACATGTAATTAGGTCAAGAATGGAAAAATACACATCCATGTTTTCAAACCTGAGTTGTTGCAAAGCCATCTTTGCAAAGCTCTCTCGACTGAAAGAACCGCTCTTCAGCCTGTTCGACAATAAATGAAACTGATGTCAGAATGGCAGGCATTCCCCAAGGCTTCAGATTGGGTTTTCAGTTACACAAGCATCATTCCCCAGGACCGTATCTAAATAATTAATCAGTCCATACAGCCTTCAGCGTGACCGATTTAAAATGGACAGAATTTCACAACGCCCTAAGATGGGCCGAGGAATATGCTGAAATCCAAAAGAGGCCGTACATATATTTTGGCCCAGACAGAAATGTCAAATTGTGCTATAACACAAGGAAAAAAGAAATAAAACAAAGACACACATGGTTGATTTAGTCATTTTTAATTGAACAAACATCTAAAAGCACAGTCTTCAGTTTTCCTAACTAACAAATAAGGCACATATCGGAATGCCGTTTCATGGACGATAAGCAACAGATTTGATCTCACCTCACAATGTGATACTTTCCTTCAAATCTCGTCACTCCGTCCAATCCAATATGATCAATATGACGACAAATATTTTACAGACTTTACAAATATGAGTTTATCAACATGAGGGTTAAATCAGTACATTCTGTAATACTAGCAGTGAATAAAGGCATTTATTAATGACTAACAACTAGGTGTATTCTACAAAAACTATATCTTGCCAGGAACTAAACATGTATTTTAAATAAGAATACATTGCACAAATTCTAGTTCTTGAATCATTAAAAAAACATGCACATGCAAACATCAGTCCCAGATACTTTGAAAATATATCTTTTTTTTTCGTTTTGACACATGAAGGAAATATTTCAACATCATTCCTGGGCTTGGCAGTAACTGGAGACATGCCTAACTGGAGCTCACAGTTTCATACAGTAAGGACCTAATTTATTGCAACAATGGTTAATGTAAAAGTCTTCTCTGGAGTTAGTCACATCTTTTGTCACGTTTTGCATATACGACTTACAGTGTGTCAGTCGGTCTCTGTTATGTTAAAAGAGCTGTTTGTAACATTAAAACAAAGTGTTGTAACTATCACATAACTGCAACTCATAACATCCATGCTGTATTGCAAACACACCAATATTCTAAACAAGGTTAATATATATACCAATAACATCTAGAATAACCAAACACAAATAAAATGGCTTGTAAGGGCATAATATGTACCAACCTTTGAATAATATTCTATGTAATCATCAATATTTTCTTCATAGAGTAGCTTTTGTTGCATATTTTATACAAAAGAATTTAATTGTAAAACAAAAAAAGAACAAAATCCTTCCATAAATATTTCTGTAGGATATAAGATTACTGCAAAACATCAAAGGAAACAAAAACTCCCAGCAAGTTGCCCTTTTTCACACACAAATATTGCATCGTAACATTTTGAAATAGCTAACTTGATAATGATGGCTATCGAATATATACACAAAACACATACTTGTTTCTTTATAAGGGAACGAAAATCTTGTCAAATTGCTCCAAAATCTCTATATTGTTTCCAAAATACACATACCTTTAATAGAATAGAAAATAACACGTTTATACTGAAAGTGAGCTATAAAAGTCAAGTATATGTATTTCAAGACAAAAACCACATGCGCAAAAAGCACTTTGTATAGTTTTAAATGCAAGTACGCTCTTTCTCAATACCACAAGCTCTGTCTTCTTCAGTAAAGCAGAGAGGAACGTTAGAACACTAAAACATCACGGAAAGCTCGCAAACAAATAATCAATTCCATTTGTGTCAATCTGCATTCAACATTTACAAAACTTAGGCCCGTTTCATTTTAGCAAATGAGGAAAATCTGAGTCTTGTACAAAGTGCAACGCAACTATTTTAATGTGACCTAACAAAGCGAGTTTTATAATGAAGCCTTGCTCTAGTGGTGCTTAGATCATCTATTCAGAATTACAGAACTGATGATGAATGACATTGATCCCAATGATGCAAGGAAACCTTTAAGTGTAGAGTATCCACAATGATTACGATGAATCCGCAGTAATCGTTCATTTCGCTGCTTATTTTCATTACGCCATTCATTACGGTGTTTATCAAAAAGCAGAGGAACTCATTCCAGCTGAAATGAGGCTTGACGTAAACGTTGGCGCGGAGGAACGTACACACACAGTGGAGCCATGAGAAATACAGGCTCTCACAAACGATAATGACGTTCAAGGAACTAACAAGTTCTTGTTTTTGAAAATCTAAAGTGATCTAAAAATCGACTCCCTGGATGATTGTTTGATTCAATTTAACATCAGAAAATCTACAAATTCTATGCTGAAGTAACGAGAAGGCGGCATCGAATAGTTCTCTTCCACAGTATCACACATGACATCTGTTACTGAAAATCCAGACTTGTCATAACCGAGCCGAGTGACTCAACTAAGGCACTAGAGACATTCCCTTCACACAAGATTAATATCAAGCAGAGTTCATCCCTATGAATGAAACTAATATTCAGACAAAACATAATATGTGGACTCCAAAGTTAAGTAAACAATTATACACATTGTATTTAGCATTAAATGGGTTTGACTTCATATGTACATCAAGAATCAATTAGAAAATTCTCACAAAATCTCTCCACTATCCAAACATGTAAAGCTACTGTACATTTAATATAAGATGATCCTGGGACATAAAGTCAAATATGACCAATTAGTACTTCATGTAAGCTGTAAAACGAGGTAAACAACTGTTTCAACAAGCTGTTTCATCATGTAGAAATCCCATCCTCATGCTCTCGTTGAGACTTATGTCTCGCTAAAACGTCCAATCGAATGTACCCAAAGTGTCATTATACATCTCCAAAGACTCTTCGAAATGACTTACTTTACCATCCTTTCCCTTTATAATCACATATTGCCCACCCAGATAGAAAATCCTTCCCCAAAATCACAGTTTTAACAGGGTGAATTAATCAATTGTTATGCAACTAAGCTTGTATAAATCTACACTCATGTTGGGTTTGGCAATGCGTATAAAACGTACATAATGCACATATACAGTACAGTTCACACAAAAATACAAATTTTGTCATCATTTACTCACCCTCAAGTTGTTCCAAATCTGTATATATTTCTTTGTTTGGTTGACCACAGAGAAAGATATTTGGAAGAATGCGTGTGACCAAACAGTTCGTAGCCACCATAGTAGGAAAAGTGACAATGGTAGTCAAAAGTGCCTCAGAATGGTTTGCTTTCCTACATTCTTCAAAATATCTTCTTTTGTGTTCAACAGAACAAAGAAATGTATAAAGCAATTCTTCCTACTGTGGTAGTCAATGGTGGCCAAGAACTGTTTGGTTACAAGCATTCTTCCAAATATCTTTCTCTGTGTTCATCAGAACAAAGACATTTATACAGATACTCGAAGGTGAGTAAATGAAGACAGAATTTTTATTTTTTGGTGAACTGTTCCTTTAACCTAGATTTCATTTCATCATCACAACGATTGTGTAAAAATGCATTATTTCAACACTTTTCAGTGCAAGGGAACTATTAAATCTGAATGTTATAAATGAATGTTTGCACACCATGAAAAGATACCGAGGCTGTGCCTCACAGCAGTGTTATATATAAGAATGGTTCATCATGTGTAATTCAAACACACTCTTCATCCTGAGGCAAATAAACTCTGGAACAGGTGTCATGTTAAGGAACGCTTTCGAACTGGTAGCATCTGGACCAAAAAGCTCAATGTTTGACCCTGTACTACAAAAAAAAAGAACGAGCTTTATCTGGGTTCCTAAGACAGTCAAAGCAGTTCTCTGGCAACAATTTACAACGTGCATGATCACATTTCAAAGGACGGTGATGTTGTGCTCAGTTCTGCGAATCGTCTAGCCATGGCTTGGTTTTGATCATCAACACACTTCATAAAACGTAGAGACAATATGACAGCGTCGATGAAAACAGACGAATCTGCCTAAGATGTTATGGTTTTGCATAGTTGCCAACAACTTGATTGAACTTGACATTTGGGTGTTTTCTTCAGCGCTACATGTAGCGACTTCACGAAATGATCTAACGTTTGGCAATTCATACAAGTACGTGAAATAAACAAACAACGCATCTAGACCGAAGCATGAGACAATTCTATTCTACAGTAGTTTCTAATGGCAAGAGGTGGGGTTCTAGATATATAAACACAGATGTAGTTATCCCAGTTTAGTCAATTCAATTGCACTACAATATAGATACAATATACAAACATAACAAATAAATATGTGACACAAAAGCTAGGGATGGAAAGTCCATTATCCCTCTGTTAATTCACAGTTAACATGATGTGCTGTTGACCCAAAACTCTGTAAAAGGCACATGGGCCCTTGGCTGAGTGAACTAACGCCATAACATCGCTCGACACGTCGTTCACTAAGCAAGGAGAATGAAGGGAAAGTCTGTAAACACACGATCAGAGGACGCAGCGGTGAGGTAATCCACCGTGCCCTGGACGGATACGAATACTGTCAGTGACATCTGTTCCAAACATATTCAATTGTCCACTATACACATATGACCAATAAATGTGACGCATGCTGATACACAAAGGCGTTACTATCGTTAGAAATATTTACATTTTGGCACTTTTCACTTTTCTCGGAGCGCTTAGTAGGCAAAGCAAAGGGGGTGGAGGGGGCAGAGGAAGTAATACGACGACGGGGACCTCCTTATTGCACACGACGGCAGTAGTAGCCCAGGACTTTGCATTTCTCGCACAGATGTTGCGGGTGCTCCTTGCTCTGGTCGGAAACGTCCAGCCCATCGGGTTTCTCTAAAGGACGCTGAGGGAAACAGAACGTGAATCACAGTGAGAAGTTTTCGAGCACATCATTCAGGTTGAAATGCGAGATTTGCTTTAACGTTTGGCTAGACTCTTTGGAGATATGGTTTTGGAGACAAATATCAAGAACGTGCAAGTCCAAGTCTAAAACCGTGACGGACAAACCACAGGGGTGTGTCAAAAATGAATTTAGGACCGTTATCGATGGTAAATCCTTGCCAGAAGTACACGCTTTGTTATTAATACTCCATTTCATTTATTTCCAATTATTGTCCACATATGTTAACTGCAAAAGAGGATTTTAAAGCAACTCTAGATGCCTACAGGATTCCATTTCTCATGCGAATTGTTATTACGGCCGAGCTATAAACCACCACGACCACGCAGGCCAGATTCAAGAGTGAATCTTTGTCTTGGACATTATTCAAAAGACACTGAGAACACGTGTGAGCCAAATCTTTTTGGCTGTTGATCACAAATAATACTCCTGCAATTATTTGTTTTCCCGCCCGTTGCTTTTGGAAGATCGTTTTACAATCTTGTTATTCTTTCCTGTACATCTCAGCGGCGCTCCGTGAATTACGGAAAACCAGGTTAGAACGGGCCACTGGGAGGAGACAGTGCTGTAACCCAAGGGAGTGTTTGCTCGAAAAGCCAAAAGGTTTTGCGAAATGATCATTTGAGGAAATGTTCAATGCCGAATTAATAATTTGGCAACGTCGTCTTAATAAGCAGAGTTCATCCCTGCCAAAAATGGAAAATGCCAAAGCAGGAAGTTTGGGAGGGCTTTCCATTATACCTCTGCTCTATCTCTGTTCTCAAACTGTAAAGATGTCAGCCTGTTTCCCTGTGCATGTCATTAAATATGAGAATGATAAAAGCAGGGATCTCCAGACGCCTGCGTCTCATGCATTCAAGAGTAAATTCTGGCTTTTATATGTGACTGTGGAATTGGCGATACGGAGTAACTTTCACTTAATGGCCCAACAGGAACTGCTGATGATATAAAATGCTTTACACTGTGAGATTTGGAGAATTAAATGATTTCCATACTCCACATCTTGGATGAAAGATTTCCATTGTGAGAGGACAATAAAAACAGTATTCTCTTGTATAGGGAAAGACGACCAGCTGCAAACCCTTAAAGGCTTTTTGATATATATATTGCACATCGCACACGCTTACTACAGGAAACATGTTAAGTGGGTGAGAGTGACAAGCTAAAGAATTTGCTTGTCAGAATGGTATTACCCGTAATACTCCCTCCTGTGGATGAGTTTGACTTTTTAACAGCTGCTTCATAAAGCACAATGGCTGCAATGGCATTTAAATGCACAACTGCTTAAAATAAAAATGAAATGAGTGCTTTTCATTTGAGATAAGTTAGAAAATATTAGAACTTTGAACTATGAGTAGTGTTGCCTTAGAAAAAAATAATCTCTTTCTTAAAATGTTTGTTTTGTTTTGCAGTACTAATATCTACAAATTTAGTAATTAAGATTCAATACTTTCTTTAGAAGCAAAATGACCTAAAATAAGAACTTTCATAAATAACAAAATAAGAACCTTTCGGAAAATAATATAAAAATGAAGTCAATGCTTATGCAAAAATATCAGACAATGGTGCGAGAAAAATAATCAAGAGGTGAAACTTAATTTAAGTGTAAAGGAATAGTTTAACTAAAGATACAAATTCTGTAATCTTTTATTAGAATCTGTATATGATTCTTTCTTCTGAAACATTTGCATACTGTTTTGCCTGGCCGGGGGGCTGCTTTAGAATTTTAAAGTTTTACTTAATTAATATTGCATATAGGAATTTATAGTCTGTTATATTTGACATGTGCTTCTCTCTCCTTTATCTTAAATGTGTGCTTTCACTGTGCGTGCGTACGTGTGTGTGTGTGTCTGCGCGTCCGTGTGTGTGTCTATGTCTATGTGTGTTAGTACGTGTGCATATTGTGTGTGTGGAGTGTTTTGTATGTGGGTATGTCTGTCTTCTGTGTTTTCACCTTTTTCTTGTTTTTACAGGTACAACTTTAATTGTTTTGCTTATAGTCAATATGTCTCATGTACAGCTGCTTTGTAACAATGAAAACTGTAAAAAGCGCTATATAAATAAAGTTGAGTTGAGTTGAAACCAAAAGATTTTTTGAAAAATGTCTTGGTGGTTTTGTGTCCATACAATAAAAGTCAATGGGGGGCAGTGTTGTTCGGTTACCAACATTCTTTAAAATATCTTCTTTTGTGTTCTGCAGAAGAAAGAGAGTCATACAGGTTTGGGATGACACAGGGATAAGCAAATCATTTTCATTTTTGTTGTACTATACCTTTAATTTACTAGTGTTTATTTTTCTTTCCCCGTTTTTTAAGCATTAACTTACTTTTTACACTTTGTTTCAGATAAGTTCATATGGGTCCCTGCTTCGCAAGTAAATGTATTTTGATTTAATCATTTTAAACATTGTACTAGAAACAAGACAAAAATCCTTAGAAATTCTTTTTTTTTTTCATTTCATTCTGAAATAATTCATGCTTTATTCACACTTTATTCTGATTGTCTATGCGTTTGAGTAGACAGCCGCATAAGTATCTGCACTGTTTTCATTATCCATACTTCCTGTAAAAGGACCCCTTCTCAAGAGTTCTGTGAATATTTGGGTTAGATGGATGTCTTGGATTTGTGTCTCAGGTTTCAAGCGTACCCGCTGGGCCCCATCCACAAGAACTTCTAAGAAGATTACACAATAGGTACACACCACACACATATCGGCCTACAGTAAACTCACAAATGAGAAAAACCTGTATCTAGCGTTTAAAGAGACAGTGTCACAAATTTTACGAGTAGTGTAATATAAGAATTTTACCTGTTTATGAGGATAAACATTGATATGGCACTTGATGCATTCCTGTCCCATGTTGGCCCAGGAGTTTCCACTCATCCACTTCCTCTTGCATTTGGGGCACTTGTATTCACCAAAGCATCTCTTCTTGCCTTGATATGGAGTCAATCCTTCGCCTTTGGGTCTGGCCTGTGAAGGCATGTCAAAGAGTTTGATTATTTTAACAGATTTGAGTTTGTAGTAGCTACAGTACGTTCTTCAGAGCAGCTGAAATGGTTCTGACCTCAGTCTAGCTCCTGACCAATTAGAAGACTGTGGGTTATGGCAAATTTGTGTAAATTTGTGAGTGGCAAAATTGAATGCAAATCAGGCATACAGTGCACTTCAATGTTTTTAGAGAGCTAAAAAAGGGAACATTTTTGCGTATCATGCATCATGCAAGTACAACAGTGCAGTAGTGTAGTATACAGTTACTGGAACTACATTAAAATGAAAATGTTTATTGGTGATTAAATATGTGCTGGAACCACCACAGTAAAATTTGCAACTGGTCAAATTTTATGCAAACCTATTTTGGTATTGTGGGAGGATTGGCCTTAGAACTGACCTTAGCCTCTCTATTTTTTCCTCGAGCCGTTTTAGGATTAATTCTCAAGTGTATGAAGATTGGTAGCTTGCAGCCAACTGCTTGGACAATTCTGATTTATATATTTTACACATAATAATAGAAATCTACTGAAAACCTGTTTTTTATGAGTAACATGCTTACACTTTATTATGGGAGAAGTTTCAAAAAACAACATTAACAATAAAGACAATGTTTTCCCCTGGCCCTGAGCATCACAAATGCCATTTTGATGAATCTCCAAATGCAAAGTTGCATTTGTGTGTGCTTGTGTGCTGAACTGAAAAAACACACAAAGCGCATCAACAAACATAATGTTGGTATTTATAGCGAGCTGCTTCTAACATCTCAAAAGTCATCATCTTACGCTTGCTATGTGTGGTATGGCAGACTTCACCTGAGAATTCAGACTGCAAGCAAACCACTGCACAAATCCCAGAATTCTGAATACGAGGAATTCTAATGATTTTAATCATGTGAGTGAATTCTAACCCTGGATAATTGTGCTGTGGTTGATCTCTGGTCAATGCAGTTCAACATATTTCCTGTTTCCTATTTTACTCAACTCCTGCAAAAACAAAGAATTACAAAAGAATAGAAAAGCAGTACCGTGCTACAAACCTATTCATCTGGCTTTGATTTTGGATAAATTGCTGTGGCACAAAAAACAATTTATGATGTAAATCCCTGCATAACCGTTGCATAACAAATTGTCCCCTTCCAGGTTCCTGGAATGTTTATTGCACGCTCTTAAAGGGATAGCGCGATCTAAAGCTTCTTTACTGATGTGGAAGAGATTTGGAACTGAAGCTCCAGGTCCCATCTGAGTAAAGGAAGGTGATATCATTCATTAGCATCTGCTCCATCCAACCAAAGCCAACTGGCCAACTGACATGCATGCAAAAGACCACCTCCCAGACCTTAAACAACATGACGCAATCGCTCATAACAAAACTGTCGACAACAGCTGGAAGCCATGACGTTTGTGGCTGTTGCTTGGCTGCTTTCAAACCTCTTAGACTGATGCAAGCCTGTCCATATGACTCTACCAATCCCTCCAGTAACGTAATGCTGGTGGTCTGGCGTGGGTGTGGACAACTGGCATCAGAACCACTAACGTGGGCCTGACATCACTGGTGTCTTTAAACATTTAGGATCTCAATGAAGAGAATTGTTTTAGTGCTGCCCTATTTTGCTATTCGTTTTAACAACAGTAAAAATTAATAATAAAATGCTGTTGTTTTACGTGGATAGGATCAGAAAAGTTCTTTGCACTGCAGACAAGCAAATAACATGTTAGCCAATGTAGAATTTCCTAAAAGTTATAATGGCTCCTGGGCATCTCTATGACAGAGATCTGATCAGCAGAATTCACAACTCTATGAAAAAGGCTCTATATATTCAGCACTGCAGTGGTCTCTGGGTGAGAGCCAGAGGACACACATGATATTCTGTTTACAGCAGTCTGACCTATTTTGGTTGTGTTTTTTATAGATTTCAGACTAATAGAGGGACACTGACAATATGAAGGAAACATGCTGAAATGAAAATTGTATGCTTCTAGAGAGATAAAATGAAACATTTCTGCTCCAGTAATAGAAGGAAATAAAATAAAAATAAATAAGTACATTTATTTATACACAGTACTTTGCAAAAGTCTTAGGCCACCATCCGTTTTCAGTAATGGTGTTTAAACAAATAATGACCATCTGATTATTTGTCAGTCTCTTTATTAGAATACAGCCAGTATTAATATAATCCTAATTTCTAAATCTAATTGAATGACTTCAGGAGAGTTCAAGATGCGCTTAGTGTTGCTTAAGCAACAAAGCTTGTGGTGGGCTGACGTTTGCACAGTACAAAAATAAACTGCAGTATTATTATTAAAAAATATTAAAAGCATTTACAGAGTTGGTGTAACTTAATATTGAACAGTGTTGATTTTCATTAATTATGTTGCAATAAATAAAGGTTTATCATTTGACACACATTAGACAACCACCGGACCTGAAATCCACAAACAGACCTAAAAATGTATTAAATTACCGTTTTGCTTTGTGAATATTCTTCCCACAAAATAAGCAATTGCTCAAAACAAAACACATTTTATTTTCCAAATGAAACAATAAGGAAAAGGTCTACTCGCTCTACTTACAGCCACCACCAGGGAAATGATAAGCCAATGGTGTTGACAGTACCGCCACAATCTAAACAAATCCAGACCAAAGCCTGTGTGATTCAGATGTGTGTTTACACAGTTCTACCCAGTGCTCTAGAAGTAATGTGACCATTTCAACTCAACTCTGAGCTTAATGGACACAGCAGGTTTGTGCAAATCAATTTAGCTGTTTATCCAATGAAAATAGAGCTAAAAGACAGGAAGGGAATCGATAACAGCAACATCGAAGGAAGTGTGTGATATATCTCTCACGACCTGTGAGTGTGCTTCAAGTCAATAGCTGGGTTTTTGAGGTTTCGCATCGGAAACAAGTGATGGAAAGGGCAAATTTTGAAATAAAAACCGTTGATTTATTTATTTATTGTTTGCGAAAAAGGGTTAATGCGAATAATGGGAGATGAAAACGCATTTGCCGAATACATTCCTCCAAAAAGTCATATAACTGCAGACGGCGTAACCTGACTAACCAGCATTTAAGAATGACCATAACAACATTTCAGATGCTGTGCAACAAGATCAGTACTCTTGAGCAAAATCGTCAAAGCATTTCTGTAATGGCCTCCCAGTTCCCCAAACAGCAGCATTTATTGCATTTCGTCTGCTTGCGCAAGTAATTATAATTATATATGAAAATTATTATATTCACTCAGTGGCTTCTCTTACTTTTCTTACTAATATTTAGTGCCAGTTTATTGGGAAGTGACGGTTGACTAGTACACAAACGTTTTATGCAATATTCCAATTTTGCGCATAAGTTAAATTCGCAACTTTGGAGTTGTTTTTAATCCCCATGTCATGTTTTTGTCCTTACAATAAAAGTGCATGATGATTTATAATTCCGAAATAACAATTAAGAACCATAAAGGTATCCTAAAATAATCCCGAGCTGCTGGAACATTCTGCTCCCTTTGTGTTATATAGAATAATGAAAATAAAATGAGGTCGAAGATGAATTTCTGACTGAACTATTCCATTACGATAAACGTTTTTTTGGAGAGACGCCCTCACTATCCAGCTGTTTGAGTCATAGTTATTGTTTTGGAGCAGAAATTGAAAAAAAACGTCATCCACCATGAAAACACAACCATAAACACACACATGTAAAGCATTTACTGCCTGTCAACAGCGGTAAGGTGAATCCAGTGTTCCAAACCCCATCACTCCACCATCGTCCAAACAGCAGGGTCACTCTTTTAGCATGGGGAATGCTAAGGACATTAGATACAAGTATTCAGTGACTGTAAATGGTAAGGAGGGGGGAGGGAGATCATATCGAGCGTCTCCTCACCATCCCCTCCAGCTGTGTTCCCCTCGGAGGCCAAAGGGGGGATGGGGGGACTCTGACTGTCCTAGCAGCAAAGCCAACCTTCCCTCAACAGGACAAATACCACAGTACGGCAGTCATCGCTTACAGCTGGAGACTTTCCTCCAATCAGGCCCTACAGGACTAAAGTTGAAGGAAATCAGAAGCAGATGGGTTCCACACTGGTATAACATGAGAAAACTTGACGAGTCCCCCCCTTTCAAATCACAGCACTGTTTTCAATTAAGGGTGCCAGAGGAGGAAAGTGAAAGATAGTGATTTGGAGTGTCAGCGTTTGGAGGCATCCGCAGCGAGAGATAAGACTCATCCAGTGAGAAAGAACGAACGAACGAAAGAACGAACGACCGTAAGAAAGAAAGACCGAAAGAAAGAAAGACCGAAAGAAAGAAAGACCGAAAGAACGAACGAACGAACGAAAGAAAGAAAGAAAGAAAGAAAGAAAGAAAGAAAGAAAGAAAGAAAGAAAGAAAGAAAGAAAGAAAGACTGAACGAACGAACGAAAGAGATGTTATTTGATTAACTTTTGTCATGTATTTAATAGTTATATTCTATTAACATACATTTATTGATCATTTATAGATAGTACAACAAATGCACCAATTTTCAACTGGTTTGTTATTTTTCTGTGTGCACATATAGTTAATCAAACATTAGGATATCCACACATTCTTGAATAACTGTTGATGAAAATAAAGATGAACTCGAGGGAATAAACACGTGCACAGAAACACATTTCTGAGAAGCAGAGCACCACACAATTGTGACTGCTTAAGATTTGTTAATGCCAAGCAGAATTACGAAATTTTTCTATATCCAGTACATACACACAAACATTACCAATACTGATATACCACAGACTTCTACTGTTTTTATATAGGTTAATTATAAATTATAATTATTACAAACCAACCCAAATCACCCCACAATAAACGTTCTTGAAATAAAACAAATATAATATACAGTATACAGTATATATATATGAATAAATAATATTTTTATTTATATATTTTTTATCTAGCAGAGGATGTCCCTGAATATCCTCAAAAGGACGTTTTAACAGAAGTAACTGAAAAATACAAATAAGCACATAAAATAAGTAATCTCAGTCGGAGTTGGATTTTCAATCTAGTTGGATTTACTTAATTTTGGCACACAGTTTTAAGTAAATTTACTTCAAGAAACCGTGTGCAAAAAATAAGTAAATCCTACTCGTTTTTTTCAGTGTATATGACGAATAAACCATACCATGTGTCTTATGGTGTGACAGCAAACATTTAGAAAACTGTTAATAATATATGATTTTCTATTATTTATAAAATAGCATAATTGTCCGTTTTTTCCTAAATTATTGTCACACCATAGGACACAGGTATTGGTTAACTATCCATATACATATTTCATTTACCATTAATAATAGTGGACAGTATATTCCTTCCCTAAAAAGTCCTGTGAATTGGTGTCATGGCTACGCTTTCCACATGTAAACAGACTGAAGGTACCAGCGCGTGTTAGAGAGCTCAGGGTCATTAGCATCACAATATGTGAATGGATCAAGCGGAGCTCTGTCTGGCCTGGATGAGGAGATTCAGGCAAGGCCAAGACAGAGCCTGCAGATGGCCTTTCCCATAGTCTCGCATACAAGAATGACAGTGTTGAGCTCATCAGCTGCGTCTGTGTGTGATTTCCGGACTGGAGCAGGCATTCCAGTCAGGTGCGCGCTGGTGTTATTTATTAATCCCCACTAGAGCGTCTAAATGAACCTAGTGTTTTCTTGGGTCTTTCTGTGTCCCTTTCTTGTGGCTGCAGCTGTCTCTTTTTAGGCCCGAAAGGCAAGGACGGCATCGCAGAGACTGACAGGGGAGAACAGGTGTGGCGTTAAATGTTAAATCTGTCTGTTCATAATGTCTCAGTGTTAGGAAAAACAATCCTCCTCAAACCAATTGCTTTGAGACTTCTGTGAAACCCCCGACGTGAACGCAGGTTAAGTTGATATTGACACATTATAGCTTTGGTTGCTGACCTGAGGGCAGCCTTGACATTTTTTTTATTTGATGATTAGTGTCGAAGAGTCCAGAAGGGCTGATATTGGATCCGCATTCGTAACGTGAAAGGGAAGGAAGCTGCGAAGCCGCTAATGACCAAAAACTAGAAATTAACCACTAACACCTCAGCGTATACTTACAACCCTTGAGATCCTAACACTGATAACTATATCGCTTCTAGATCACATCACACGTTTGCAAAACGACTGGATATTTGTTCAACTTAATGCTACTCCCCCTTAAAGGGATAGAAAATCTTTCATCCTTTACTCACACTCAGATTGTTCCAACCTAGAGGTGGGCGGAATGGCCAAAAATCTATTTCACGGAATGAGTCATTTTATTTCACGGTAACGATATATTTCATGAAACAATCTCCCATTATAATTCTATATTTTATATATATAAGATTATATAATCTTAGATTGATTTAACTAATTTATTTATTACAGTTCATTTAAATGCTCACCATAGTTAAAATGTAGGCAAGTTATGAAAATGTACTAAAGATATCAAATTAAGTTCTGATAATCAGATGTATTATTTATTCATATTTATCTTCTGGCTATATCATATGTATACAGTAGGAAGATAGACAACATATATAACAATAAAGTATCATGAATATGCACAAACAATGAGAGTACAGTATATGACTAGTGTTATAAACTGGTGTTCATGAGGTCTGTACTGTGGGTCTTTATCGCTCTTCACTCTCTATTAGATGAGCAATTTTAGTGTGTTGCGACTCTCTGTCTTTAGGTTTGTTTATTCTCGGGCTTGTTTTTGCACTGCGAGTCTCTGGTGACTCCTCACGCGTCTCCCAAAACTGGAGGTAGAAGAGCGTCACAAAGCGCTCACGCGCATCATCGCGCATTTCAACGCAAGTTTCACCTTGGCTCGCCTGAAGTTAAACTTTATAAAACTATTAACAGCTTTTCAAAACAACCTGACTTCTGAAATACGTGTTGAGAATGAGCTTTTTTAAATGCTGGCGCAGATCCCTGCACGAGCACTGCGGGTGAGAGAAGCGCCGGACTGGAGCGGATCACTAAACTACAGACTGAAAGAAGGTCAAAAGAATGTTTGATTCGTTCATTTGTTACGGGTGGATTAATTCATTAGTTTTTTTCAGAATAGCGCCTAATTTGCAGAGCGCCGAGTTAACCACGCCTACTTATTTACATTCCGCGGAATACACGGAATAGAAAAATCTCTTACGGTTGACATTTTATTCCGCGGTAACGGAATATTCCGTCATTCCGCCCAGCCCTATTCCAACCTGTATAAATGTCTTTGTTCTGCTATACACAAAGGGAGATATCTGGAAGAATGTCAGTAACCAAACAGATCTCATCCCCCACTGACTCCCATAGTATTTATTTTCCCTACTATGGCAGTAAATAGGGGATGAGATCTGTTTGGTACAACCTGAGGCTGTGTAAAGGATGACAGAATTTTTATTTTTGGGTGAACTATCCCTTTAAGCGTACAGTAAAAATTCTCTGAACAAACTATTTTGAATTGTGAAATCAACACATATGCAGCGGTCACTCATTGGTTATAAAATGCAACACAGATTTTGGCCCTCACTTTTTTAGGTTATTACAAAAGCTAAGCAATGTTTTCCAAGTATTCCAGATAGCGCTGGACAGCTTCCTGGTTTTTTGGCGTAGGCCCCTGGAGTTTGGCTGCTCCCTCTGCCAGCATCTGGAATCCATCAGTATAAACAATGGAGGCCCCGGTGCTGGAGCCTCTCGCCCGGGTCCCATGGGACTCCAACTCCACACAGCACTAGAACACCAGTTCCACCAGATACAACGCGCTCGATTATCCCACAAAGGAGATGAGCGGAAAACTCAACTTTCTACTAATCTGTGTTTAGTTTGGATGGGATGCAGATGAGATTGGTTTGCAGATAGATGCGGAAACACACACTGATCAAACTCGGCCATTCCTGAGGGTTCGCTCTGTGAATTACTCTGTTTATTATGATAATTATCTGTGAATCTTTTGATTAAGATTTTGTTCTTGTAACTGAGTCATATTCTACATGATGCACTGTACACATAAACATGACAACATATGTTATGGATTACACTAAACAAGAGAAATTTGGCTTCAGTTTACAACAATCAAAAACTTTGAGTTATAAAATATGGGGGTGCACCGGATCCTTTAGGAGTACAAACTTGTCCTGTTCACGAACATATTACTGGCAATGAGAGTTCATAGATTCCAGACTAATATAGAGAAACAAGCCTATATACACGGACTAGTGTGAAAGATGCAGAAGTATAGGCAAAGTGTGAGAGAGTCTTTATGCTAAATCGAGCTTGGAACACGCTCGTATTTATTTATGCAGATATATTTATAAATCTAGGTAAGTCAAGTACCACTGGCATTCAGTCAAAACTAAGACGACACAAAAATATATATGATATATACAGTATAAGGCTCTAGTTGCACAAAGACAAGCATTGCTTGTGCTCTTAATTTGTTCACGAGCAGCTGCTCTTTGCGAGCAATGACTGCTGAGATAAGCATTCTTATCCTCTACAGTGATGGCTATATATAAAAAGCCATACACAATCACTGCATGAATACGTTTTGTACTTGTGGTGTTAAAACAAACGTTAAATTTTGTTTGTGAATCTCTTTTTGTTCTTTTAGATTTTTGTCAGTCCAAAAAGCACAGATCAATAAACAAATCGAACAAATCTAAACATTAAACTAAAGGAGCAATGTGGAGATTTTAGCGGCATCTAGTGGTGCGGTTGCGAATTGCAACCAACGGCTCACTCCACCCCCTCCTTTCAAAGCACTACGCCACAGTGGCTGACACAGAACTAAGATGTCGTCTCGTTTTCGCTTCTTCGACATATTTACGTGTTCTGTAGAGCAGTTTGTCCGTTTGGGGCTACTGTAGAAACAACATGGCGAATTCCATGTAAGGGGACCCGCGCTGTATGTAGATAGATAGCTCATTCTGAGGTAAAAACATAACGCTTCATTATGTAAGGTCTTTATACACCTCTGAAGACAGTTACGTATATTATATTGCATTTCTGTCAATAGATCCTCCAAATGATTTCACACTGGGCCTTTAAATGTTTCTACTGCAGACTTATTAAACAAATACTGTTTTAAAATGTTATATATATACACGTTTTAAAAATACATATACAGTATAAATAAGACTTGAATAATTAGAACAGCAAAAATAAGACATCGTAAATAAGCTGTCATGTTTGCCAAAACGACTCATTCAGAGTTTAAAACGGATCAGTGCACCTCTAAATGTGACACCCGCTCAGCATCCTCACCCAAGGGCATACTTTTACATGCTACACTTCCAAAAACCTTTCCAGCCATGAACGAAAAGTAATGACAATATAAACTTCGACTGCCCTCCAAATGTTCCTAAAGCCTCAACAATAGTTTTCAGAGCAAAAACAGCAAAGACCTCAATATGGCAGCTTCATCTGGAAGGTGAAAAACACAACGCTCAATAAATCATTTCTTGGGAACCAGCACTCTTCTTATTTATAGGCAATAAAATTACATTCTGTCACACTAATAAATGAACTAGTTATTAACATACCGCAGTGTTTTCTATGTACCTCACTGCCCCAGTTTCAGAAAGCAAACAAAGAGAGATTTCCAAGAGACCGGCCAAAATCGCACATATGTTACATTAAGTTAATATGGAACATATAGCTACATATTATGACAATAATTGATCAACAAGCATACAGCGCAAAGGGACATGCTGCAGGAAATCTCTTACCCACCACATTACTCACACAACCACAGAATTAAATGTACTGTATTAGTATTAATGTACCATCTTGTGTCCAGTTAATAACCCAACTCGATTTAACACTACTGAATGTTCAACTAAATGTTATTTTAAGCTCAAATAATACGATGGCAACCCTGAAGACAAATCCACAAAGCAGTGTGAGATTTACTACGAGGCAATCATCCCAGTGCTCAGTTACAACTGGTGACAGGCAAATAGCTGGCAAACCACTGATGTTTTTCAAGAGGGCTTATCAAACACGACAGCTATCTATCCCGCAGTAAACACTGGAAGTGGGCTGGTGCTGCAGATCAAACCCCATATCCAAAACCAGAGAGAATCGTAAAACGACTTTTCCATTTAAATTTAGTCAGAACAAATGTGGGATTTAATGAAGGCCCCTGTCAGTGCAAACACCACCAGGTTGGATGGCTCTGCCGAGTCTGTTACGCAGGCAAGTTTGGCATTCCCCTTCTAATTAGGAGTTCATCACACATAGTTAACTCAGTGTCAGTGAGGACACTAACCTCTGGTGCTGTCAAACTAGGTCATTGTTTTAAATCTGATTAATGAGTTAACATTTATTTATTGTAAAAGAGTACACAAAAAGGCACTCTTGCAAGGCCATTGGTTTTTTAGCATATTTTTTATATATTGCTGCTGTCCTTCTGAAACCTTGTATGTCCATATTTTGTGATTTGTTTTGCCATAAATCATTATCATTAGTCACCCTTTATGTTTGTCACTGGGTTTTGAAAATATCTAACCAATAAAATGTACTAAAAAGTGCTTGTGAATAGGGCTGTCACGATTATTAAATTATCGTCTCATCGCGATTGTTTGACCTCACCGCGATGATTTCGGATCATCGCAATTATCGCACATCTCTATAAAAGACACTAGGGGGAGCTGTAGTGCATCTGCATATTGCATATTTTAGTGTATATATTGTTACTAAAGCATGGTAACACTTGTAAAATGTACCACCACAACACAATCACTTAAAAAAAAAAACTAAAACATATACCATAAAAATAACCTGCAGTACAATTTAATATTATTTAAGCAAATCTCAGTGTGAAAACCAGTCTACCAAAATTTCATTAACACACAAGTAAAATTTTACTGTAGTCTTGCAAGTGAGAAAAAAACAGACTAGAAGCTTTTCTATGACTGATAGTATTTTAATGGTGGCTTCAATTCACACCTGATCAATTTACTTCATTTACAAGTATTTGGTGGTTGTATTATTGACAGGTAAAAACCTAAACCTTAAATATATGATGACCCAATTTTTTCCGATGTATTTTCAAGAAAAAAACATAGTCTTGTATTCAGAACAATATGGTCATTTCAATCGCTGAATCAAAAATGAATGAGAATTAAATGTCAAAGCTCAAAAACAGACAATTAATCGTCATAATCGCCAAAGCCCTAAAACAGACAATTAATCGCCATAATCGCAATGATTTATTAGACAATTAATCGTCAATCAAATTTCATAATCGTGACAGCCCTACTTGTGAACTTTGACAACACAGTATTTAATCATTTAAAAAAGTACAGTGTTTATTCCATTATTTTCTGAATTTACTATGTATACTATGCATGTATTTAGCTAAAATTATCATTTTTGTTTAATTCTGTGAACTAACAATATTTCTCCCAAATTTCAAACATAAATATGGTTTCTATTTGCTTTTATTTGCAGAAAATGAAAACTGGAGAAAAAATGTCAAAATAACATAAAAGATCCTCTGTATATTCACTTTTAAGCAATACAACAATAATATTTGTACATGTGTATTTAGGAAAAGTTTAAAAGTGGTAATCTTAATTTTTATCACAGTTTGCATGTATCTTGTCATGCTTTCAGTCTTTCACATTGCTGTTGGACGACTTTGTCACTGCTGAGGTTTGATTTTGTTGTAATTCAACAGACACTGGACTAAAATGGCAACAATACATCTAGAAATGTTGATTAACTAAAAATGTGGAATGATCTCTTAATTTTTTCTGTGGCTGTATATATCATTTTTATTCGTCATTTTAAATATTTATATTTTTTTATATAATTTTTGAAACAACCCAACATTTTTTACATTAGATTTATCAATTTGGCAGACGCTTTTATCCAAAGCGACTTACAAGTAGTAGAGCTAATAACATTTTGTCAACAAATTAGAGTGTAAATTAAAAATATGTTGATAAAAATTATTTTTAATATTTGTGTCAGGAGTAATGAATCTGAGCCACCAATATTTAAATTAAAAGAAAATCCAAATGCCATTGTTTACCTTAGTTTTGATTTATCTCTTCTGCATCTATTATTTATCTGTTGCAAAAATATCTGCATCATTTTACCGCAGAAGATTAATAATCCAATTAATAAACACAGTCACACTCTCTGCCAAAACTATAATTCTGCCGTTTTCTGGAACCAGGATCAGACGTAAAATGTAAATAATGCCCCTATTTCTTTATCTCCCAATCTAAGACACTAATATTGGCTGCACCTATGACAGCATGATTTCCTACGCAATACTGATCTAAACCGACCCACGACTGGCGATTGCTCAGAACATAAATGCAAGTGTGAGGTAAACAGTCTGTTCTGAGAACACAGTGCTGTTCATTCTCATTTTATGCGAGCTTCATTGTTGTACGTCATCCCTTCCTAGTTTTACAGGAAAGGACATCATCACAGAGACACATGTTACTGGCTTTACGCCATCACAGCTGATCCAATGTTGCTATAGTAAATGATGAGCTCTTCCTTATCACTACAGCTTGTCAATCAAGGGAGTAATTCAATTATAAGTGACATATTTATGAACCAAGGGTTATGGGAACCACGCTTGCACTCAATGCCTCTTTTGTCTAATGTTCCAGGGTATAAAAAAAGACGTCTCAAGGGAGAAGGAATATTGTTACGTTCTAGTCCGTACTAGCACCCACACTGAACGAACACTACAACAAATGCTTTTAATCCAAGTTTCTACCAGCCACACGAGATCATTGAAAACTCATTAGATCAAAATCCTGCATAGAGCATCAAATATGGAGGAGAGATTGATTGTGGAAACTGGGAAATATCAGAAATTATATGTCAAATCTTACAGTGTAAATCATTAAAAACATGGAGATGAATTGCTAAAACTCAATTCTGGATGTTACGCTTCATGTGTCCTTAGTGTGGACAGAAAAATTGGTTGTCACTGGTGTCTTGTCACATTATGAAGTTTATGTTGGTCCATTACAGGCAGGGTTACTGGAAGCGATCTAGGTTAGCCTGCCAAACAACCAATGCAAGATCAATTACTCAATAAGGATGATGAGGTCCCACCCTCAGTTCATTTAGTTCTCCAAAGAAAATTCTAAAAGAATACACAATTCTCAAGCCTTGCTGAATCGAAGTGTCTGTAATACAGGTAAGCCCTCCATCCCCTAAAACAAACCAGAGCGTGTTTGCTTATCTTAGCACACCAATATGAATCATATTTGAAATCTCCTCGCCAGGATTACCCTTTAATATCTGTCATAACATTTCTATAAGCATTATTAATATAACCAAATCTGGGTTTACAGGTTCAGCTCGGTGTTGTACTTGAGAAAAGGTGCTGGTGGGAATTTTATTTATGAATGAGCACATTGTGTTCTTTGGTGTCTCAGGAGGTGGTTTGCTCTTGGCCCGATGTGTAGATAAATGTTTTCAATGTATTTAGTTTCGCTGGAAAAATGCAGGGGGTTCACATTAACACTAGCTGGCACTGGCGCAACATCTCCCACAGATAACGCTGACTTTTCTACTAGCCCGTTCTGATCGTGTTCGAAATCATCTCTCTCTCTCACCACCCATACATTCATCATGCTAATGTAGCGTGCGGCCCTTGAAAACACGACACGTGTGATGGGAATTGTGGACTGTATGGAATGGTTTCATAGCAACTGATTTAAACAAACTAATGTTGTTACCAAAGTCGATGACATGGGACCCTTAACCGCCCTCCTCTATATTCCTGATAACAATAATTTCCTAACAATGTCCTGCAATAACTCCATATTTCTAAAAGCATTCACATGTTCAGGATTTTTGTTATCACAAGTCCTGCTTCCAGGAAAGAACCTCTTGCTCAAAAAACTCAATTCCCATGGTTCCCCGTGCCAACCCGGCTAACCCCAACCACTTGTACAGCTGCGAAATGGGGTTAAATTACCGAAGCAATGAATGACATGAGCAGGTTGATTGGCCGGTGCGTAAAAAGATCGAGGTAATGTATCTAAATGTTTCCATCTTATTTAAGAGCACATGGTTGAGATAGTGAAGACCATGTACTGCATCGCTATTTCTTAAACGAAGCAGACCTCTGATTCCTAGCAATGGAATTACTGTAGGATGCTGGAGTACACATGTAAAGCATTTTATATTGCGGTTTGTCACCGTATTATCGTACTATCTGCTCATCTAACACAGTTACGATAACAGAAAGGGATTTATTGAGTAGTAAATACCCATGTAAACACATGTCTCTGCTGTTTTCAAAGGAGAAGAGGACTGTCTGTTATGTCTCCAGTCTCACAGATAAGCTTTGTTTACATTGCAGCTTCTCGCTGATGATACCCCGCCAATTTTTCTTTCACATGCACACGCACACAAAACTACATGTTCCTGGAGAGGAATAAATTCTGTAGGTAGGACCAGGAACCAGATAGACTAGTGTGTCAAGACTGGACTGGTGCAGAATGGAAGGAAGATCACAGGTCAGACTGTAAAAACATTCCCATAATGCCCTCCCCCCCTAAGTCACGCTTTCCCTCACACCCCCACTACTTCCCTGAACCCTTAACAGCCGCCACAGTGACTCAACACAGGCCTTCCAGCTACATGATACACAAGAGACTAGAAAAGACTGAAGATACAGTTCATAACAGTGTGGGTTTTACAATGGCATTCTTATAAAAGCAAATAATGTAAAATCTTTCAGACTTTATTTGGTTTCACCATAAACCTAAACATAAATGTTCCAGGTGAACATTTAAGAGGATGTTTGCAATGTGTCAAAGAAGGGTCAGACACTTTAATGATCTCTGTGACTAGCATAACTATTAAAAATGTTTCCAAAACAACAGCTACAATTGAGGAGATAAAATGGTGATGGCGAAGCTTCAAGGAACGTTCCATGTTGATAAAAAAAAGGAATGCTATATCAAAAATAAGATGGTATAAAGTAAAATTACAATACGTTTAGATTAAGATTACTCATAAGCATGATAGAATCACTAAGGGCGTTTTCACACATGTGGATCGATTGCTTTGTTCCGAAACCAGGGGTTAAATCGCTACAGTATTGCAATTTATTTTAGTTCGGTTCGCATTCACAAGGCAATATTTCCAAACGGACCAAACTGTGTTAATAAAAGTCACGTGCGAGTAAACTCTCCTTCGATTGGTCAGAGTGCATCTGTTTATTTTCCCGGGATTCCGCTCAAAGATGTCATCCATCAGGATGGACAGACAGCAGCTACGCGGCATTTTTGTGGCTTGTTTGGTTACTGCCGTTACGGAGTTTCTTTGCCTGCTCTCGGCACTGTTCAACCGACCGATTAAATCCCATTTGTTTTAAGCGCTCGCTAAACACTATAAATTTCGGTGTTTTTGTGAGTTCTGGAGAGCTGTTCGGCGATGCATTTCTTCTGACCAAATTTCAATCAAACACTTCACTTCTTCCCTGCTACAGTCCCTGATACAGTCTGGAGCGTTGGGTCGGATGGCTTTCACACGTCTAGCGAACCGCTCCAGAGTTCGTTTGCAATCGGGCCGAGACCGCCTGCGATTGTTTTGGGGCGGATCCTAGCGCGATTGCCGTGTTCACATATGCCTAAACGAACCGAACCAAGAGAGAAAACGCACCAGGTTCCGAAACAAACCTTTATGTGTGAAAACGTCCTAAGATTGTCATTGTAAAAGTTACTATATTCACACTTTCTACTTCTCTGACACTATGATGTGATGCATTTAGGCCCAGTTAACTTTTGTACATTAAATATCATAAGGATAACAACAAAGGGACCTGACATAAACCTGGAAAGACTGCTTACTTGAAAAAACTCCTTCAAAAAACAACATTACTAATGTATATCAAGTTGTGCATCTAACCTAGACTATTCTAATGAAAGATTTAAAGCTCTGTGATATTAAATATTATGCCATAGGGTCACTTGTATCAAACCTGAACATTTCTGAACCTGAACATTTTTCGGGTGCTTGGTTTGGTAAAATCAATATAATCCCAAACCTGCATGACTTTCTTTCTTCTGCCGAACTCAAAGAAAGATATCATTGACTTTCATTCTGTGGAAACAAACCCACTGAGACATTTCTCAGAATATCATCTTTTGTGTTCCACAGAAGAAAGAGTCATATACAGGTTTTGAACAACGTTGGTGTGAATAAACCATGACAGAATTAACATTTTTGTGTGAACTGTCCCTTTAAGTTAAGACTGCAGAATGATAAGTATGAGATAAGAAGCAATCATGTACTGTAATAGCAGACGTATTGTTACATCCTTCCAGTCAATCACAGCTGACTGTCCTCATGATGGGTCAGACTCTATAGCTAACTGAGGACCTGTTTAACAGGAGATTGATTAAAAAAGAGAGATCTGTGGTCTCGGTTTGTGCTGTAGTCAGCATCCCACTGGGTGAACAATACGAGCTGACTTCCTGACCTCTTCGTCTGGAGATCCTAAAGACAAACAATGGGACCCTTAATTAACATTGGCCATTCCCAGCACTAGGCCCTTCCTGACGGTCCCGATTCAGACCTGAACACAAAGCTTGCTGTGTTTTATTTCTCTGACACCATCTACTGTGCTTGTGTGTCCTGGCCTTCAAATGAGCCATCCCAGTTAGGCCTCGCTTATACTCCTTTTGAATAGAAAAGAGAGTGAGCGGTCTGACACATCTTAAGGTCAAATGTGACGTGAGCAATGGTGTTCAGTTGGAATTTTGTGACTCCAATGAGAGGGATGGATGTTTTAGGATCTCTGTCTGCGATATGAGACGAGCGCATGGTTGTACATTATCTATACTCCTAATCGGGCAGGATGTGTTTTCATGCTAGATAAGGCCAAACAAATGGTCATTTTGCTCAAGTTATCAGGTTGGTTACAACGTCAGAGGATCTTGCAGGTTGTATAGTCTTGGAACAACAAACAGCTTGAACAATACCACTGACCTTGTGCAGGTTTACAGTGAATCAAAGAACAACTTTAAACAATTATTTACTTGACATTTAACAATTCCAATATAGAGTTGTCACTGGAGTAAGAATGAGCTCAGATTCAACAATATAGAGAACAAAACACAACCTAGATGAAACATGCACGAAAACATCTCCAAATAATCATAATCAAAAGGCTACAAATCAAAGTTTCTCATGGCAGTCTATCATATAATATTAGTGTTGACATGAAACCTGTGTTTGTTTTCTTTCATTAACTTTTGCGCTCAGAAGACCAGATGTGACCACAACCTTCCCACTGCAAAGTGATTGAAAGTTTCTGTACAAATAACAGTTAATGAAAATGTAATTACTGCGGATTTCGTGAATAATTGAACTCAAGAGTCGTGAACAACAGAGAAGAGCTGAGGATCTTTGTCTTATTATCCAAGCAATATAACCCCATCTACGTTATGTAACAAACCACTGTGATTGCTTTGAGGGTCTTTCTGAAACTAAGAATGCCAGTTTGCCCTTTTATTTGTCCTCAAAAATGTCTTTGAGGGCAACATTCTTAAAAAAAAAAACATGAGAGCACAGCACTCACCATTTCCCATTCTTTTCTTATTTCTAAATATGAAAACAGATCACACCGCTCAGTTGAAGAGATGTTATCGCTACCCTCCTCTGCATGTTGACATATACAGTAGGTCTCATGCAAAGGGACATCTACAGTCCAGAAAAAAGGCTCCATTTGCTGTTGTATCAGCAGAGTCAGAGCAAGAGTGACATTTTTATGCGGAACACAAAGCAGCTGGCAGGAAGCCCTCTTTTCATATTTTGTAACTTTGATTTCCTTTGTGAGGAAGTGCTAAACATGCTCTCCACAGTTCTGACCTTTTTCAGCTGGTTGTTTCCAAATCCTGACAAGGACTCTACATTTTTATGAAATAAAACATAATATAAACTTAGTTTAAATGTCCAGTCCAATGTCCAAATGTTTGGAGGATCTATTGACAGAAATGCAATATAATATACATAACTATATCTACAGAGGTGTATAAAGACTTTACATAATGAGGCGTTATGTTTTTATTACCTTAGAATGAGCTATTTCTATCTACATAAACCGCAGGTTCCCTTGCATGGAATTCAACATGTTGAAGCGAAAACATGATGACATCTTTGTCCTGTGTCAGCTGCCACAGTGCTTTGAAAGGGAGGGTGCGGTGCAGTGAACCCCTTGGCTGCAATTCGCAACCTCACCGCTAAATTTCACTAAATTTCATACACTGGACCTTCAATAATATAAAACCTAATTACAGCCTACCCCACTACTATATCTAATACAGGGAGATTTATCATCACTGAGATTTAACATAATTTGGGGGCAAATAAAAATGCATTCAATGAATTACACAATGTGTTGTTGTTGTTCTTGGTATTAAAAATAAATGATGGCTATTATGGCTGAAAGACTAACTATGCACAATTATGCATTAATAAAAACAAGCAGAACACATGTTTGGGAATGGGAATAGTAAATCTGTTTTGCAACATCACACTGGTTGTTTCCCAGGACAACCGACTGACAGGCTGTGACAAACACTGAACAGCTGGCCTGAACAAACACGACTGCAAACAGATCTGTGAAGCAACATCACCCTCAGATTCATTTACATAGTGTCATTTGTGTAAAATAACCACAATTAAGAGGCACGTTGACACGCCTACATTTTTGACTATTTACTCGCATGAAAATATGAGTCCTTGTAAGTACTCTAAAGTAAACATCTTAACTGATGTTTGTTGATGATGTCAAAACATGGGAAAATCCCGGTGATTTTAGGCTTTCTTGCATATAAAATGAGCTGATTTTCGAGGGTTTTGAGAGTCAGTGTTTTGTTGTGCATGCAAACACACTCCAAGGCTCCAAGAACGTTGACTACCCTGTTGTTTTGCAAAACTTATTTTTAAGTAAGACAATATGTTTAATTGCAAATACTGTACATAATGTAACAAGTAAAAACCCTTTTAATGCAAATAATAATATACAGTATACAGCTTTGTTCTTACAGGATGTATAGATTTGGTCCATTGTGATCACCCAAAAGCAAATTGTCATCATCAGACCTTTCTTGGAGTTAAAAGTTGAGAGAGTCACTAAATCTAAATACTGACATTCCAAAACACACACTTATTCTTGATTTCTGGCCATGAGTCTTATTTTTTATACTGTATTACTGAATATATGTGGCTTTCGAAACACTTGTTGAAAGTTCTTTAGCATTAACAGACAAACGTATAACATAACAGAACTTTCGCGAAGCACACACTACATAATATTTTAAAATCTTTTCCCAACACATCCACCGTTCGTTACTTGGGCTTGTCGTAGTTCTGATTGAAAATGGACTTGCTTATGTATGCAGCTTACAGCTATTTATTTGATTCTATCAAGAAACAGGAAATACGTTGTCATTTTGGCTGCTTATTAAAGCCATGTTTACGCAATTATCTCAGCAAGAGACTGGGAAAAGGTGACAGTCTCGTAACAACTCTGTGATTGCCTCCTACAGCAGAGTGTTTTCCTTTCACAGGCTGTTGTAGTCCTAATGGAAGTTTCTTTCAAACAAAGGTCTCTTGTCGAATTAAATTACACAACCTCAGGCTAATGTTTACAATTTTAGTATGTTGCATAATTTAAATGCAAGAAATCAAAGTCTATCACTTTGACCAACATGGGACAAACAGTTGGGTGGAATACGCACGCTACTTCAGAATAAATGATGTTAAAAACACTTTCGAATATTGTAACATTTACCTCTAAATAACTGACAAGAACATTTTTTTGCAAGAAACAAATGCATTACAGCATTAACATGCTTTCTTGCTCATTTCTGAGTCAGAACCAAAAATACGATAAAGTTAAAGGGACAGTACACCCAAAAATGAAAATTCTGTCATCATTTACTCACCCACGAGTTGTTCCAAACACAGAGAAAGATATTTGCTAGAATGCTTGTAACCAAACACTTCTTGGCCACATTTTCAGCCAAAGGAAAATTACAAAGGTAGTCAAAAGCGCGCCAGAACTGCTTGCTTTCCTACATTCTTCAAAATATCTTATTTTGTGTTCATCAGAACAAAGAATTCTTCCCTACTATGGTAGTCAATGGTGGCCAAGAACTGTTTGGTTAGCATTCTTCCAAATATCTTCATCAGAACAAAGAAATTTATACAGATTTGGAACAACTTGAAGGTGAGTAAACGATGACAGAATTTTCAGGTAAACTGTTCCTTTAAGATAAGTAAAAAATACAATCGCTGACTGGTGTTGGCAAGAGGGGGCTGACTGGACACCATTTGCTCAAAACATCCTAATAAGTGTTGAATCTGCCACCTTTAATCAGCAGACTTAAATGACCCACAACACTTGGAGGAAGCAAATAATACGACAAAAGGGAAGCATTTGTGTTACATATTAAAAACAAAGAAACCTCTCAAAAGCAAACTGCCATTGGCTTGTTTTGTTGAATTTCCAAGAAATTCAAAACAGTTTCTGAGGATGCACAACCAACAAACCCTTCAGAATCTCTAATAGCAAACATGGACTATTGGATAAAAGTCGCTCAAAACCAGTGCATTTGAGCAAAATAAATCAGGAGAGAGAAGAAAATTGGAAGCAGGGCTATATATACACACATTCCTTTGCCATGATTACGATTTGAACAAGAGATGTATTATCTCAAAAGAATAATCAGCCTTCTGTATGAAATCAATGGTATTCATGTGTTTTTGGTTAACACGAGAGAATCTTCATCTTTCCCATCAAAGAACATCAGGACAGTCCCCAGCTGTGTCTACTCCACTGTATCTGGTTCATCTGTGAATTTCTTAAAAATACAAGTCGCACGACAATTTGAGAATTTTCTAGCATGATTCAATCCCCTGGAACTTATACAGAGAACATTCAACATGTATGCAGCGCTGGGCTGCTAACACAATACATCAAGAGAGGAAAATGCAAGTAGGAGACAGAAACATGATTGTGACCCTATGGCCATTTCTTCTTACAACAAAAGGCATTCTTTTCCGCACCCTGTACCATGTTTCAACAATTCCCGAACAAGACTCACATTGATGGGTGACAGTGGGAGTTAGAACCCATGCTGTGAATGACAGACAGTGTCACTAAGAGACCGTGACACAAAAAAGGGCATTGGCAATAGGGATGCATTGCAGAGGACATGACACACGAGCTGAGCTTAATATGCAGAGCCTCTCACAGCCCTGCGAGCCGCATTCCACCGCACACATTTTCCATAAGGAAACCCCAGCGCACCTCGGCATGCCGAGTAGGTAAGTGTCATCGACTGAAACAATTAGATATTCAACTAGCATAACATAAATAGCGAGAAACGGCCATGGTTTTTGAGGTCTTGGCATAAAAGTTGGCAATGGGAATTCTGGGTAATGAATGACAGAGCAAAACCGTTCCCATTTAGCGGAGCTTGTTGACATAACTCTCGCTAGCTGCCCATGGGCAGAGCAAACAGCTGCCTGCTCTACGGTGTTTTTTTTCTAACTAGTGTTCCCTGCAGAGCTCAGCAAGGGCCAGAACCACTTCCCTTAGGTGACATGTGAGTAAGAGAGGTCTATTGCCCTGCAGTCTGAACCGCACACACACCAGAACACCAAACCAACACACATGCTTCCTGCCCCCACGCTCTGCTCCAACCGAGCCGTGACATTCCCTAATTCCTATCTGGTCTGCTCGTCTCCAGACGCCCTGCCACGTCCAGCCCCTGTCCCAGGAATGACAGTGTTTTGAAACTCTGCCTTTACACTGACGGAGCAGCTTGGCCCACTTCACCTCATCTGCTGGGAAACTAATGGAGATCGAGACGGTGTGCTGGGAGAGCGCATGAGAATGTGATTCTCAGCACTGGCTTTAGATCACAGGTCCTGCTGTGCCCTCTGAAGTCAGAGCTTCAGTGTTTGTGTTGGCAAGGAGTTTAGAGTCCTTTGGATAGGACGGACTTTTAGTGGGCACCAGCTTACGCTGGAATTCATTTCCTTTGAGACAAGAGGCGAAGAAACTAGACTCGCCCTGCGCATCATTTCTCAAACTGTGCGATTAAAGAAGGAAACATCGTCTCTGAGACATTCAGAGGGGTGAATACGTGGATGCGTCATATGATATAACAAATGGAAAGTATATCACAGAATGTGGGACTGCAGGGGGAGGTAAATTTCTGCAGTGTTGAATTGAGTAGGTGTGGACACTATCTGGGGACTGGACTTTTCTTGCTTTTCCACTGGCTTTCACAAGAGCAACTAAGATTTAAAACAGGACATATTTGATAGCGATTTACTCTTCAGGCCTTGTGTAACAGCTGCTCCACAAAAACAGATATAAAACTCAAAATTAGCTTTAGCTTTTTTCTAGATGACAGGGTCATAGAGTATCGCAGAGATGATGTTTATTTGTATGCAAAACCCAGAAGTGAGTTAGCATTTTACCACTTCCTGTTCCATTGCCCCAAGTCAATGGGTTTTGGTTAAATGTCTAAAATAAGGTTTGTGGTTAACAAAACCTGTAAATACTTTTTAATCTATGACCTAACACACCAGTTATAACCCACTCTTGGTTTATTGTGTCTTAAAAACGGCGTTTGCTAACAAGTTGCTAAAATTGACTACATCCTTTGACATTAAACGTCATCACGTTGGACACACTTGGACTCTTTTAAAACGTTGATGGATATTCATTCACAGAGTATTTACTTACCAGGGAACACGTTTTTAATAAAGTTTGAAAAAGTTGTCAGAGGCTTTTGGTGGTGGTGACGTTGATATCGAGCGACCACAGTGTAGTCTGTTTATAGCATCATGGTAGCTTTTTAATTCTGTCGATTGTATTTAGGCTTCAAAAATAACAAATACTGTGTTAATCTGTAAAGAATATCTGGATAGACAAAACGTGTATCACAAACCATTATTATTTTTTTGCGATCTTCCAAAAGTTTATGAGAAAAATCCATAGGCTTTCGGTCGGGGAACCAGTGCGGCGCAAACTTCCGGGTTGGCCTACAGAAATACGTCATTTCCACGAAAATCCATTGATCATTGAATAAAAAAATCTGTCACAATTTTCACCGTGTGTAACAATGGAGTACTAAAGGAGATGGTAGGCAGCATGTTAAACTGATCGCCTTGATCCCCATTCACTTACATGGAAAAAAAAAATGTGTCGAAATAATACACGGGTATAAATGACAGCATTTTTTGGCGAACTACACCTTTAAAATATATAAACATACATTTAAACTGACATCAATTACGTAGATTCCATAAGACGAGTCGAAAATCAAAAGATTGACAACAATCCCCATAAAGTCCCTAAGATATCATCTGTGACTTCAATGTTTTCGTAAACGAATCTATGATTACATAATGCCACTGACACAACTGTAGTTTAATCTTTTAACAGAAAATGAGCAATAGTTTCCATTGGCCATTAGGGTCAGCAAACACACTCCCAAAAACAATGTAAAAAGAGAGATTTGTAAAATACCTGAGCCATGCACAAAGAGAGATATTTTATCATGATAGGATTTTTAGCAGCCTGCAGGGAACCGTCGTCATCTTTCATAAAGGGAGGTTTGCCACTTTAATCCCACATCTGGTCTGCATTACCATTCCATGCAGCTCAGACTTGAGCCTGTACAAGAACCTCACCCACTATCTGCATCCAAAGACTATTAAACCATAACAGCCTGAAATTAAAGATGACACAGTCTCCTTCACAAATACATGCATTTTATCTTTGTTTAACACATTCTTTTATTTATGAAATTAGTGTTGGAATGACACTCATAGGAAAGATGAGGGAAATCTCAGGCAGCACTATGAAGTGACTTCAAAAGTGGCCTAACATGGCATTTATATTTAAAACTAACCTATTTGTGAAACATATCTTTGTATTTTGTGTCCTCGAGGGTATACAATGCACTGTGAAAACTGTTGCAACAGCCATATGGAAAAACAACACAAGTGGTTTCTCATGACCTAGCTCATTTTGTCATTGTAAAACAACGAATTTAAGCACCCAAACAAAATTAAACCACAAACTTGTCACCTGTTTATCTCGAGGGCAACATATTCTCATTCCTGCATCTCTGATTAGGCAGCATTGCTCGTCTCACTGAGTCCTTTCACACCACATAAACTGAAACATCCATTGAAATGTGTTGCCCTGTAAACATGTTGTCATTCGTTATACAAACCTATAACTTAATGAAGCTAACGACAGGCTTAAAGTTACATTTGAAGTTACAACAGCACCATCACCTGCAAAATGCACATGGCTCCAATAAGACACTATTTTTATGCCTTATTTCCTGGTAAACACAGTTAATGTGTACCCTCAGCGTTAATGATGTTGTTGTTGTGGTGCACTGATGTCACAATGTCAACATATTTGTCATATTTCAGAAAATTGTGACCTTACATAAAACCTTGGCCAAATCTTCATAAAAAATTATGTTTGTTATGAAATGTATTTCAATAGTAAAACAAATACTCTGTGACCTTTCTGTTACCTCAAGCCTCAGCATTTCAGCTGTCTGATTTAACTTGATACGCATGACTAAAAAGACAGAGCGATGTTTGTTTGACAAGTAGGTCAAAGCAGCAAAATCTTCCTCTCAGTCTCTCTCTCTCTCTCTCTTTTTCTCTCCAGGGTGTACAGAGAATGCTGGCTCTTACCTGAGGGCAGTCTTTGATATAGTGTCCCTTATTGAAGCAGAGATGGCACAGGTAGTTTGGTGGAGGTCTCTTGCTGGGCTTGCGCGGCTCACAGGAGAGGGAGAGGTCGGAGAAGTGGTCCGTTAAAGAGTTCAACCCGTCCACTATGTTGTTGAGAGAGCCGTACGGGGACACGTTTTTGTATAAACCATTGTTCAGGGCCTGCAAAATATAACAGAACATGGAGGATAATTCATAAAATGTTACTCACAGCATTAACAAATACATAATGCAAAGCATAACACAAACAATCAAAGAAACTATTTTCAAAACTTACTTAACAATATATTCTTAAAACTCAACTGTTATGCTATTGATCATGTCTACCGATAAATGAATGAAAAAGCTTAAATAATTGAATCAATCTATTTATTGACAAAATAACTAAGCAGTTACAATCAGCATCTGGCTTTAGGACAGTATGGACACTATGCAACGACCAAATTAGATGTGATACAGAGTTCATCCTTCTTTAGAATCACTTCTTGGGCAACATAATCCACTAAAGCCAATAATAAGTACATCAGTCTGAGACTTGTAAATCATATTACCATATAACCACAGAAATGCAGTACAGCGTCAACAACATACATTACAGAAAAGGTTCGGAATGGAAGATGTTGCAATAGCGATGTCTTCCTCTGGTTTTGGTTTGAGAGGTTATGTTATTGTTAATGTCTAATGTTGGATAGCACTGAAACGTTATACTTGGCAATTTCAGATGACTATCATCTAATTCTTAGCCAAGCAGGACAATAAACAGTTTCAGCATGTATCTTCCAGACAAGTATTAATTATCAGCTAGATAAACTGGCGATCATTTTCCATTCAGCCAGTTAAACCCAGCTGATTTTCATTTGTGGCATGTAATACATGCATTTGTATTGTATGCGGAATTACCCGTATGAGCACTTAAGACAAAAGATGAGTTTTTAAAATGAGATATCTTTAGATGTGGTTGTGTTCAGAATAAACAGGTCTATAACAAGTAGTGCTATGAAAAACTGTGTGTAACTACACTGTTATTTTGTATGAGTTATGGCCAACAGATCGTGTCTAGCATTAACAAGGAATATAAAAAGGCATAATAAAATGTATGAAACATAACTGGCCAGTGATTGTGACCATTTCACTTGGTAACTTAAACAATGATCAGAAATGTCAGAAAAGTATGAGAAATGTTTGTATCTGAATGCATTTACAATGCTTTGACAATAATGTAACCGCAATATTGATTGTAGTTGTCAGAAAGGAATTTGGCCAAGTCTCTCCTGAGGGACGTGGCCCTCACACACATTTACACTAGTGGAGGACATCACTCCTCACCCCTCCACACAGCAGGAGGGCCAGTGAGAGAGGTCAATCCTAGCCTGTACTGCTGCCACTCAAACACTTTCATTTGAAAAAAAGGTGTTACTAAGACATTTGGCCATTATCATCTAAATGGTGCATACAGGTTTCTTTGTCAATTAAAATAAACATACAAAAACTATTTTTTTATTTAAACATGCCCAAATGTTTTTTAAACACATTGTACACACTGAACAAATGTAAAACAAAAAAATAAAACTAAACTGATCAAAAATAAATAAACTGCTGAGAATTTTAAACAACTACAAGATGAAGATTTGTCTATTCAAAAATGCATTAAAAGAGACAAATGGGAGGGACGAGGCAGGGAAAGAGACTTGTCACAATGTTTTTATCAAGCTTTGTCCTTCCTCAAACTTTCCACTAAACACAACCACTTTCCCTCTGTTTAAGCCACAATACTGTCATTACATGTTTAAAAAGAAAATGTGTCACTCATATATCCAAGCTTCAGGAAGTAATTATCTTATTTAAAAGAATATTTGAAGATCACAAAAACAATCAATAGAAACTTTTATATTTAATAGCCATTATATTTCATTTGAAAAACATTCCCAATTTTTTAAAAGAGAAACCACACCCATATTCTTCTTTCCATTTCCATGTTATGACAACAATAATTTTCAAGTCACCATAAAGCACTAAATTAGATAAAGATTCATTTAAAGTCCTAAGAGTACATTAACTTCACTTAAATATGCAAATAACCTTTACAGATGTAGCACTCCACAAAGCCTTAATTGAAAAAGTAATGCAGGTCTGAAGAATATCAATTTATAGACTAAAACTATCAAAACCAATACTTCAGACAGGATATCAGCAACTTCAAAAGATATTTAGCAACCAGAAACCTCATCATTACATTGAGCACTATTATAGGCCTATAGGGGTCTGCCTCCATCACTATGAGACTTTTGACTTAAAGGCCTAAGGTGTCTGACAAATAAAATACATGCATTCTTACAATCAAAATGAGATGACTGCTTAATCTGGCTGGCCACGTGCATACAATAACATACTGCAATCGGAGTGTGCAAAACTGGTACCTGTACAAACTTTTATCAGTATATTTTATAGTTTAGTTATTGTTTACCTTTATTTGTTGCTAATCAACGCGCACATTTTACACACTCTAGTTTATGCTTTAAAGTTATTTTTTTGTATAGGATTATGAAATAAATAAATAAATAAACATGAATCATCTCGGTGTCTTGGGTGAAAAACTTAACGGTAAAAACAAACAAATACAATTATTATGAATTGGCGAGTTATTGCATTATGACTGTTAAGCGTTTAAAACATTTAGCGTTGACACACAAAATCAGACGGCGATTGGTCTAGTTAACAAACTGCGCTTTACATAATAAATCTTATTTCACACTACAGGGACCGTTATCTCCGTGAACATTTCCAGACTAAATGAACTCTGTAGGAGAAAATCAGTTACCTCATTCCTCTGCAGCTGAAAGAGATTGTTGAGATAGTTGGAGTTGAGAGAGGAGCTCAGATCATTGGCAGGGGTTTTGCTGTAGTTCAGGTCCGGATGGGAAGAGTTGGGCTCTGGTCGGAAGGCATCGAAGGCACTCGTCTGTGTGTCTTGTAAAGAAAGGTAAACCCAGTTGAGAAGCTGTGCAGGCTGGTACACTGAGGTACTGGTGTCTATTGCAGACAACAAGCTCATGTTGTAAGTTTGTAACTTTTACTCTTCCACTGTTACTTTTGGGAAAGGCAAACTTGTTCTGGATCTACTGTGAATGCGCCGTCCGGTTTTCCACACCCCGATATGAGCACTTCTCTCTCTTCTTCCAGCACAGACCCAATTCATTCGCCGGGATCCCTGTCCCAGGCTTATACTTACACGAAAGTCATTGCTTCAACATGTCAGAATAAAAAGTTTTAGCCCGCTGTCTTCGGCCCGTTATCTCGCTTTATTTGCACTGTAACAGCAAGGAACTCATTGAATATTCATTTAGCGTCTGCGCGCGTCACTGACCCAAATAGCCAATCGGTTTGGGGTACTTTAACATATGCGGAACAACCTGTGGAGTATTGGCTAGATGGCTAATTTAAACAATATTTATATTCATCGTGGATTTTGTTTAAAGGACATCGTTTCATATAGATTTTTCTTCGTACATTTTTAGCAGACACGAAACAGCAGTTAACAGTTTTTTTTTACGACAAAACTGTACATCCCAATGTATAAAACCCTTATCAGGGCTGCTTGTTAATGTTTAACTAATAAATAACATTTAAACATTTTCGTCTTAACTTAACCAGCCCATGTCACACGGCTGAACTCAATCGTTTAAAGACTTTATATTTGAAACTTAACACCTTTGGGAAGCCAATAGGCTGGTATAAGCAAATAGGTTGTTTGTTTAAAGTCCCAGTGAAATTTAAAATTACAATGCCTGTTTTTTCATGAAACATTGCAGCGTTTATTCTAAATAGTTTATCAATGTGGGTCCTTCTCTTTTTGAAATTCGTGTGCCCTCATAATCTTTATCTTAAATCTAACAAACATATCCCAGGGAACATCAGTTAATCCCCAACAATTTATTCACAAAATGGTGCAAACTATGAAAAACGTAAAAAAACGAATCACATCTGATTAGTGCTACAATACATTACTATACATAAGTAAAAATGAACATATTAAAGGCTATACCTTGCTAGGCTAACAGAAAGCAGTTGAGTTTTAAGATTCTGTAATGCAGTACTTTTCAGTGTTTTACATTTGACTGACCTCTGAGGTATGGTGGCCTGATTTGGGCTCCACCTTGTGAGGTTGTTAACATTCCTCTTCAGTTCATACATGCTGAAATACGGAATTTACTCTTCAATAACCTGTTCTTAAATGCATAGATTTAGATGCTGTTTAATAAAGTAAATATAAAGATTTTTTCCCAAAGATCAAGCATTCACACTCCTTTGACTTCAGCAATCGGAAGATTACTTATTTGCACTACCAATTCTACCATCTCTGGCACTGCTACATTATGGCCAGACTCCTTACTTTCCTTATAGTTTAGGGACACAATAGATTCATATTTTTCTCCTACCTTTCCTATAACCTTAACTGTATGTCCTTCAACAATTCTGTGCACCCTGGTAAACTCTCCTGAATAAACACAAAGCCACAATATTTATATTGGCAATGTACCAGAACATCTTCTTAACTCTCATTCAGTAATACCCCATCCGTCCGTTAGTCTGTGGAATACTTGGCACAAAGGTACAAAATCTTGACAAAATCTGCCCCGATAAGATCAAGGTAATACACCTTGCTTTTCTAATTTAATCTTAATGTTTAAACTTTCAAATTTAACTTTGAAATGACAAAAGACACGCTACTCTGTACACAAATTTTGTTGTATTTAACGTTTTCATATAAAGTTTTATCTACACTTGTTTGCATTGTCATGGCTAGCTCAGCAAACACTTTCTGTTTACAGTGATGTGAAGCATGTAGCCTCCCTCTAGTGGAGAAATGGTATAGTCCAGTAGCAGCGTGAGGTATATTTTACATTCATGAATACACTTACCTGCCACTTTATTAGGTACACTTTGCTAGTACAAATCGGACCCCTTTGGCCTTACAACTGCATTCTTTTGCCATGGAATAAATTTTTGAACTAAGAGATATTTCAACACTACTCTTTTCACCCAGATAAATGAAACTAAAATACGTTATTTTAACGCTAATGTGCTATAGAATTTTACACATGTAAAAACGTTGCATTAAGAAAGGGTATTTCTGAAGTAGTTAAAGAGGCACATCATTCATGTAAACATACATTCAAGAATAATCAACCATTTATCAGCACTGTATTCAGACTACTTATGAAAAGTTTAGATCAAAAATTCAGTTAAAAATCTTAATCCTATTCAATAAATAGTAAAATACACAGCTTCACAAAAGGAAATATTATTGAAATAAAAATCCCATTAAACTGTTAATCAACAATGCACATCATTTATATGATCTTTCATATGCCGCCTGTAACTGTACTCATATTTGTAAGCTTTATCACACATGGAGCACTGAAAAGGTTTCTCACTTGAGTGTGTCTGTTTATGTTTGTTAAGTGTGTAAATGCGCTTAAAACCTTTTCCACATTGGGAGCATAAATAAGGTCTCTCTCCTGTGTGATCTCTCTGGTGCACCCTCAGGTCATAGATTTCAAAAAACGTCTTTTCACAGCAGTCACATGAAAACGGCCGCTCACCAGCATGTCTACGTAAATGTTTTGTCAAATAAGAAGGTTTGGCAAACTTCATATGGCACTGGTTACACGTGTATGGCTTCTGTCTTCTGTGAATTTTCACATGATCGGCAAGAAGGGCTGACTGATGGAATTCTTTCCCACATGTTTCACAACTAAATAGATTTTCTTTGTGTAGTTTGTTGGACTTGTTGTCTTTTCCCATTGTGTCTGGAGTAAAGCAACAGGTCTTTCCTTTGCTTAAATCAGGATTCCCAGTCTGCTCTGCTGACCATCCAACTTTTTTGCTCGATGCATTCGGTTTTTTCGTAAAGCTTTTTGTAGTCTTGTACCCCTTGCTTCCTCTTGAACTTCTGGTCAGATTTTTATCGAAAGAAGCATGTGTGTTCCTTGCCATTTCAAACTCTTCGTCCATTTCAATTGGAGGTATAAGGCCAGTGGGTATGTTACCAAATGCTTCTTTCTTAATTTGTAGACCAAGGTCCAGAAGCTCCTCTTTATAATCACCCTGAGACCACGAGAAGCCATCTTGATCAGATTTCACTTTAACTTGTGGTGTGTGAATCTCTGACTGAATTAACTCTGCTTTCAACTTGAAAATGTCGTCGTTTTCAGTTTTTAAGTATCTATTGGGGAAGTCTTGTGAGGTTTCATATTGGTTATTGACAGGAAGCGTGTTCATCATTTCATCTTCGGTTTTTATTTGCGTGCGAGTCTGCACAGAAAGCAAGCATTCCTCCATCATAACGAAGACTTGGCTCTGCTATGTCTATTTCAGAGTTTAAACGTCAACTTTTGACGATAGCAACATTCTTTATGAAACTTCAAGGTGAATCCTTTAAATTGCAGGACCAGGACTTTAACAAAATGTTACATGGAGATTATTGTAAAGAATGCATTGCTGTGACCACAGCTAAACTAGCAACACGTCCGTCGTAATTTTATTTACAGATGCGATTTTTAATTTCAATTTTGAATTAATTGTTTAGTTGCTAATTAAAGGTTTTTAAACTGTTCAGAGTCAGGGAGAACACAAACGTGTCAGTTTCATTTGCAAAATATTTAACAATATTCGTTCACTCACCAAATGCCACCCGCAGGAGCGATTGACTAAAAAAAATGCTATATATTACTTTAGAAGTCGCAGACGATTAGCTGCAGTCACCAAGGAAAAGGCTCTTATTTTTGTTTTCAGGAGGGTTACAGACCACCGACATGTGCATACTGCTACCTACTGGACTGGAGTGTGTAATAGCATTATTTAATCTCTAACGTTACTCTAATCATTCCAGTTTTGACGTAAAAATTAAACTTATTTTTTAATAATATATGAAGAGTTTGGTTCCAAAATGAGATAACTCCCGTTTTTAAAAATGTTCAAAAATCATGTTTTTATTATATTAACACGTTTTTATTGTGTTAGTTATAGCTGTATTTTTTTTTTAGCTATTATGGCTCAAATTAAAGCAAACAAACCGCAGTTTGATTGATATTAATTGGAATGCACAATAAAAAAACATGTTTTTTTTTAAAACGGAGTTATCTCATTTTGGAACCAAACTCTTCATATATTCCTTTTTATCTGTAACTCACCCATTTGCTTTTATGATCACATTTTTACGGATTTAACCCAGAAGAGCTTCACCTTTCAGCTTGTTCAAAACAAAAAACTTTCAGCTTGTTCTGCTACTTTACTGGCGGGATGTAAACAGACTAAAACGAATCACATCGCCCTCTACTGACGAGATCCTATATAGCCATATACGAAAAAAACTGTTTAAAAGTTAATTTCTCAACACATTTAAGTCTTTTGTTTGTATGGTTTACTGTATGACAACATGATTACAATACACTAAATTCACCGAAGATTTAAAACATTTTGTAGTATTATTAACCAGAAAATGAAACCAAGAAAAACTGATTCAGTTTAGACTTATACAAACAATCAAACAGTTATACAAGGAATTGTAGGAAAATATGTTTAATAAAAATCTGCAGATCACAAAAAAATTACATTGTGCAAAGTACAGAACAGGCATTCGATTTATTTTATCAACCCAAACAATATTTGTGAGCCTACATGAGCTGACATTTTGACGGTGTACATTTGGCATAGGCCTATATGTAGATTTCTACCATTACATTCAGATTTTCCTGGAAGGCACAAAATCATTCAGATCTCATGAATATCACTTACATCCAAATTTTCACCACTCGGAAGCATGAGGAGCTTTCACAGCTTAGATGAGATTGTGGATGCAGGAGCGTAGTGAGATACAAGACGCTCTGCTTCCCTCCAGCCTGCCATCAATGCTCCATGTACAGTAGAGAAGAAAGACCTGTGTGTGGCCTCTCCCGCAAACAACACCTGCAAAGGCTGCAGAAAACAAAGACTGACCACTGTTGTTCATGCAATGCAGAGATATGTTTAATCATTTCAAGGATGTTTATTTAAATCTACATCAAATACTTCTAATAAGAATTGGCTGGAATGGACAGTTGTACCTTGGAATTTGAGCCATTTGGTGGTAGGGGCTCAGCAAGGTTATCTATGTCATATCCGGAGCAACCTTTGGCCACATAGGTGTAAGATCCACAAGAATAGGGATCATGGAACCATTGTGATCTCAAGAGCTTTCTTGGTGCAATAGTTGGATTTCCTAAAAATGAAAGTATTTGCATGCTGTTACATTCTGACTGCTCAATTGGAAACTACTGTACACTCATCCCATATAATGTGATATAAATGGAATACAGTACATGATAAAGTATGAGCCTCTTATGACTTAAAATTGTACGTAGAATTGTTACCTGTAAATTTGCGAAGGACCTGTGTGACACTGTGTAGCACTTCTAATTCAGACAGTGTCTCCATGTACTCGGATTCATGCCCTGCAATCCATCCACAGAGCACATGTCCAAATCTGCACATTTGCACCAAAAGTAATAAGATGTCTTATACTATAACGGTATAAACTGCAGTACTATATTTATACTGTACTGTACGTACCTCTCTGTGGGCTTAAGCACAGTGAACCCAGTCAACTTTCTAATCCAGGATGTCTTTATATCGGAAACAACATCACAAAGATCTGTGTCATCCTCCCATACGAGGTAGATCAATTCGCAGTCTTCGTCCCAGAAAGGCTGCTCAAACTCAAGGAAGATCTTGTTGTTGGTCCCAAAGCCCATTCTCTGAATGGAATGCAGTTTGTTCAGGGGAAGAGAAGGGCTCAGGAAAGTGTCCTTGTGCTTCTTTAGATATCCTGTGATGGAAAAACACATTTAATGAATTACGAGCCTTGCAGACAGCAAAATTTTATCTAAGCAAGTAACACTGTTAATGTATGATGAAATTAAAAGATAAATGGTTCGCTCAGCCAAATTCATCATGATGGATCTGTTACACTTACCTAGTGAGACGGTGACTATAACATGGTCTGCTGCAAATGTCTTTCCATCAACACATTCAATCTTAACAGGGCCGGATGTTGCTGTAGTGTCTGGTTCATCCTTTGTGTTGTTCCAGTGAATGCACTTCACCTGCTTGTTGTATGAGACTATACCTTTGGGAAGTTCCTTCATCATGTTATCAATTAAACCTTCATATCCTCTATGTAAAAAAGAAGAGTACAGTTTTTGGAACTGGACTATTGTGCATTTGAACAGCAGGAAATACATTGAAATATACAGAAAGGATCTGTTACAATGATCGCTCACCCTGGGAAAGTGCAGTCCAGTCCTGGAAGTGTCTTATACATGCCAAATGCTCCCAGGCCAACTTCATCCAGCGTGTGTGTTCCACTGACACAGCACTCCAACTTAAGCAGTGTGTTTATCATGGCCATTCTTATATTTATGTTAGCCTGGTCTTCCTTCCACTCCTCTGGGGCCAGACGTTTAGCTTCCGACTTGACAAATTTTCCAACACTGGGCATTGGCTCTCCACCACTGTCATAGAACTGCTGGCTCCTTTCCAGTATTTTCATGAAAAACTCCAATGCTGGCCCCATCACTTCAGGCCCCAGTTTCCGACCTGAACTGGTAAACCAGTTTGGAACAAACAGCGGATGACCACCTATGTCAACTGCCTGGTTTTCTTCAGACATTGACTCTTTGTCAAGAAGTTGGTAGTCGCATGCCAAGCGAAACACTGGGTTTTCCTTTGATGGGCCATGGATCCAGTTGGCACCGATCTCTACAATGTTATCACCTTGAACAAAAGTTGTATGCACACAAACAACTGTCATAAGTGAAGGATCATAGGATGACTTTATTAAAAGCAATGTGGTTGTGTATATAATACATATGTGTTGTATTTCACTTTTTTCTTATCCTTATAGGTATTTTTTTTATTATTCTTTGCTCATTTGTATATATTCAGTTAATATATTATTATACTCTACTTACTATATATAAGGATTATCGACATGTCAATTTCAAAATACAAATAATTATCTATTACAGTTATTCAAAATTAAGAATGTGGTGTACACATAAATGCAGATAAAAAATTTAAATCAAGTGATTTTAGTGTTTAGTGTCAGTTGGTGTGAATGTGATTTATCTTAAAATTAATTAATTTCCTTGACATACTTAACTTTTATTTACAAATATTTAGTATTTAAAGTGTTTAGAAACAAAGTATTTGCATTTCTTTGAGATTGGGTAAATAATCATCTCACATTTTTGTTCTATTATTTTGTCGAATTAAATGAACAAAATGAACAAACTTATTTTTCGTGAGAATCGCATACAACTGTTGTTTTAAAAATACCATTCACTTAAGCATACTGTATTAGAGATTCATATTTCAGCCACAATTAGATATTTTATTTAACACAATTATTGATATTATTGTTTGCACTACATGATAAGTGGTTGTTATATTTCATTGACCCATAGACATTTCATTCCATTCTACATTCCTTACGTTTTATTACTGTCTAATCTTATGTCAAGTTCTATATTGTCTTCACAAGTGCAAATAAGAAAATGTCTCAATCTCAAGGTTTTCACAGGGCAATGTTATTATGAAAGTTGAATACGTTTCTAGTCATACTTTGCTCATTTTATTCGATTATTACTTCTGTTCTTCCCATTCATCACTATATCTGCCTTATGGTTGAGTAGAAGTGTTTGACAACACAATTCAGTCATTTTCACAGAGACATATGAGACCTAGCACAAAAACTAGTGAACTGAATGTGAGCCTTGGATCTGTAGAATCTAACATTTTTGGCACAGTCATAGTTGGATCCTTTATTTCAGCCATAGTCAGCAGAATAACATCCCACGGTGTATCATGTGCATCTGATCTATCATGAAGAACAAGACAAATACTTGCCCTAAACCCACACATAATCTGAGAATGTGTTACTGGTCACGTCCTAAACATGATTCTACTAAAATGAAAAATGTTCTTTTAATAAGCAGTACTTTGTATGTATGTTTTTTCCTGTCAGTTCCATAATTTCTTTAGGCTCTTCAGAATTGAAGAATGCCACACTGGTGAATGTTTCACTCTTAAGAATCGGTTCTTTTAAAAAAATGTTAAACTGGTTAGCAAAATGGGCAAGGTGTCAGCTGCACATTTACAGTGTGATGAAAATATCAGTATGCTAGTTTCTTAAAGGGATAGTTCAAGCAAAAATAAAAATTCTGCCATCATTTACTCACCGTCGAGATTTTTTGGGGGGGTTGAACTATCCATTTAAAAGGTCATTTTGAGAACAATGTAAAAAGTGTGAACTGAGTCATGTGAAATGTTAGCTGTGTCATGTTTTTTGTATGATCTGACAGCATACGCACCTTACTATGGTTTAATTTTTTAACCACTTCTCTGGTCATTACTGGGCCGCTGTGGCTCATGTAGTTTCGTTTTTGTAAACTTGGATTTGATTCCCACAATGTAAAGGTTTTCATCTGTATTTTTCTTAACAATTTATTAAGCATAATTACATCTTAATGTTTTAGAAATTTTATATTATTGAAAATATTAAGTAACTTAAAAATAATAACTTCTACCATGTTTGTCAGGTACTTCAGAAAGAAATCCTAGGAACATATATGAGAGGCAACAGTAGCCACATCACACTTCACAAACAGCTACCTAATGTTGGTCTCCTCATTTGCATCACAGCTGCAACCCATAACATTCCAGATCAAATATTACAGTAATCACGAATTATATAAGTGACAAAATGTAACACAATATGCTAACCCATGTCGGCCTGTTTACAGGAAGTGACGAAGAGACAGGGACCGCTGAATAAACGAGTAGAGAGGGCAATCGGAATATCAAAATAATTTTTATTTCTATTATATTTGCTGTTCATATTGTCAACCGCTGTTATATCATCATTATTTACTGTCTTACCCAGCCTGCCGGTTCGTATTCTTCCACCGCTTTTTCCAGTCGCTTCTATGATGTGCACATTACAAAAACCATGCTTTAATAATTTCTGAGCGGCACCGATTGCCGAGATGCCGCATCCGATTATAAATATTCGAGAATCACGCTGCAGTGCCATTGTACGTGTTTCTGTACGTTACGTGCCATGGACGACGGCGCAACGCTATGATCTGATATGCTGTGCTCATTACTCTCTCACCCTGATCCCGCCCCTTCCCTCTGTCTGCTTTGTGACCAGTTACACAACACAAGGGAAACATTGTGACATAAATGTTACAAATATTTACACATGGATCTTTTCAAACTCCAAAAATATTTTCCCGCTCATCACAGTAGTACAGTAGTACAGTAATGAAAGGAAACTCACAATATGTTCCTCATGTCTTACCTCTTACAAAATCCGTGTCTTTATGTTATCTACTATAAAATCAAACCCTATCTTTATGAGATCTCTTGTAGAATGTTTACCCCCCTACATAACATAATGCAACTCCGTCCTTCGGATAAGATGTCAAACCGAGGTCCCGACTCTCTGTGGTCATTAAAAAACCCAGGATGTCATTCGAATAAGAGTAAGGGTGTAACTCCGGCATCCTGGCCAAATCTGCCCATTCGCCTCTATCCATCATTGTGGCCTCCTAATCATCTCCATATGTACCGATTCTGTACATCACTCTGTCTCCTCTCCACCAATAAACTGGTGCGTGGTGGGCATTTTGGGGCAAAATGGCTGCCGTCGCATCATCCAGGTGGATGCTGCACATTGGTGGTGGATGAGGAGATTCCCCCTTCCATGTAAAAGCGCGTTGAGTGCCCAGAAAAGCGTTATATACATGTAAGGAATTATTATTATTATTAACTGTCATTGTAACACGTTTGTAACTGATGTCACCAGACGGGGGCAGTATCTTCATTCGTGCTCGAAACTTGTTCCCAATAGCCTATCCTGATACAGTGCAAACAGTGAATTGTAGCCTTTTTGTTTGTAAAGTTAAAAGCCATTCAATAAAGTGTAAGCAGTTCAGAAAGTATTCAGTAAACACAATGGTTTATCAAATACAAAAAGTTCATGTGAGCTCAGATTTTTTCTTCAGAATTTGAAACACTGAAAGTACTTTGTGCTTGGCAAAGTACAAAAGTCAAGTTGTTAAAATGAGCATACAGTAGATAAAATGATTAAGTGTCCACAGTGCAGCAGAGCCTTTCTAGAGAGCCTGCACTGTCATGCACCTTTTAGGCTATAGACATAGAGCAATTAATATTTCATGCATAAGAAATGTCACATCTAATATTGCCGAAGCCAGACATAATCATATGCCAGTAATTATAAATTATATAAATAATTAATCCAAATTAAAATAAAATCAAACTGATGTTACAGTTGAAATATTAATCTCAATGCTAGGGTTGTAGTACTCGAGACCCGTCTCAAGACCATTTTTGATGGTCTTGGGATTTGTCTCGGTCTCGACTGTCTTTGGTCTCGGTCTTGTCTTGGTCTCAGACTTAGTGGTCTCAGGATTTTATTTCAAGACAGGTCAAGACCACAACTGTGGGAATTACACTAAATTGCTGGCGCATTGTCTGATTCATGTGTTAACATCATTCATGTGATTGGATGTAAAACTCCTGGCTTTAAAACATTCACCACATGTTCCTTCTTTGATTCTTCTGTTACTTTTGTTACTCTTACTGCTGGTAAGAGAAGAATGGGAGATTGCCTTAAAGAAATCTGTCAAACAAAATGAATACACACAAAGGCCCACAATATCCTAGATGTGATTGCAAAAAAGTTACTTGTATGAGATATTGTTTTTTATTTTATAACATCTGATGTGATATTGATTTTGTATAATTATTCAATAAGCCTTGAGTTAATAAGTGACTTAAGTTTTAGACACAATGAAACAAGTTTTTGTTCTATGTTGGCTAGTCCCAAACAAATCTAGAACAAATCTGAACTTTTGTGCATTTCTGAGTCTTGTGCTGCGTCCTAATTCGCCTACTTAATATGCACTAAAAGTATGTACTGTTTCTGTTATGGAAAAGTATATACATTTTAGTGTGTAGCAAAACAATATGAACACACTGGGACATACTAACAGGAAACGGAAGTGGCCGTTGTTGCCTAGACAACATTGTGGCCATTAACTGTCACACATATCAAAATACAGCTCTTCTTTCCATTTAAGTATTTATTCATTCATTGTTTCATATGTAATGTTAACTCTGTGCTTATATTTCTTTAGTGACGCATCAGTCTTTTAATTTTATCAATGCATTTAAATAATCACTTAACTCCGCCTACTCGCGGTGAGTTGTGGGTAATATTATCCGTTAGAGTGTGCATCATTCTGCACTTCGAATTTCTACCGGAAGTAGTAGACCATCCAGGAATCTTTGGAATACTCTTTTCAACATACTACGATTTGGGACATACTAATTCTATTTTCGAATACTATTTAGGACGGATAGTATGCGAATTGGGACGCAGCAAGGGTCTCGGTTTTCGTGGTCTCGACTACAACACTAGCTTACACAATTATTTAAAAATGTGTTATGTTGCATAGGAATCTACAAGTGTGCACAAGCACACAGTTGTCCAGGAAAAGGGGACCACCTGTAATGTTCCTTGTTTCTCAGGGTGCCTCCAACTGTGTAACATGGGCACTCAACCAAGCAATGACTTCATATCTTGGTCTCAACAACATATTGCCTTTTATAGCTTGTGGGAACTGGCTCAGTGTGAGGGGCACTTGAAGAACAATAAGAAACGGTTATTTATGAACATGAGGGAAACTGCACACATCATTTTTCTAAAGCACTAAACACCTGGAACAATGATAAGATAATCAAAATAAAGAGTTAAAAAGTGACTTGAAAATGAGCTGCCGCAGAGTAAAGCAACTGAGAATCTGTTTTAAATTTAATGACATACTGATATATATTATTATATTATACATGCGTGTATAAAACTAACAGGACAATATTACAGTATATAGAAATAACCGGACAATATAAGACCATGTAAACATTTCTCATATACTAGCTTAAATAAAACTTAAAATAAAAACATTGTTACTGGAGAAACAATACCAGGAGGAATATATTCTATATGTTTTAAGTTTAACAAAAATGTACAAAAAATACAAAAGCTTAACACTAGGTCATTAATAATGCCTGAGAATTGTGAGTAAAAATCTTGTACACAAGTAGCTTAAACTTCTATTCAATATTGCACTGTCTTTACAAAAAAAACTAAAACTTCTAAGCAGTGTTGGTGGCCAAGGAGAAAGGAGATTCTTCTGACCTAAACAGTCAGCAAATCTTCTTACACACGATTCATCTGAGAGATGCCATCTAATTTCTGCAATATCATGGACCTCAGGACACTGTATCTGAAATGACAAAATACAGCAAAGTTCAGATTATTATGAACTTCTGTATTCAATTTAAACTTTCAATTGTGGCTCTTTGGCAATGTATTTACTTCCTGGTCAGCTTTAAAATCTCTCTGTCTTCCTCTTCTCTCAATTTCTTGATGAAACTGTCCAAAACAGGCATTTCAAACTTTATATATTGCGCAACCTAAAAGACAAAAACATGAATTCATGTTTAAAATACCTTATACCATATTTTAAAATATTAGCAATTGCATATTTAACACATGTCTGCATAAGAAAAAAAGCTCCTAAAATTAAACTCGATAGCATCTGGAAATGTCATTTACTATCTATATATATACAACAGAATGTATATATGCCAGGGAAAGCACATTTAAAAAATCTACTCTAAGCTTGCAGAATGTACATAAATACTCACATCGTATGTAATCTCTTCTCCAAGGTCCTTTTCCATAATAAATATTCTGGCGATTTTCTCACAAGGACCATGCAACAGACGAGACACCAGAGGGTATTCTGTGTCTTTTAGTTTTGTTCTCTCTGAGGGAATTTGAAAAATCCAAATTTAACTCATGTTAAAAGAAGTAAACTTAAAACTAAAAAAACTTACCTCCCGATTCATGGACTAGGTAGAGGGCAAAATCATCAGTCTTGTTCTCTACCTGTACACGTACAGAGCAGGGTAGTAAGAATAAGTACAGATGATTGTACTATAATTAAATTAATCAAAACTTACCCGAAACTTATTAAGGAGAAGGTTCAGAACTTGCTGCGTTGTTCTAGTGCTGTTCACTCGGACATTAGTCATCGATCCATACGATGGAGTAAAAACAGATGTCTAAATAGAAAATGGAAAAAAGATGAATCTGTCATGAAGTGTGTAGTATAAAATGTGACAAATGAGATCTAAAAAACATACAGCCTAGAATAAACTCTAGGAACACATCTGCCAAGAGATCTTTACAACCCAGTTCATCTATATGACCTTTAAAGACATTTATGAGAGGGGCAGGTGTCAACAAATTATAAAACACATAGTGCTGTTGAGGGAAAGGCCAAAACACTGGCTCTCAACACCTGCATCCATCTCACAACACTGATGTAAAACATAAACACTTAGAGAACAGACACTTCCCGTACAGATGCTGCTGTGGCATTTTATGAGAGAATCAGGCCCCTTGCCAGGCACACAAGGCGTGTTATCTTTCATTCAGCACTATTGTGCTATTGTCCTGAGCTTAGAGCATGGAGGAGTTCCAACTCTCGTCTCGCTTCTGCCTGAGAAGCTGCTGTGCATTTCTCTAAGTGAAAGGTTAATATATACTTGAAGTTCAAATGTACTAGGATATTTAGTTTATATTTACCTTAAATTTTATGATTTATAAACACAAACTATATGGTCAAATCAACTTTTTAACGTTAAAATTAGTTTTTACGAATTTGCCAGGAATTTCCAGAACCAACATGGCTGGACCAGTAACATTACCTTGTGGTTGTAGAAATGTCCGTTGATGGAAAAGCGATGTCTTTTAATCCTCTGTGAATCTGCAGAGTTGTGCATTTTGGATCTTCTTTGGATGTTTACAAAACTAGCATCACTTCTTGTCCTCAGCAGTTGAGGGATGTCCTCCTCAGCATCATACCCATCCATACCTGCAGCAGAAGAGTAGAGACGTGAGCCATATTACTACTGGACAAGCACTGACCTGTTTGTGATCAGTTTGTTTTTCACTGAACTGGGGAAAGGTGATGCTTAGAAGCCCATTGAATGGGTAAAATCTGTCTGTTAATTTCCAGGATGTTGAAACCAAACCAAAACGCAACAGCTATTTACGTTGAACTATTTATGGGATTATTTGGAAGAAAACACAAAGAAATGAAATCGAATTATACAGTTAGTTCACTGTAAAATTTATGACAAAAGATTGAAAACACACGCATCATTAAAAGTGCATTTAGTCCACCAAATACACAAACCAGATTTATTTTCAAATAAACTTTTTAATTGGCATTATGTGATGAATATAAAGTGGTAAACATGAATCATCATTCTCACCAGCTATTATTGACGTGGTACTGATTTGGTTGTTATTAGGCTCTGGAGAAAACTGGTGTAAATGACTCTGTTCATTATCTTCATTCCTGTCAAGCAAACAAACACATAAACAACATGCTAATAATTAATATCAAACATTGCGGACTAATTTGGAATTACAATAAATGAAATACAACTCATGTTATTGTGATCAGAATCGGATTAGGTTCACGTGCTAAAGCCTTTCAATCTCTTTGTTCATAGTATTAAATATATTAGCCCTAAAGGTCACCAGGGGCTTGAGCACATAATACTTAGATCTGATTAAAATTTCCATGATAGAAGACAGTGTGCTGCAAGTGAAATGCACAGAGAAGCCCGGCCCCGGTTTCTCGGTCGGTAAAAGATCAACAGCACACAACACACGTCAGCTTTCACCCAGTTTACATGGGTCAGGAAATTTCCTCAACAGAAAACACTCAAACAATGACTATGAGTCATTATCTTTTAATAGAAATATCAGCTTTAAAGGGGTCATATGGCGCGAACACGTGTTTTTCTGTGTCTTTGGTGTGTTATAAGTTGCCCATGCATGTATTAGACACGTGAAATTGCACAAATGAAAGTGTCGGAACAGAAGATGCATTCTATCTAAAAGCGAATGCTCACCCAGACCTGCCTGAAACGCCTCGTGTAACCACACCCCCACAAATCCACGTCAGTTCGTGGTATGAGTTGACTAAGACCGCCCAAATGTATACGCAAGTAAGATGGGCGTACCTGTCAGTACAATTGCTTTGGAACCTGATGTTCCAAATATGGTAAGAAGTAGGGTTGTCACGGTATCATAAACATGTGTTACGATACTATATCAGCTGAAGTATCTCGATACCAAGTAGTTTTCTACTGAGTTAGTGAATCATTTAACCAACTCGTTCAAAACGCTAAGTTGAACCATTATCTCGTCCGAGTCATTCAAAACACACATTCATTTTGGAGATAAACACCGCAAAAAGGCAGATGTAAGTGTTCAAATGAATATTAATGCGCATATGCAACATTAACTACAGTACTACGATACTACCGTTTCAAAAATAGAGAGGCATCGCGGGTATTTTGAAGCTTTAGCATCACGATGCTACCGTAGCACCGGTACACCGTGCAACCCTAGTAAGAAGCATTACATTTCCGCCACACGCTTGCAGTATTCGACCAATCACTACGCACTGGTTAACTGGCCAATCAAAGCACAGAGCTTTGTAAAAAATCTGCACGTTTCAGAGAGGCGGGGCAAAGAGGAGATACAAACATGCATGGTATGTGGAAAATACAGCATTTTTGAACCTTAAATCGTGTATACACATTGCATTACATCTAAAACAAACGATAATATTTGTTTTAGCCGTTTCATATGACCCCTTTAATACAAACCTGCATATACTACATGTGCAAGTGAATAAATAACTCTTTAGCTGACAGTCTGGTGTCTGATTTAGTGCCTTTGACCCTTTTTATGTCGAAGACATCTGAAAATGTAAATGAGTTAGTCCTGACCAACCTTTGGGTTTCACTTAATATTTATTTTCAATTAAAAAACATATTCTGGATGCTATTTGGTCAATAGCTGTGCTATATTCTTGATATAGCACAACTATGACCTGTTCATCCAGTTTTTATATCATTGCACACCGAACATGTTTTTTAGCATAGTATCATATTAAAGTTTTGTTTTTTTAATTTTTAAATTCCGTTTTATTTATTTATTATTATTATTATTTTATTATTTTTTTTGCAATTTTGTTATATGCTTTTGTCATTTTATTTTTTATTTGTTTATTTTTTGTTTATGTTGCTCTATAAGATTAATTAATTTTTATAAATAAATATATATATTATTTTTTAATTATTAATTTAGTTTAAGTTTTTCCAACAATTTTCAGGCCAATATTGTATTTGATGTCAATAAACAGAAACATTTTTAAAGTTTCAATTTTGATAATCTAAAATAACTTTGATCTACAAAATGCATCTACACACCCTTAACAAAAACTGTGCCTTGAGATGTCTGACACTGAATAAATGAGTAAAACAGATCCCTAAAGAACAAGAAAGACACATATTGGGTGTGGTGTAACAACATCCAATCCGTTCCACCCACCTGCTGGACTCGGAGCTCTCCGAGCTCCACGCTCCTGTGCAGGAATAGTGAAAGCGCTCTTTGTCATCTTGCATTTGGAGTCTGATTGGCCTCCTCAGGCCCCAGGAGATGTTGAGTAAACCTTCCACGATCAGCTCGCCCTCTTCCTGCAGCGATACAAGAAATAAAAACAATAATCATTAAGTCTTTTGTCAGATGGAGGAAATCCTGCTTTGCTCACGTCTGAGCTTTGTTTCAAGTGTACGTGCTAAACAAGCAGTTGCAAACCCCAGATATTCAATTGAAGGTGAAGTTATGGAAAGTCATTTTGGAAGCAGTACAATCATAGCATATGCATGAAAGTTGTCATTGGGGATACGATTTTGAACAATGATGTGTCTTTTCTTTGAAAAAAATTACTGTTTATGTACAGTACAAATGCACTCTAGTCTTGACCAAATATTATAATATTAGCCATACTGTAGTCTACTAAAGATGACATTGTAATGGACTTACTATCAATTTTGTATATTTCCCTTTATTATATAGGGCATATTTGTAGAATATTTGCTTTAAATGCCCTCTCAGGTTAGATTAAACCAGCAAAATATGAGGTGTATGGTACAAAACAGACAAACATTTAAGGTATATATTTAACAAAATTATGTGGGAAGAAGGCATACCAATGTATCAGGTAATATGGGTTTTATTCTAATCTAATATATAAAATATGCACAGAAAAACAAAAATCTCACAGGAAATAAAACATTAGGGCTCTTGAATATAATTGTTTTTCGATGCATTGCGATTCAGATGTCAACAATTCTGCATTGATGCATAAAAACAAATAATCGATTATTAAAACATGCAATTAAACATCATACGTGTCCAATGGTTACCGTTTATGTGAATAAAGTATTCTTATTATGTCTTATCTTTGTCATGATTCTGTCCCACGTTTTCTAGTTCTGTGGACAGAGTCGTGACAGTACCATGTCTTTTGTGCTTGTTGTGTTATGTGTGGAGACACGTGGCCTTTGTTGTGACTTTGCGCCTCGTGTCCTCCTTTCACGTCTCTTAGCCCTGCCCCCTTGTTTTCCGTAATCTCGCCCTTAGTGTTTGATTCCTGTCACCTGCCCGACACCTCCCCATGTAATCATCCCTTCGTTAGTTTCCCCTACTTAATGCCCTCGTGTTCTCTGTCCCTTGCCGGTTCGTTGCTTATTGTTCATGTCGAGTTGTTAGCCCAGTCTAAAGCCTTGTTGGTTTCTGAAGAAGTGTACGTTTTGTTATTTTTTGATCCCTCAGTTTATTCCCCCTTGTGGGAAGTGTTTTGTTTGTTTAGTCAATATTATTTCCTGTTTTGCCCCATTGTGGGTTTTTTTGCGTTTATATTCAAATAAAGTATTTGCATTAACCCTTTCCTGTCTGCGCTTGGGTTCTGTCCTTCAAATCCTGACAATCTTATTTGAAACATTACCTTTGACAAATAGCATATACATTTCAAACTGTAGTTTCAGCACGAGTGCAGTAATGTTGAAAATTGACAATGCAACCCATTGTGATGTATCGTGATATCGAATCATTGACATGCAAGTGTATTTGTTATTAATATTGTTCCGTTTCTCTTGTGGTAATATTTTGTATAGTTATTCTCCTGTGCTATGGCTTTGTAACTTTGCACAGGGTTTCCCCAAGCCTCCTTAAATTCTTTGCAAAGCAGAGCCCCAAACACACCAACGTAACAGGCATACAAAACTTTAAATGCATTTTAAGTAAAATAGTTCAAAGTAAAACATAAAACAGTTAAATATAGAGCGATGTATCTATAGACAGACCTTTACTATTTCTTTATTTTGATGAGGTTTTATGCCCAGATGGATTGATAGAGAGATAGATAAACAGATCTACTGCCACGTGCACGTAAGCACAGTCTTAATCCTATCAGGAAATAAGTCAACAAAGTAGATAAGTCTTTTCCGTTCTCATGCAAAGAACAATATAAACTGACCACAGCATTTCACAGAGCCAAAAATAAAACCGTCTGAGATCAGGACAACTGCTTAAAAACACCTGCTTGTAGCAGACATTTTCTGCTCTGGTTGTAAACACTGTCACAAGCACATGCTTAGGGGAAATACGAAATAAGAAATGAGACTGTTGTTAAAATACATTTAGGGCATGGAGCTGTAAAGTTCGTGTAGATTCTGTAGATCTGGAAAAATACAAATTAAAGTTCATTCAGTACTAAAACCTTCAATAATATTGAGTTTTAAATTCAGACTTCTTAGCTTTCTAATCTTCTAGATCTTTTTCCAATCTTTAAGATCTTTTATGAGACATTTCTGGGTCTTTTTCTCAGGAGATATATCTGAAAGACAGACTACTTGTCACATTAATGCTAAATTTACAATACTTAGTATTTAATGCTAAACTTACATCACATGACAGCAGTTTGAAGTTATCGCTGCACTCAGTTACATTATGCCTTTACTATTTTCCCTGCTTATAAAATTCCTCTGTTGTCTGATATCGATCACAAAACAAGACAAAATTCGACCTAAACATTTTCAACAAATGAAATTTCCTAAATCACAACTAATAAGCTCTCCCTATTCTTCATAAACATTTACTCAGTAACTTTTAAAGAAAGTCACTGAGTGCAGCTGTGACACGTCAGAGGAGACCTGGCTCTCCCGGCTGAGACTGGTTTCACCCGAGGTTTTTTTTCTCCATTTAGTTATCATTGGAGTTTGGGTTCCTCGCCACAGGGCAGTGTTGGCTTGCACACCGGGAGACTGCTTTTATTAGATATTATTTACTAGAATGATCTTGCTTGTTATATAAACACCATGCACTGTGCTGTGTTTGACCTTTTCTGTGTTTTTCTGTTTTTCTTATTTTCTCCTGTAAAGCTGCTTTGGAACAATGCACATTGTGAAAAGCGCTATGTAAATAAAATTGAATTGAAATGAAATGAAATGAAATGGAGGAGACAAATTTCCATTTTCTCTCTATTCTGGTGTCTTGATGAAATAATTAAAATATTAAAGAGATCTCATATGTGATTTTGTTATGGGTTCAGCTACATACAAAACTGCTGGTTTACAAATTTTTTTTAAATGATTGAATCCTAATTGTGTCATGAACATTTCTGATGCATCAGCTGCTATATATCAGCAAAATACACTCTTAAAAATAAAGGTTATTCACAATGCCATAGAAGAACCTTTTTTGTTTAAATGGTTCCATGAGGAACCTTTAACATCCAAATGAAGCTTTCCTTTTCACAAAAGTTTTTTTTTTTATAAAAAGAACAATCTCACCTTTTTATAATCTTTTAAAGAACCCTAGAGGGTTTTTTTGTGGAACCAAAAATGGTCAACGCTGTGAAGAACCTTTTAAGCACCTTTATATACAGTATATGGTATGTAGTGAACTTTTATTTATAAAAAACTGTATCTTCAGACATTTGCTTTTAGTAATTTCATTTCTTTTTCTTGCAATTTGCTCTGCGAACACTTTCTAAAGCATTTCAATTTAGTTCAACCCCATCTAAAAAATGATGAGATTGCAGAATTCCTACCCAGTCCTGAATCTTCAACTCTGAAGAAATAATCATTTACCACAGTCACAAAGCAAGACATGAGGTCAAAGTGGCAGTCCACCAGACTTTTCCCAAATGGATCTCTGAGGACATGCTCTTCAACAAAAACCTGTGACCGAAATAAAAACTGAAATGGTTTTGGCAGCTGTGTGAATGCATTCAAGTGTCATCTAGGTGGAGAGACGGGCTCTCCCAGGACCTCATTGTTACTTCAATGTACACATTCAGGGCAGCTGCGGTGAGGTCTCATTGGTCAGCTTCCTCCCTACACTCTGCTCAGCACACACACACTTCCTGCCGGGCGTGCAAGGTCAGATCCCAGCTAAATTTAGTGCCATTAGCCTTGGCTTACAATCCCCTTCAGCCGTGGCTATATAAAAGGCGGTGAGCTGCATGTGGCCAGATCAAACCAAACACTCTATAACAAAAGAGAAAGAACCTCAACAGAAGAGCCACTACTGAATTACACTGCACCAGTATCATCCTACGAGCTTTAACAGGTAAATTTGTTCATAATAATTATATAAATGAGAAATTAAATATAATGAGAAATTATAAGTACAAGTATTTCTGTAGAATAACTAACCGCCAAACTCTCTTTATCATCCAGGATGAAACCCAGAAGACTACTGCCTTCTGTCGCTCCTCTACCCACAATAACAGAAACACATGAGGACATCTCTCAGTCCCTGGATGAATATCTCAACTCCATCAAAGAGCTCGCCCAGCCTGGCTGCAGACCAGTGAGGATACCCAGGACTCAGAGACCTCGTCTCTTTTGTAAGCCCATGGGCAAGCACAGCGGCTCCGCTTCCACGCCACGCAGCGCCTCACGGGCCCTACAGCCCCGTTGCGGTTCTCTCGGCCTGGATGAGATCACCCTAAAATTCAGCAACCAGAAGGATTATGGTGCTAAAGATCCACTGGACTGGTTGTTTGCACAGACGCAGTTACAGTCACATGGTGAGGATCTGCACAGGACTGAAAACACACCTGCTGCTTTGTTGTTATTCTGAGGAGGCAACATCAGAAATCACTAAAGCTCTGTGTGAGCGATATGAAGGATCTCATGAACTCAACCTCTTTCATTTATAGCTTGAACAGGATTTTCTTACCAATGTGTGAATGTTTACACTGGGTCATGTATTTCTCTGTTATTATTGTTTTGTAAATAAAGTCCAGAATGTATTTTTACTGTTAGTTTTTTACTAATGTCCTGTTTATACTAATATTTATGTTTTATAATTTATAATGTGTTTATAATGTTTTAAATGGACTCTTTTGTATGTTAAACTGTTACACACCATTTTCTAAGCAAGCACAATGCTAATACATTCATGACTGAAATGACGGAATTTAGTCAGAGAAAATTAACAAATTAAAATGAATAAATAATTAAAAAGAAAATAAAAGAAATAAAAATAATTCAGTAAATTGTGTAGCGTTTCTTTGAAAACGATTATATACCCAAAACTTAAGTTTGGTATTTTGCATAATTTCTTTAGTTACATTTAATTTATTTCATTAAATAAGTTTACTATTATTCTAAACTGTGTGAAAAAATATTATTAAAGAATGACCAAGTGCCTCTAAACTTCAATGTTACTGTATACTGCAGTTTCAGATCCCCAGCAAAGAGGGGTGATGCTTCTTAGAGATAAATTCACTTCCAGTGATCAAACAATAGCGACCTCTGTTGGGTGAACAGAATTTAAACACACTATCTGACATCAGCCAGCAGAGGGCGACAAATAAATGAGAGAGAGAAATTCTGACATGCCTTTCCAAATACAGAGAATGTTAGTCTAGAATAAAAGTTGTCTTTCAGGATTTTACATTTGAAGTAAAAAATTGGTAATTAAGTAGCAAACATTCCTGTGATTGTCTTTAACAGCCCTAAAGTGGATTTCATTTTCGCCAGTTAAGAGAGTAAAATGATTCTAAACAGTAGCAATGCGAATAATTCCAATAGAACCACTAGGCGGAGCTGTTTCCATGAAGATTTAGGTAGACTGTTTATGTCCTTTCATACAGATATTCACACATTGAAACATTGAAAATTGAAAGCAACAAGAACAACCAATGTCATACAATATCTGAATGCCCAATCTGACAGCTGTTCACCCTACCTTGAAGATAATTGCTATTAAAATTAAACTAACCAGATAACAATCTTCTAGTTAAGTATGACCCACTTGGATTTGATGTGGTTTTTAAATGTAGTTTAGCAAGTCTGATAACAAAATCCTTTGAGAAAAGGATCTGCATTTAATCACTTTTTGATCACTTGCAATTGCATCACAGATAGTTAATATTACGTGTAGACTGGGTCTTTGCCATGGCACAATGTAACTTTTATCTTATGCAATGTTTCTATTATTAGCTTATAAGTTTCTCTTTCTCTCTGCCGCTGACATTTTTAAAATTGCCCTCAAGGAGCTAATATTCAGTTTAACCATTTTAGTTCTAAAGAGGTTACTGCATGTGTACCACAGGTTTACCTTTACCTTTCCACATACCGTGCTTGTTTGTATCTCCTCTTTGCCCCGCCTTTCTGAAACATGCGGCTTTTTAACAAAGCTCATCGCTCTGAAAAGCGAGGTGTGCTATGATTGGCCAGTTAACCAGTGCGTAGTGATTGGTCGAATACTGCAAGCGTGTGATGGAAATGTAACGCTTCTTACCATATTTGGAACATCAGGTTCCAAAGCAATTGTACTGACAGGCACGCCCACCTTACTTGTGTATACATTTGGGCGGTCTTAGTCAAATCATACCACGAACTGACGTAGATTTGTGGGGGTGTGGTTACACGAGGCGTTTCAGGCAGGTTTGGGTGAGCATTCGCTTTTAGATAGAATGCATCTTTTGTTCCCACACTTAAATTTTTTCAATTTTACGGTTCTAATACATGCACGGGCAACTTATAACACACAGAAGACACAGAAAAATATGTATTCGCGCCATATGACCCCTTTAAAATGAGTCAATTATGAAAGAATGCAATGAGTAAATTCTGAATCATTTCTGGAGTTCTATTTCTGTAATAACATAAAATATTATGTGTAAAAATGCTATAAGGAACTATAAGAAATTATTAAAAATAAAATATAATACATACAAATATAAAATATACTTTCTTTCAATTTTGATTAATACATTTTAAAGACCTGAATATTTTTATATGTAAATCTGTAGCATCTTTGTGGCCCAACTCGGGTTTGTGAAACCCTGGTTAAATAGAGCGTCTATTGATGTTTCACAGTCACATGAGACATCCAAAGGCATGCAAGAACATGTTCATTCACACACTCAACTCACACAACTGTTTGCTCTTAACCACTCAACGGTCATGTCTTCCAGTCTACATACTGTACGTTTCATTTTGAGTTATTTATGGATCAAGTACATCCTTTCCAATCATGATATGCCAAGTTACAAACAGTGTTATATTACTTATGTAAAGTGTCTTTTCAGCATTGCAACTTAGATTAATGGACTATAAACCGTTATTTAAGATACATCTCTCTGAACAGTGGAAAATCACTTTACTTTCAATATTATATTGACTGACGTTAAATTATGGCCAAACGTTTAAAATAGGAGTACAAGTTTGTTCTGTCAACAAACAGGACACATTCTGACACATTGTTATAAGGGGTACAGTCAAATGACTAGAAATTGTGTATTTGTTTTGAAACACATCAAGATAAAGATGAAATCAAAAATAACGAGTGAAGTCAGGTTTACGGAAAGCACCAGTAAATCATTTGTAGATAGTTAACAAACAATCACATTTTCCCATGACCTCGCAAGCAGCCTTAGTATGAAAACAGTGCCGTTTCAGCTGAGATTAATCCTTCACAAGCTCTTTTATGCATAACATATGTATATAACAATATGTATAAGGCTTGTATCTCAGTACATTTAACAATGTTTGTTTTTTTCTAGCAGTGGTTTATCTTGATTTTAAAATTCTTTTTTACAAGTTTTGTCCTCTAAACTAAAATTCTATTATCACTGTTTTTAACAGCTTGGATAAACAGGTTAACACTCAGGTTGTCACATTATATTATATACAGTATTAGGACAAAATTACAAGCCATATATTGCACCCTGTTCCTTTTCTGATGGTTTAGATCAGGAAAATACAAAGGTAAAATGTTGCAAAATCATATCCTAATATCTGAATGAATCATTAACTGATAAGCAGCAAAAAAGCTTGATTCACATCATAGTTTCACTTTCTGTGGATATTCGTACCTCTCGAAGGCGAAGCTGGAAACTTTTCCCCTCATGATAACAGTTGTAGGTTTTTAAAAGGGACAAAATATCGGACCTGAAAAGGACAGAGGGAATACAAAGAAGGCTTTGAGTTGTGTCTCTAATGTTCAGTGTGCTCAGGGTGTGTCAGTGGTCTGTAGTGCATTTCAAGGTCGTGAAATGTGAACTGAAATGTGTTTCTTGAATGCACTGTACTGTGGATAAAACTGTGATTTCTGCCAAATGAGTAAGCATTTATCGGAAGTGAAACACTTACTTTGCGATAACTTTCTTCTCGTTTAATCTCACATAGCTGGTCTTGCCAGGATCCATGGTGGGGTTCTCTCTACACAAAGAGTTTTAGCTAAAGAGAAAAAGGACAGAGAGAAAATGTGATAAGTATCAAGATGCAGACACACAATAGCGTGCATTGTGCCTACAAATAACTCATCAACCTGTTAATATTACATTCAATCTTGTGTGGGAGAATCAAGGTAGTCACGTGAATAAAGAGAAATCACATGGACCTGTTCTAGAGTTACTGAATGTGTAAGTTTTCTTGTCTAGACACATTCCTGTTGAAAGGCACATTATATATTTATTTTTCATGTCTGTTATTTGGTAAAATAAACGAAATACTGATTTGAAACCAAAAAGTCAGAAACCGAAAATGTTTTTCCCTCAATCTTTTCCAGTTTGATTTGTAACAATCTGAGGGTGAGTAGATGATGACAGAATTTTCATTTTTGGGTGAACTGTCCCTTTAATGCCAATACAATTATTCATGTTAGTTGACTCTGTATTAACTAATGTTAACAGATTCAACTTTTCATTTTTAAAAATATTATACTGAATGCTGGAATTAACATGAACTAAGATTACCTGATATTTTAAAAGTGTTTATTGTTAGTTCATGTTAGCCAATGCATTAACTAATGTTAACAAAAACAACCTCATTGTAAAGTGTTACTTCAATCCTTTCCAAACAGAAAAGAAAAGGGAAATCACTTTAAGACATTAAATCTGCATAACAAAATTGCACAGCAAGTATTTCAGTCTTTCAGGCTACTGATTTTAATGTTGAAATATCTACGTAAGACCGACACAGAAAACCCCACTCTCTGTGTAAAGAGCTGAACCTGTGGGAGTTGTGACAAAAGACAGGAATTTCCAGGGGAGGAGGGAAGTCCCTCCCAAATGAGAATAAAAACTGCCGGGCCATTCTTCACAAACTCAATCGAAGTTTCAACATGAAGCTGACAGCCTTTGCTTTGCTGACGTTCAGCATCTTTCTAACAGGTGAGTGTCTCAAACTATAAGACAGTAAGTTGTGTATACCATGCAACATTTGTTCTTGAATTAGTCTTATTATGTGGTGCAAAACTAGACAAGCCTGCATGTTTATGAAAGTTTATTGTCTTGTTTAAATAAGTTTCATTGGCAAGTGACTAGTGTATTACAACTGTGTACTAATCTTACTTTGCTTTCTAAATGCAGTAAAGAGTCAGTATGTTCCAAAGACCTGCCAGTGTCCAAAGGTACTAAAAAGAGTTCAAGTCCCATTTTCTGATTTCACCGTGAGCCCAAAAGGACCTAACTGCTTCAAAGATGAGATCATGTAAGTCATTCACATGTATTTCTGTTCCTACATCTGAACATGAATGGGTGAATAACATGAATGGATTGCATGCACAAACATGTAGGTGCACCTGTCATTTATTTAAAATATTTATATAAATATTTGAATTTTTTTTTTATCAGAGTCACACTACAGAAGAACAAAAGTCTTGTGTGCCTCAGTCCAGATGGAAAACAGGGCAAGAGACTGATGACGTGTTGGCAAAAGTAAGAGACAACTTACAAGCACAGCATATCATATCCAAACATCCTTAATATCTTCAACTAATATTGTGTTTTTATTATTGTTTTGTTTTTCTGCATGCTAAAGGAATGGCAAAAACAGCACAAGATGTTTACGCCGACAAAAACGGAGACAAAATAAGAGAAGGCAAGCCAAGTCCAAGAAAGGCATCTCTTAAATGAAATAGTAAGCACATGGAGTTTATGAGAAGATCCCCAGAAGATAATAATCTTCAAAGCCAGTGCAATATGTTATGGGATTTCTGTACTTTCACATGCACAGAACAATTCCTTAGAAAAAGAAAGGCTCTATTCAGAGAAGTGCACAAGCGTATGGAGGGCAAAGAAACAGTAACTAATGAAGACATGTTGTAACAGGGACGGCAATGAGCGAAGACTTTGTAAAGTGATTATTTGAGCCCTAATATGTCAGCAGAGCTAACACACTGGGCCAGTTTTATAAACACGTATTTGTGTGTATTTAAAATTCATCTCTTCAGTTATAAAATGAAGAAAATTGTTTCTACTGTATTTGCTATTAACATGCGTGTTTATAATAATTATTTGCACATGTACATAATGTAAACATAATGTAATATAAAATAACCAACAAAATAAAATCTTTCAAGTGTTTCTGTACTTTGTTTTCTGATGTTTACAAAAATAATCCCTAATAAATTCCCTTTTCAACTGCATATCAAAATTTGAGACTGATAAGATCCTACTGTATCTACATCCTCTCTAGATAACATCAATTGTGCGTCAATATCAATTGTGTAAGTGTCAGAGTTCCCATGGACTGGAAAGCACAGAAATAATTTTTATTTTTATGCCTGGAAAAAGAATTATAGTGGACTACAGTGTTTTTAACAAGTAAGCTTAAAATTAAAACAGCTTCAAAAAGCTGATAAGTAAAGGAAATACGTTGGTAAAAAAAAAGTTTGAGAACTATATACCCAATATTTCTGAACCTAAATGTTATATTCCTCCCCCAGTCTAGGGTTGGGGAGGGTACTGATAGAACAATAGTTTCCCAACCGGACATACAGTACCAACAAGGTGAATAAACAGGTATTGAGAAATCACTTCTGTCTCAACACTTTACTGGAAATCATGTGACTGTGATCCTGCTTAATATGGCAAAGCAGGAAATGGAGAAAGGAGGGAAAGTGAAGTAGAGAATGGGATCAAGTCCAAGCAAACTCCAGTGCAAACACACTCAAGACAGAAAGTCTTCTTTGCGACACTTATAAAATGGCCCTGCAAGCGAGCGTCAGTCTGCTGCTGTTCGTGGTGTTTTTAAACATTGTTACAGGTACAGCTGCATGCTTTAAAAGACATCAGTGGCATTTATCAGTGCGTTTATACATTTCAATCTGATGTCAGTTATGGAGGACATGTGGGAAAATGGTTTTATCTTTCTGGGTTTGTCTTTAGATAACAGGACTACTGCTACATCCATCCGAGAGAAATGTCAGTGCATTGAGGAGACAGAAGCTGTGCGATGGAAAAAAGTCACCGACTTCACAATAATACCAAAAGATCCTCTTTGCAACAAGATTCAAATCATGTGAGTAAAACATCACAACAATTAGAAGTGAAAGCTGATTCAAACGTTTGCTGACTTTATGCTGTAGAATTTTTTACTTTTTTAATGGCAGAATATATAGTAATTTTATTAAATTAGTCAGGATACTTTACAATGTTATGCAAACAGTGTAATAATTAATGTGCAATGTTCTTCTGTGCATAAAAATGCATAAAACATTGCACAATATCTCTTGTTGGGACACATCATAATCATAGTAGGTATTATCAATTTTACTGTATGTTGGAAAGATGACTTGCAGCATAATCATTTAGATTGAACTAATGTTTGTCTGGGCATGAGTGGGCATGATGTGCCACAACATACCACTGAATTTCAACTCTTTCTCAAGAACCCTGCATATTCATGCTAGTGCTCACATGCTTTCACATGCTAAATGTGGAGAATATGCTTTGTGTTTCTGATTCACATTAAATGTGAAAATGTGAGAAAATAACTGTATGAGTTATATAACTAATAATGATTGTCTTCATCTGAAAACATTTTAATGTCTCCTGCAGACTCCAGCTGTCAGATATAAAATCTTGTCTAAAGCCAGACTCCAAGCCAGGAAAACAATTACAAAGGTGCTGGAAGAGGTATGTGAATGATGAAGTGAAAACACTGCCGCCTAATGGCTCGCAGTGCCATAGCAATTATTCTTTTTCAAAATTGAAAACTACTGTAAAATTAACTACAAAATGAAAGCTTGTCAAAACAAATATTGTCCTCACAAGATTTTAAAAAGTTTTATGGGCTTTACAGACAGATATTCTATTTCTGTTTGCATAATCGACTCATTTGTATTTAAATTATTTGTATTTAATTGCATATAATAAATTCTCTTTTTTATAGACATCAGTGAACAAACTTTTAATTTGAATGAAAAAATCTGTTGAATTTACTTAACTTTAACTAAGTCAATTCTGCTACATGTCATTCCAATTCAGATTTCAATTGTACTCTCTGCTGGGTGTAGCAATGCAGATTCACACTTCTGAACTAAAGAAGACCCATGTCTTAAATTGTACATTTTGCACAAACACATTCTGCTACCAATAATCTCCTAAAGCTATAATGCACAAATATTTCAATAAAATTTAGACTCCAAATTATATGGATTCAAATTTAAAAATGTTTTTGAGTAATACAATTAATTAAAAAGCTTAAAATAAAATGATTGCTACATGTTACATTAACAGCTTTAGACTGATTCTACATACCACAGTTCCACTTGCTTTCAGAGATGCTTAGCCAGGATGAATCTGCTCCCCTGTGAATCTTAAGTATTTATGTTGTTGTCATTAATGATGTGTGCTGATTTTGCATTGTGAAACTGCAGGACCTTATTGACATGGCTTTTTCCTTGCTTAGCTTTCTCTCCAGTTGCCTAATTAAAACCCTTCACTTTTTAATTGTTCAGGATTAAATTCAACACGGAGAGGAAAAAGGTCTGTCTGAAGAGCAGCAGGAAAAAGAAGCCAAAAGAAGCACAAACTCATCAGTACTTGCCCTCCAGCGTATAAATATGAACCCGTCCATTAACATTTACTTTGTTCATCGTTCAAACACACCAATATGTGCAAACATGTGAACGCCACTGGTTTGACATAATTTCTTTTTGTTTTTGTACAGCTTTTTCTAATAAAACACTATAAACCCTAGATGTTTGCATGGCTGTTCTCTACACATCATTATATGCATTCTGGAAATACATTAACTAAAAAACGGATCTGATTCAATTGCTTGCTCTCCCTTTATGTCCTTTGGGTTATCTATCTTTTGTGACAGGACAAACCAGCATCACACATAATGAAATAAAGCAATCAGCTAAAAGCCAAAGATCCTTCTATTCAGAGGAGGAAAAAATATTTAAATATTCTATGAACTGACCTCACCTCTATGACCATTCTCGTGAATTATTGATTCTATCTGTCACAGGAAAAGCCTTTTAAGAAAAACAGGTACAATCGCATGCATCAAACATAGAGAGAGTTTAAAAACATAAACGAATGGTCATGTTTAGAGATGCTCTTCGCCTGATTTAACAAATGACATCTCTGACCTCCCTGCATCCCCACTCCATCTATTTTCTGCATAATATATGAGAGCAGAGTACCATTCATGGTAAATGACACAACTGTATAACTCCCAAACCACTGCTTAGTTAGTCTATATACAGTACAAATATTTTGCAGAGGTTTGGAAACCAACGGTAAAACCTAAAGTTTGGTAATGGTTTATAGCTGATTTTCCATTATGGAAAACATGCGCATTTCACAGAAATAGCTTTCACACGGGCAGATCTAGACAGAAACTAAATAATCAACAGCATGTTTTAACAGGTTTACTCAAGTCTAGTCACAGTTTAACGTTACTGAGATATCACATACCTGGGAGCAGGTTCAAACGCCTTTAAAAAAGTACCTGAGACATTAGCCAAGAGCTCACCTGCAGTAATCATACAGAGACTAATGTTACACCGCAAATAAAACTACAACGAGACGATTCCCGAACACTTATTTATACAGTGAAACATCTCGTCTATTTACCTGCATATGAATTTCCTTACCATCTCATGAAATGCGGTTCCTTTGAAAAAGCACTCGCCCAGTTGTTTTGTAAGGCGTCTTATCTCCCACTCCACTTAGTCTCTCCCACTTCAACGGCGGCTTCCTCTGGGAATAGAAGAGAGAGATACGGTCAAAATATTTCTGCAGCTTCTCAAAACTGGCGGTTGTGCAAACCAATCATCTCCTCAGACAATCAGATGAGCCAATGGGAGAAGCCGGTGGGCGGGAGTCTTCTGTGGTTGCCCGTGGAAACGCTGGGAGCCGGTTTACACCAGGATGATTATCATGTCTGCGTGATAATTACTTTGAGGCTGATGATAACCATGACTTAATTCATAAGCATACCTGTCTTATTTTAACTTCACTAGGGTTATAGCATTTAAAATGGTTTCATCGTTTGTTTTATTTCGTTTAAAATACAATGTGTAAAGTTCATGCTTACAACATGCAATGCTCTACATAGCTTGTTAGTTTGAGCCGCGTGTTTGTGTTTGACTGCTGAGGGAAAAGGAGCTTCCTGTTTTTAGTCTGAGAATACCATCCAGGAAAATATGACACTGACAGGCCTGATAAAATATTTGAGGAAGCTTTCAGCTGCCGAGACACTTCTCCAATGGGAAGCCAGTTTTATTTAAAGAGATATGATTATGTCAACAGGACTTCAAAATAAGGAAAAATTGAAACAAAGTAAATATTACAGAGCAGAACTTGCTAAATGCTTATAATCTTCTATAATAAAATTGATTAGATATACAATGTTTACTGCAAAACTTATCTGTTAATACGCTGATATTTTTGTATGCTTGTACTTGTGTGTAAGACTTTATAATGGCAGAAAGCATAATTTTATGACCTATTGCTGCACATTGACTTTTCGCTCTAGTTGCTTCAAATAATGCCTGTGAAGCACTGGCAAGTCTGCTTGATTAACACAATTTTTAAACAGCTGCTGACAAGGTTATCAGTGTCAAATGTATTTAATGTGCATTTCAATATTTTTGAAACACATGCAGGCCTATGCAATATATAATATATTATTCTAATATTCAGGAGGATGTTGCAGTCATCCACACAGAAATAACGCCTGGGGGCATTTTTGGTTGTCTTTTAGTTGAAAGCTCTCCTGTTTGGGTCAGTACGATGAAAGAAAGCTTCTAAATTGCATTGATGCATGAAGTCTGGATGAGGGAGATCTAGACTGATCCAGGCTGAATAACCACACAAACAACTCTCATTAAGTTTAACTTGTAGATCAAAGTTAAAATGGTACTTCTTAATTCCTTGTTCTTTTACAAAAAAGAATTTGCACATTTATATACTTCAGGTTTATTTTTTTATTCGTCGAATTATCTGTAAAGGTTTTCTGAAGACTCTCTAGACTAGAGAGTCTCTCCTCGGTTCCTGTCATTTCAAAGGAATACCTGGAGAGGATCACTGGTGACCTATGGTAGACCTACAGATGAGGACTAAAGAAACATGCCTTTTGGTTAATATATAGTTGTATAAGGTTTCGCTTTCGATCTTCTGTCAATCCTCTTGCAAACAAAGCTGTACATCATTGCGCATTACACTTAAATACATTTACCATTATTAAACCTATAAAGATGCTAAAAACACATAACACATACATTTCATATAGCCAATAAAAAGACTTAAACACGTAGCTTCAAAACGCATGAGTGGCATATAAAATTTTATTGATAAATCAAACCATTTGCTAACTATTATTACTCTTACTATAATAATTTAAAAAAATCAAAGAAAGAATAAATGCACATGCAAAACAATGAATCGGATTTTGACATGGTATTTTATTTACTGGACATCTTTCACATTTATGATCACACCTTTACAGTCTTAGTATTGGTGCTTTTTCTGACGTGGTTTCCTCCAGTTTCTCCATCTCAGAATCATCCTCCCTGATACTCTCTATAAAGTGTACATTTCTCATGTTTGTGTTTGTTTTTTTGTGGTGGGCTTTCTTTACTGACTGATCCTCCTCAAGCATAGACCGAGTGCTGTCTGTGAGACCATGTGATCGGCTATTGTTGAGAAAAACAGATGATCTTTTGCCTGAGATGATGTGGAAGTGTTCAGTGTCTCCCGTGTCTGTGAAACTGACAGAAGATTGAGTTGGGTCATTGAATGCACTGGACTCTTTAGGTGGCTCAGATTTTTTCTTTTTGCTTAGTATAAAGTTCAAGAATCCGGTCACTAGCAGCATTATTCCTGTAAAAAATATATTGACAGTTGTATGTTTGTTCATGATATTTTTTAATAAACCTATAAAGGAATAAATCTCATGGTCAGTGGTACAATAATCTTTATTCATGCGGTATAATGCTGTAATATTGTATGTAAATGCCAAGCACCTGGTATTACGGCTTGCCATGCAAGCACTGGATGCAGGAAACACATTACGGACATCATTGTGTAATATAGAAATTTCTGGAACCCTCCAACTTTGGCCAGCTTCTTCCAAACGATGAAGAACCTCTTTGTGGGTGAACAACTAAATGCAAAGAAAAAAACACATTTTTGCTCATATCGTTTATCACAGATCAGGAACACTTAAAACTAACGGGTTAGAATAGAGTAAAAATGGAATGAAATGAAGAAATCTTTTACATGCATAGAAATTTTAACTTAATAGCTTTTTTAAGTTATACAGTTTGGAATATAATCCAAAAAATACAGTTTCTAGACAGGCTATATGTCAACATCTAATAATTTGATAAAACATACGAGAGGCACATTGCCAGCAGAGCATCAATGAAAAATGCAACTTCACACAGCATTATTAACACTGAAGAAATCCTGTTGAAAATACAGACAGCAGCAGTTATTATATTACAAGAGTATGCAATTTTTTAACAATTTATTTTTACTGTAGTTAATAGGGATGTAACAATATTATCAATATCGTGTTATCGCAATAGCAAAATTGTCTCAATATTATTGTGGTCACATGACTGTATGAAACGATAGGTCTTTTGGGCCTAACATAGAGATGTTAGATAAAATAATAGATGTTACCTTTGGCAAGGTCCATCTGGTGCAATTGTTTTATTTTATAAAAGGGATTTTTAGGTCATTTGACCCATCTCATACTATAACTCATACTTCTAAGCAACAGTTATGATTAGAGGATAAAGAAAGGAGGATGCTTATTGCACATTTCCAAGTCATCATTTGTCATTTTAAACATTGCAATAAATACCGTACCGTAGTCTTTATACCGAGGTATAAAGACCAGGTATAAAGACCAGGTACAGTGAGATTTTGATATTGTTACATCCCTCGTAGTTAAAGGAATCCGAGTCTAGACAGTTCAATAAAACAGAGACATACTTTATTCATTTGTTCCACAAAGTTACTTATTAGCGACCACAAAGCAAATACGTAATCGTGACCTTCCAGATGCTTTATTGCATTCATATGTTCATGCATGTCAACAACCACTTTATGTTAATTTTTCATGAAAATATCTCCCTGTTGGTCATGCAGAACTTCTCTGGTTTGGCTGGTAGCCCTGACAGATCACAATCTGGGACAAAAGGCCAACTTGCTTCCATCTGTGTGTAATTCCCAGGAAAAGCTACTGTATATTGCCAATGACAGTTAGAAATTCAATGACCATAATTTTATTGGGGGTGACCTGCGATTTGTGTAACTGAAAATCTTTGAATTAAATTACCTACAAGGAATAGTTTGATTTCTTCTTAACCCTGAAACTGATGTTGTGTGCACCTTTCATATACAGTATAGGTGAATTTTAAAGGTGTCAAAACACAACCACAAACATACACAAGATTCAACTGCCCAAGCTTGAAAAACACAAAGCATTGGGCAAATTCATTAAAAGTGCTTAGTTGTAAGTTGATAAATATGGAAACATGATGGTTTTCTCTTTGTTGAATCTCTGGGAGATATGCCTGCTGACTTGTGTGTTAGTCCAATGCAATAACTCAGAGAAGGATAGGAATAAAAGGTGTTACTCTATCGATGGCAGCCCTTTTTAATACTCACAGGAGATAGACGGCCAAGCTATGGAACTCCCCCTGTCTCAGTGTCTCTATGCCCACTGCACAAAGCACTGCAGCCCATTAAAGAGAACAACACAAACACACAACACTCACATAAACCTTGACATGCAAAAATTATAATCAATCAAAGAAACAAATATTACAAATATGGTGTAAAAAAATTCATTCTTGGTGTTAAATTGTAGCACGTTGTATCCAATGGCCACTAGATGTCAGATTTGCCACACAGTGTATGTAGACAAAAATGACCCAAGGTCAGTATTGTTGTGTTTGATAGAAAAATAAACATACAGTACAGCAGCATGTATTTTTTGTAAGAATTAGGTGTACAGTGTCTGTGGCAAACTGGAGAAATCTTTATTCATATTTTAGATTTGGTCAGATCTGTGAATTAGAAAAAAAACTGGAATACGAAAACCGCTTCGACAACAAATTTGTTTACTAAAGTTTGCAATGCTCTCTTTAACCAAAATAACTCTTAAAACAAAAAAGTATTAAAGAAAATGAAAATATAGTTTGTCTATTGGGTCACATATTTACATGAACTTATCATTAAAAAAAACTTAAATGTAAAACCAATGTAAAACGTCTAACTATCTAAGACTGTTTTCCCTTATTTCACACCAGCAATTTTCGAGCAATACTGAGAGTAAAATCAGCAGTTCAGTTCAATTTAAGAAGCACAAAAAGCCCTAAAAATAAAAAAACCTCACAGTAAAGGAAAAACCACTCTAATTCTTACTTGCAATATTGTAAGGCAACTGAAACAATGACCTACAAGATGACAATAAACACAAGCCTACCTGCAGCAGTCGAGATGCCAAAACCTCTGCAGGCACATTCCACAATAACCCACAAAGCCGAACCCTTCATGACCAAAGTGAATGAACTTTCCCTTTAAAACTTTTATTGGAAGTTACGTTTTTCCTAAAAAGGAGAGGAAATCAGAACTTAAAGTGAGTGTAAAAATGGCAACATAGGCTGTGCCTCAGTGACCCCATGGTTAGTAATCTTCTTACTGAGCTGCATGAAGTTTTTACCGTAGTAATCAGCCTAACATAAAACGTTGACCACCCTCTGCTTGTTCCTGCTACATTCCACCTCCATTCAAGGTGAATGGATAAAACACAGCAAGCCTAATGAAAAACGTTATAGTTAAAGATTACCCGGTACCAGCAAAGTGCAAGAAAGAGCCATGAGGGAAAGCACTCACATATACATACTTGCTTGGTGTGACCTTCAAGAAGAGGTATTTTACCCTGCATCATTTTATAGCTTCTGATGGACACCGTCAAGTGAAATTACCTTCAGCCAATCACACAATTAATCAAAGTGTCCTTGGCACGAGGTCAGACGTGTTTTCACAAAGTAAATGTAAAGCATGCAAAGTGTCTGAAAAGTCTGGCCGATAAGACCTGTTCTCAACCAGATGATTAATGGAGGAGAAAGTAGGCCTGTTGCACGTAGCAGTACTTACAGAGCCTGATTCTGACACAAGACAGATGTTAATCATTTTGCAGGAGACGCACTGAACAGACACCGTCTCATCCAGTCTTCAGTTACCCGTGTCAAAGGTCAGACTTTTCTTAGTCATAACAGATCGCAAATGATTACAGCCACGGTGCGCACGCCCGACTGCATGACACTGTGAGGATCTGTAAAATTCAATGTGATTGCACGTGACCCCAGGAATGTTTAAATGAAGGTATTCAATCCACAGATGTGGTATTTCTTGATGCACTGTTTTTTGTTTATCGAGGAAAAACAACAGGAATTCGAAACCGGAATTTATGTGCTTCATTTAAAGGAACATTTCATGGTCAAATTTCATGGTTTGAAATTTCATTTCAAAATTCATGGTCTATCAAAGAAGCAATAAAACGTCCTCTAAAAGATAGGATAAATATCTCATCCACACACACATTCTTTGGAAAAAATATTTTGAATGTTCATAAATAAATATATTAAAAAATTACAGATGTGAATGATACATTTTTCAGGTTTATGTGATCTGGACATTCGGGGGACGAAGGAGAGCCCTTGACCACAAGACATGACATCACTTTGCAGCTAACTGAGACCCTGGAGGAGACAATATATATCTACAGCATAATATACATCCTGCAGTGCAGAGTAAAACAGGCTATCTTGGCAAACTTTTGGAAAGTTTTGTTATAATTTACAACTGTGATATGCAAGTCGACTCCCACTAAAAGGAAAACCGTAAATCCCCTAACACCTAAACAAGACCACCTTTGTTTTCTGCCGGAGTAAACTGTTTTCTAGATTAGCAGCATATTATTTTAGGTATGTGTGTGCATTTCTGTGCTGTGCTCTTACTCTGTAAAAAAGTATTTGCTGTTTTGTTGGTTCAACTTAAAAAAACAAAATTACCTGGTTGGCTTAATATTTTCAGTTAATTCAACATAAAAATATTTATTTAGTCAAAAATATTTGTTTACTTAAAAATATTAGTTAACTCAAAGAGTTTAGTCAACTCAGTGAGAAATTCATTGACTTAACAAAAACAACAAATAATTGTTTACAGTGTAGAGTGGACTGTGAGGCGTATAGACTTACTGTATACCATACAGCATGTTCTCCATATCTACCCCAAAACATAGTATTGGTTCTGAATCTGATTTCAGGTTTCAAGTTCATGTTTATTTGTTACTCACTTACTCTAATTGTTTATTGTCCGCTTACAACAAACAGCTTTTCTTGTAGTATTCTTTCAATTATATGTTGTTTAAATGGATATGTAGATATCGACCTGTCTTTTCTCTGCACACTGTATGCAAATTCTGCATCTTTTAAGCTTTTTTTATACCTATCGTATCAAAATGGATACATTTTGGAGTAGTTTCAATAATTTTTTTATGTAGCCAAATGATACAGATTCTTACATGCTGTATATGTATAAATATAAGGCCATCAGAACAAAAACAGTATCGTGGAAAATAATGTTGTGGTACATTTTAATAGAATGGGTTAAAGGAAATGGGTTAATGCACTCTAACTTTGAAGGGATACCCTAAAATAAAAATTCTGTCATCATTTACTCACCTTCAAGTTGTTCCAATTCTGTACAAATGTCTTTGTTCTGATGAACACAGAGAAAAATGATTTGGACGAACGATTGACAAGTGCCCCAGAAAATTTTGCTGTCCTATGTTCCCTGTGGCTCATTGGTTAGAGCATTGCACTACCAAAACCAAGGTCATGGGTTTGATCCCAGGGGATTGCACATAGTCAGAAACAAATGTATAATACAATGCAATGTTTTGGATAAAAGCGTCTGCCAAATGCATACATTTAAATGTAAATGTCTTCAAAATATCTTCTTTTGTGTTCAACAGAACTAAAAAAAAAAAAAAAAATTTCCCTACTATGGTAGTCAATGGTGGCACTGTTTGGTCAAAAGCCTTCGTTTAAATATCTTTCTCTGTGTTCATTAGAACTAAGAAATGTATACAGATTTGGATCAAACGATGACAGCAGTTTTATTTTTTGGCGAACTATCTCTTTAAAAATAATAAATCCATTAAAAAACGTATATATTTAGTTTCTTGATGTCACCAATTTGGTTTCTGCTTGACCAAACAATGCAGAAAAAAATCAACAGATTAACATCAGTGAGTTGTTTTGACAGTGTCCTGAGATCATTCAACCAGAAACCAAAACACAAAATCCTTAACATTTAGATTTTTGGATGTCTGGTTTGTATTTGCGGCTATAACATGTTCTGTTCTATCTTCAAGAACACATAATAATTGTTTTAGTCACAGCTGAACTACATCAAACAGCGATGCCTAATGTAAAGGCTGAACGCTATGACAAAAGACAGTGATCTTGCATGATATAGGATATTTTTAGTCAAAATACAGAGAGTTTACATCTAGACACTGCTAAGTCAAAGGGACTACTAATTCATGCTCTTAAAACATTCACCTTCATCACTTTTATGGGCCTTGTAATAATTTTTCTTATTTGTCCAGGCCTTATACAGACACATGTGAGTGTAAATAACTCCTCTAGGGAGTGATATCTGAAATTTGATGGCCTTTTGAGACGCCTGATGTATTGCCTTACCTCAACAAGAAAACATCTTTTCTTTAGTGAAGTACAAACATCACATGTGACACAGAGCCATTTATTTTGCTGGCACACAGATGACAGACTTTGCCAAAGAACGGAGGGGATTGAGGAAAACTTAAAACTCAACCGCAATTGCAGTGAGTTTGATGATGTTAGCTAATTGTGTTAATTGTATGTAAGAGACCGCTGTAGGACCCCCACAATTCACTGCTGAAATAATAAGAGGTCAACACACCCTGGAAACGGTTTCATGATTTGTTGAAAGCAAGTTCAATCAAAAAGTGGTAATTCACACTGTCCACAGCACTTTGGTTTCAAGCACAAAACATGTTGTTTAATATGCATTTCTGGTCTCTCCATTTCCCATCGTATAATGAGATCTCTGGCGTGGATCTGTTATTCATCACGATCTGCTGGGGTACATTTAATCTTGATTACAATGGCAATTTTATCTTGCTCCATAAACATCTCACGAGAGAATTCTTGGTCGGCATCGCTATATTACGCGTGTGTCAAGTAATTTTTGAGAAGGTTATGTTACTTTAAATAAATAATCTCAAGATGACTGATCACCAACATACTGTTGCCTTTTTACTAAAAAGCTTTTTATTTGGCCTAGGGAAAATTTAGGTTGCAGACTGACCTTACACAGATATAAAAAAGACATTATGAATAAGATACTCAAAGTAAGAGTTTGTACAACTACACACAAATATATAATATAAAGAGCTACAAAACTGTAAGTGGAGTGGAAAAGCTTGATCTTTGTTTCCCATTCAAAATGAAAATTCTGTCATTATTTACACACCCTCTTGTCATTTCCAGCCTTTATGGCTTTATTTCTTCTGCAGAACACAAAAGAAGATATTTTGAAAAATGTTGGTAACAGAAAACCGTTTAACTTGCATTGGTTTTGTGTCCATACAATAGAAGTCAATGGGGACCAACAGTTTTTGGTTACCACCATTTTTCAAAATATCTTCTTTTGTGTTTTGCTGAAGAAAATTACACAGGTTTAAAATGACAAGAGAGTGAGTAAATGATGACAAAATTTTCATTTTGAAGGTGAACTATTCCTTTATTGCTTTGGGAAAGTGATTAGTAAGGTATTTTTGTAATACATTAATCACATCATGTGTTGACAACGTTAAATCCATTGCTGCCTCTATGTGGCAATGGGGGATATTGCACTTTTAAAAGGAGACAATGGGGTAAAAAAGTCTTTAAAGGGATACACAAATATATCAATTCTGTCATCATTTATCCACCCTCATGTCATTCAAAACCTGTACAGGACTCTTCTGCTCAACACAAAAGAAACTATTTTGAGAAATGTGGTTTTGTGTCCATACAATTAAAGTCAATGGGGGCCAATGTTGTTTGGTTACCAATGTTCTTCAAAATCCTCACAATCTTATTTTGTGGTCTGCAGAGTGAAGAAAGTCATTCAGGTTTAGAATGACATGAGGATGAGTACATGATGAAATAATTTTATATGCGTATACGTTAAAGGGCATAGTATTTTCAAGAAAATAAATCAACATGAAATAAACATGAACTTCAGAATTAGCAGGATTTGGTCATGCCAATTTGGCCAAATGTTTAAATGCTAGTCGTTCAATGTGGTTTCAGACTTTTGGACCACCCTGTATAGGTCATAAGAGCTTTGAACTTGATAACATAGATTCCATTGGTTCGCAATGTTCCATAAATATGAACATCCTAAGAAAGGCCTCACTGAGAGGATGCAGAAATAGGATTAACTGACCTTTGCCTTCAGATGGGGGATGATAAATGAGGTCAGAGGGGTGGTGGCATTGGTCGATGACAGACTCTCTAGAGGAGAGCATCAGTGAAGTCTGCTGCGTAGCTTCATGCTGGAGGCAGCTGCAATGACTCCCCAAAAAGTAAAGCCTCTGATCGTCTCCAAAACACAATTACATTATAATTATAATGAGATGGAAGATATCAGAACTGATCCTGGACTAAAGAATCTATCCCCTCTGCCATTTCCAACCAACAGGATCATTGAGTAAATTACCCATGAGTGCCTGTGGGTACAGAAGGATTCAGATGGCTCACGGACAGCTTATCAGATGAGTCCATTCATACTGGGAAAGAGAATTCATTCCTGTTAAGCATTAGTTGAAAGCAGCGTAATCTAATTACAAGAAGTTGAAGTCACAGTTCATACGCTGTTACGTAAACCTGGAAACAAAAGAAAAAGAAAAACTAAATAACAATACATGCACGCAAAACTTAAAAAACATCTGTTGTGCAAAACAAATGAAACGAAGCATATCAAAACTTGAAAATATGAATAATATATAATATATTGAACAAAAACGTAATGTCTTAACTTCTTTAACTAACCTTTCTGACAGTCAGACTGCAGGTTCCTGCACACAAGTTTTGGATGTGCTTAAATCTCTCTCATTTGATCATCAGCTTTAGTGAATTACTGGGCCGAGCCTATCTCATTATTTCTGATTGCTCTACTCTTTGTTCCACCGAGCAAAGCGCGCTAGAAGTCCACAAGTGAAGATAAGGCCTGACAGCCGTGGTGTTTATATGGGGCCCTCGCTGCACTTCTGCTAGATTAGAAAAAGCCACAAGTGCATGACTGCAGTACCGCAGCGGTGATGAGTGTGTCCTTGTAAAGAACACACAGGCTAATACCCTGCAGCTGGGATCTCTCATATTCACCATATAAAACAAGAGTTCAGACGTCACATGTCAACCATACTGTATGAATGTCTGTTAAGGCTCCAACTGTCATACGTACACATTCAGAATTTCAGGATTTCAACAAGCATTTCCCATGCAGTAAAGTTCCAGACTTAAATCCACAGGAGAGCCACATCAGCACTTAGATTGTTAGTCTTTCAATGAAGTTTTAAAGGAAGACAAAGTGTTTTCAATACAATTCCAAACTATATAGTGCAACTTTGAAAGAATAAACGTCTCCTCACAGATCATACCGTATAAACTTACAAGGGTTGTATCTTCTTCAAAGTTCCTGTAAAGTTGAATTAAAGGACACCAGCAGAATTTTTCATTCTAGCATTTGACGTCTGAAGAGCTAAATAGGTAAAGCGATTCATGTCTGTAATAATATCCTTTTGATTTTGCTGCATTTTGCTTTGATTGTGAAGAAGGAAATCATTACGGCTCTTGTGCAAGTTGCCAAGCTCATCATGTCAGTCAGGGCTCTGCTCTAAAATAAAGACATCTGCTCTTCTGACAAACGGAATATATAATGACCTCAAATCAAAGCAAGCACAAAAAATAGTCATTGTACTGATGGCCACAGAACACATTGAGTTCTTAACAAAAGTAAATGCATATTGCATATTAAAAATATATATGAAGAGTTTACTTGCAAAAACAGATTTCAAATTTCTCAAACATCATGTTTTTAATTGTGTTATTATTTTTTATTGCGTTTTATTGTGTCAGTTAACAATATTTTTATTTTGTGTTACTATTATTTAATTAAAATTGATTAATTGAAATGCACAATAAAAACATTATTTTTGAAAATGATAAAAAACAGAGTTATCTGTTTTTGCAAATTAACTCTTTATACATAAAATCAGTATATGGTGCATAATAAGCTAATGTGCACGGACGTCATTCCAAAACTGAAAACTGTATAAAACGCTCCACGGTGACCTTATTTAAAGGTTTTTCAGAGATTTGATATTTTTCCTCACATTTCAAAATGTGGAAGTCAAACGAAAGTGTTTAAAGAAAAACTGCATGTTTTAAAAGAGTAGCATCAATCTTTCAAAGGAAGTAGAGGAGAGATTCTAGCTGTGAGTTGAACAAATAGCTTGTAGAATAACCCATAGATCTTCTCTCTCACAGCGGTCGTTTTTCAGTTTTTCTTGAAAAGCATTATGCACACTGCTATATTTCACTGCAGTGAAACACATTACCCTTCAAAATTAAGAGTAAATAATACACTATCCATATCATAAAATACATTTGTTCGAGAGAGGCAATGGTTTCACAATTTAATGGAGACAAAGCAGTGAGTTGGTGTATGATCGAGGGGATGTCATACAGAATAATACATTTCATAATTCAGATGCAAACCCTAAGAACTGTTTGTAGGTGTTTGTGAAAAGAAGAAACATTAACCTGTGTCCCTGAAAGAGAAGAACTATTAAAAAGTCTATTGTATTGGTTGAGTAATGATTGCTATAGTGTTTCATTAAGCCAACGTAAATCATTCCTCGCATAAAATACTCTGAAATTCAGACTAAATATTAACATACAAAAGACCATTATCTTTCAATATCTCTCATGATTAACAGTGTTGTTCTAACCTGTGTCTCTATGTGTTCCAAGATCCATATTGGCAAAATGAAGTACAGAGCTATTATGAAACATTCCGAGTGTTTGGAGTATAGTGGGCACTGAATCCCATCAGACTGAAGCACTTTAATGAGTGTATTTTAAAGACATGTTGTATGTTTTTTCTCTGTTAAACCTCGTTTTGCAGCAGTCAGATTACAGATAGTGGTGATGAATGGCTCAATTAGCTCTGGGTGGACTTCAGGAGTCTTGGGTTAAGAGAGAGCCACGGAAAAGTGAAAAGCCCGTAATGAGCCAGGCTTCTGTCATTGGACTGATTCGTCTGTGAGATTAATGAGTGTAAATGAACAGCCTTTAGTGTGAAAGTGTTTAATACGGCCTAACAGTTCAATTGCCATCAACTACAGCTATCAGACAAAAGAACCGTTCCCATAAACAAACACAATGATTTAGGCTGAATTTATTATCCACAAATTAAACACATGTTGTTTTAATGGAACCTGTACGTGTTAAATATTAATAAGAGCATTCTGCCATAACCGTTTTGTAGGGAAGATAAATTAGCTGTTTGTTAAAAAGTTACACTGCCCCCTTTTGGACACTTTAAGAATGGATATCATCTCTGGGGAATAGCATGGCACGTACATCATCATTTGCACTGTAATACTATGTATGCACAAACCTGATTAAGACCCATGTGTATAACACTTCTTGATCCACCTTTCGGGCTGCCAAATACCCATCATGAATATTGCAACTGCATAATGCGCAATCACGTAACAGCCTGTTGAACCAGTATTGCACTATTATGTCCCAAAACGCTCATCACTCTGTTCATTTCAAGAAAAACCCGATGTGACCTTGTAGCGTTATGCCAATAAAGCCAGAAAGCAAGGAACCTACTCAGCCCCTTGTTTGTTTGGCTCTATAGGTTGTGAATTTTATGGATCATGTATGAGCCAGACTGGAGCCGGCCAAAGTCAGCAGGCGCTGGCAGCCTCCAGCACAGTCGCTCTGCCAGTGTGACCATCTTTAGAGATGAAAAGAGCTCAGGGTGTTCAGTCACGTCTCAGTGGTGGGCTAGAATTCAGATTGTTTGTGGCAATTAATCAGGATTTGAAAGCAGTCTGTCCAATTTACACCGCTTTACCTAAACCAATGTTTAAAGGGCTTTGCTTCCTGTAACCTTAGTGTGACTGTGTTTAGAGATGTTTTAATGGCTATTACACAGGCGGCAATAAGCTCCTATAAGGTGCTTTGGGCAAGAATAATAAACAATGTTGGAAACACTTAACATGCAAATTAATAAAATAAACAAACAAAACAAACTAAAATAAATGAATAAAAAAACAGATTATGCCACAGTTGTCAGGACATTTCACAAACACTCAGTCCAACTCAATCCAGCTGCTGTCAGTTAATCCACTGCACTGGAATTCAGAAACTTTACTATGAATGTGCAATGAGGCTTTGTCTGGCATCTTCATGAATCTAAAAAAACAACAACCAATGTCTACGGGGTGAGTGTACAACCACTGTATAAAGCATTTCATTTCTTAAACATAACACTAAGCTTAGGTCAGTGCTTCAGTGACACTACAGAGAGAGTTGAGTTGAGTATGAAGACTAAATCCAGATATCAACTCGTTGTGGATTAGGCAAACGTTTATGTCAAAATAATGAAAAACACCAGGCTTGTTAAAGGTGTTTGGGAACAAAACTTTTCCATTGAAAATTGTTGCATAGTCCACTGCATATTCTTAAAGTGATAGTTTACCTAAAAATGGAAATTTTTCAATAATTTACCCTCATGCCATGTCATATAACATCACAATTGGTAACCAAACAACATCGGGCCCATTGACTTCCACTGAATGAACACAAAACCAAAAAATGTTCATCCTTTGTGCTCAAGAAGAAAGAATCATATACAGGTTTTGAACAACATGACGTGAACAAAGATGACAGAATTTTTATTTTGGATGAACTATCCCTTTAAAGCAGAGAGAGTTAAGAATGAAATGGATCAAAGGTGAAAAGCAAAGAAATTTCCGAACTGTCAAAACATTTTAAGTTTGGATGCAACCAAGACTCCCTTTACTCTGAAGAGTTCTGTTGCCTTCATACTGTTGATCTGCTCCAACCATAACTCTCTACAGCAAGGTCATTATATAAAATGTGATGTCTAAAGTGAGTTTTCCTTGGATAGTTTTGCACCAAATGTGGAATTGTTTTAGCTTTTATTCTCTAAATTAGCGTTTAGTCTCTGTGTATCAAAATACCATACAAGTTGTAACAGTGATCCAGGTGTTACTATAAATTTTACGGTTCAGTCAAAAGGTGAACAGAAGATGTCACTTTATAATCTATTAACTGCATCTATAACAAGCACTAATATTAAACAACCTTAAGTTATCCAACATTTATCAACAAGGAAAAACTCTGTGTTAACGGGTGTGTTTAGGGGTGGTAAATAAAATGTGAATTATGTAGGTCTGTGTATGTTATGTAAGGGATAAAGTACAGGGCTTATTTCGCGATAACAGCCGGCTGCTTGTACATATCCCGCTTATTACACGGCTACTTGCCACATGAGAAAAAAGCTGGACATAAAATGTGAATTTGAAATATTTTATTAGCTCATTTTTACCGAATGCAGACCTTCCACGACGAAAAGCCGTTTAGTTTCGGTTTTAAAGTAAGAAACGACGTTCAAACGTCACGAACAGGCAAATTGGTTTAATCATTTGTAAATATAATGTCATATATGTTATTAAAAGACATATTTATAATTCATTTTTGTGTAATATTAAACTGCCCCTCTCAAAATGATTTGCAGCATCCGGGTTACAGGGTGTTATTAGTTTTGAGCAGTTGTTATTTGAAAATAACAACCCTTGGAATGTCGCGACTGGCCAATCAGAATCAAGCATTCAAATGAGCCGTGTAATAAGCACTTTTTAAATGCTTGTTTTTAATAAAAGTTGCAAAGGACTACAACCTTATGATCCTAATCAGTCATAAAATAAAAACAGGAAACTGAATATGAATGTCTTGTCAACAGCAGTGAGTGATTTCCTCTGGAGGACATCTATCTGACCCTGATGAGCCAAGAAGTCAACATTTGCTCACAATGAGCTAAAACTAAAATATTTTCACAATTTTCATTTTCCAGACATGGTTTAAAAAGGAGAAGATAACTCACAGGATCTTGATTTCATGGCCATATTGGGTACATTAGGATTACAAGCAAAACAAATCAAAACAAACAAACAAAAATGACTTTCTCATTTAAATCCGTTTAAACCAAGGATGACGTTAGAAAAACACTGACAATGAGGATTTTTTAATAAACACTGAAATAATGTAATTTTTGTAAGGCATGCTGAGAATACAATTAAACCATGTTTTGCATTCGTTATTTGATTAGCAAATACTCACATGACTTTGTGTTTGTTTATAGTCTGTCTTAATTGGCCTTATTAACCACAAGGATTTCTTTAGCACCAAAACACAAATACAACAATTTTTATTTAACACTTTAAATTATTGAATTTGGTGGTGAACCAATAATTCTGTCCCACATGCTGAAAAATAGCAGCGCCTGTAAAAAAAACCCTTGTTTTCACAGTCAGAGAACTAGATGTGCCATAAAAGAACTCCCACCTGCAACACTGGTTTAAATACACAGATTTAAACACCATATAAAATGGATGAGGAGCCAAAAGAAATAAATAGACATGAACAGGCGTGTGGAGCCAAAGCATCAGTTTGGCCATCCGCAACTCATCTCTCACACTCCTCCAGAATCCCGCTGAGAAGAACGACAAACATAAAGCCAGATGAACCATTGGGGCATTAAACCCTATTATTACATATGGTATAGATAAACATTGGCTATGTTATCCTGTTATTGCAATGTCAAAGCACAGGTTTATTTCAGCAGCCTGTAGACAGCGGTTTTAATGTTACCACAGGAGCTCGGTGTCTTCCCACAGAGGAACACAAGTCTTGCAAAGCTGTGTGGTCACGCCAGCGGAGCTTTGATTAAGATTAAATAGCGTTTTCAGGTGATAATTCCAATATATTGATTGAAACCAGATGAATCTTAAACCACAGTCAACAGCTGGGAGTGTTTTAAATCACGCATGGGCTTCCTTTTCTCAATGTAGGGTAATGCATACTTTATAATGATTTATTCACAGTAGCTTTGAATATAAAAGTGCAATAAATGACAAAAAGAATCTATGTAACAGACACAGCATTTGATACTTTGTCTTCCTGTCAAATGGTTTCCAGCTTATCTCTAATGTCCGCTGACACATTTCTGCCAAATCCTTCTCAGACGAATTTGTCATTTTGTCTGAAAATTACTTACTTTCAGCCATGAATTGCGCTAGACTGTGATAATGTCATAATTATTCTGTCACACGCTGTGAATATAAAAGCAGACAGCTTTTTTTAATATAAATCTTTTGATTGACAAGCCACAGCACCCCGCACCTCTCCAAAACATCAGAGCAAAACTGTTATGTTATATTTTTAGCGAGACTGCCCTTTTTTGGCGAGACTTCAGTCTCTGGACTGTGTACTGGAAACAAAGTTTTATCTTAGGCATGGTGCATGACTTGGACTACTTCATAAGTGTTAAAGGAGCCTTTAAAATATGAGACCATGAGAATAAAAAAGTGAAATTGTGGTTAAACCATCTAAAATGGGATTAAAACTTGAAATATGCCATGCACTTACAGACAATGTCATGAATAACAGTTTATTGATGCTTAAATGCACTAAGAATTTATCTTCCAAATATTTGTTCTTACACTATATGCACCAACTTTTTCGACCTCTTCAGTCGTAAATTCAGTCAAAACCTTTCTGTTTTGGGATTTTTGCTGATATTCCACTTGTGCGGAGGCTTTCTATCTGTGCTCGCCTTACTAATGCACCGGGCAGCCCCTGACCTGTGTCCTGGCCCCGTGGCCCCTGAGCTCCTTTGAATAATGGCCAGGTTTCCCTGGAGGATGTGAGATCACAGCCTGCAGGATGTTAGTCATTAACAAAGACCCATTCCTCCACTTGGGGACTAGGCCTAATTGTTTTTCTCTCACCCAGGTTCAGGAAGGCACAGCTGGTGTATGCACACACACAAACACACAATAATTTATGGTTATATGAATGCTGATTGAGGTTTGGAATCTTTATAGCTCATGTTAATCTCTCTCTCTCTCTCTCTCTCTCTCTCTCTCTCTCTCTCTCTCTCTCAAATTTTGCAAGTGCAGCAGTGCACACAAGCCTTTACCACCACCACACACCTTTGTGATATGTAGAAAGGTTACATGTCCGCCCATCAGGAGGTTTATTTATCCATGTGGTTTTTATATGACTATTAAACAGTCAGCAGCTTGAACAGATCTGCTCATCCAATTCTGACTTGATGAAGCACTGAAACCTTTGCTCGTGGTGCCCATTTCAAAGTCTCTGTCTTCACCCTGAAACCTTATATAGGCTATATAGTCTTCAATGGGCCCCTAAATGCTGCTTATAAACCATTACTTCCCTTTGAGTGACATCTAAATTTGAAATGAAATGGTCTTTGATCGCCTTGTGTGTAAAAATCTCTAGATGTTTTTAAAAGTAGTGTCAACCCAATAAAAAAACACCAAATTGGTTGAATCCCTGACATACTCCTCTAGGCGATAAAGTAAATGAATGCTGTCAAGGATGCTCGGCGTTAACAATTTAGTGATGAGATGAACCCTTAAGACTCGGTTCACTGACTGACAAGACGCAAAGCAGTAGTCGTGTTCTTGAGGCCTGTTAAAAGCTCGCCTCATTCTCTGAGCAGTAAAACAATCAGATTCTGACAGATCCACTCAGAGACAGGAGAATGTTAACATCTCTCAGTCACCCGGCATTCCTTTCTGCTTTAAATGTGGTTTAATGGGTGACCCCTGTGACTGCTCGGACTGCTCGAGTTTAGTGAGGAAATTGAAGCCTCGCTGCGGTTCACAAACAGAGAGATATTCCTAAGACACTAACAGTTCAGGACAGTTTGAGGGTCCAAACAACTCTCCAATTGCCTGGTAAACTCAATCAGCCAGTACTGTAAACCAAGACATCTTGAAGGCCTCTTTGAAAGTCTATTTTATGACGTTCACCATAACTTATTGTATTTTCTTTCTCTTCTATGTGAGCTGGTTTTAACATATGCTATTTGAAGGACAGTATTTGGCAGAGGACTAAAGAAAATAAATAGTTGCGTTCCGTGTTTACAGCAATATCCAAGTGTTAATAGCACACAAATGCAGAGTGTATGGCACAACAATACAATGGCTCTTTTTTTCTTCTATGCTGTTTAAACGAAGTTTAATTCTTTCTTTTAATTACGCTAAACTATTTTAATCAGCAAAATATATTTATAATTGAACTGTTTTCAAAATTCTTTTCCAAAAATCTTTTGCAGTTCAAATTACAATCCACACAATTTCTTATGCTTTGTTCACCATCTTTTAAACTTTATTTAAAACCTGTTTTAAAGTACTCTGCAAATTGATTTTTATTTGATTTCATTTTATTTTTTAGGATTGATTTTTAATATGCATTAAAATGATGTGTGATATAATGTAATGTCGCCAACAATGTCTGTAGTCTCATGCACAAAATAAAGGTGCTTCACAATGCCATAGAAGAACCTTTCTTGTCCAAATGGTTCCATAAAGAACCTTTAAGATCTGAAGAACCTTTTTGTTTCACAAAGTTCTTTGTGGGAAAAAAGGTTCTTCAGATTATAAAATCGTAGGAAACAGATGGTTCTTTAAAGAACCTTTGACTGAACGGTTCTTTGCCAAACCAAAAATGATTCTTCTTTGGCATCGCTGTGAAGAACCTTTTAAGCACTTTTATTTTTAAGAGTGTGCAACTTGTAAGCAAACTGCATTTTTAAGACATATTATTAAAAATCACACTGAGGTGCTACTGGTGTGTTTATGCTGTAGAACAAACCTTGGGAAAATGTAAATCTTTAAATGTAATTTGTTTGTAAAACAGAGAAATTTAAGTCAATCAACAGACAGACAGGATTGTGACAGTTCAGTCTTATCTCACAGAAATTCGTAATAAATTTTTGAGGTGGATAACTTGTACGATGTGAATCATGCAAAAACATGAAAAAGTAGAGAAAAGGCATTACCGAAGCACCTCTTCTAACCCACCCCTAAACTTAAATGGCGTGAAAGCAAATCATACTAAACGTACGAATGAATTCATACGAATTAGCCACCTTGTAAAATAGTTACGAATTGGGGTGAGATTAAGTTGGACAGTTAAGCGAGAGGCCAATCATTTTAACAATTGAAATGTAGGAACACATCACACACACACACAGGAAATGTAAAGGTGTTCCTCTATAATTTTACCACCCTCAAATGTTCATTCGTTTTCATTTACATTGACTACTTGAACAAACATATTCCATCCTTCTCCTGCCAGCTGCAAAAATATGAATTAATGGACCTTGAGGGACTATGAGTTTCATTTCATGCAGAGTCATAGCATCAGCCATGGATCAGCCCAATGTCCACTTTCAAGTCTCTAAACGCAAAAAGTGCTTTCTCAACCACTTCTGGTAAATTTGAGTTTCTCGGGAAGAGAAAAGGAAATGTTTTTCTTGGATTACAATATGCAAGTTGTAAATCACTCAGAAAGAATCACTGCAGTTGTTGTTAGGTTAACTGATAACAGTGAAGTTTACACAGTCCGTTGTTTCAGCGGTTGTTTACATTGTTCTATTCCAATCCGTAAGCGAATAAGTCTGTCGCCTGTGACAGGAAATAAGATAACCCCACAAATGCATTTACATCCCTTATAAAACTCAGTTTCAAAGTTTACTTTAGTGTAGCATCTTTACACAAAACAGACAATATGACATGCTATCACACACTGATAAAATCTAAAGATAAAACACTTGGGCGCTGGAATGTTAAACAGTGTAGCATCCTAAAGAGTAGCTACAAGCATGCAACATTGTGAATCCAATGTTCCACTTATGTCACTAAACATGAAGGGGGGCTCGAGTGTTGAACTGATCTTAATTTCAGACACTGGCCTTCAGGTCTCCCGTGACGAAAACAGCCTCTTTCCTGTACTAGTTGAACAATCCCTGCTATCAGCACTTATCTGTTTAAAGGCTTGTCATCAATAGCTACGCTCACGGAGGCGTGCAGAACACCGCTCACTTTAAAGCGCTCGCCCGTGTCCTGTCACCAGGCGGAAAGCTTATCTGAGATACATCTGGAGGCAGATCTCCAGCTGTCACTGAGCTCAGAGCACGTCATTCAGCAGCTTCCATGCCACAGCACCGTCCCGAGCGCGAGAACGGGCCTGTTAGGTTGTTCAGCCCCCACAGGCCTGAACAGCAGGGAGCCATGAAGACCTACAGATAGAAGACCACAGGTCAGAGTCAAACATTCAGCTGTTGCTCATAAACATCTAAATAACCCGTGTTGTTGAACTAGTTTCAGAAAGAGTTTGACTGAAGCAATAGCTGTAGATGTGTTCCGCTTTATGTAATGTGACACAAGTTGGTTTTCAAATTGCGAGATGTCCGAAACACTGACCGAGCACAACTGCACCTTACGTTTAGCCATCACTCCAATAGAAGTAGATGGATATATGAATGGGTGGCTCAGAAAGAGTCTATCCCGTGGTGTCCCGTTACATTTTTGGAAGCGTTCAAGAGGTGAACCGGGAAGCAGATGGTATTCACCCGAGGTTGCTCAATATAAAGAACTTCCCATCATCAATTGCTGCTTGTATTACAAGTAACTGGCCAGTTAAAATGTTCAGGCTAGTCTTATTGCCATTGCGGTCAGATCTCACAATTGAATCTATGATCCAGACCACATGGAGATATCTCCAACTGAGCTTTAATTTAGCTAGGACGAAAGAATTTCTAATTTGAAGCAGGACATTTCATTCATTTGTATCTTGCACACTGGAAAAAGTTGCGGGGCTGTGATCCCACAATTGTGTCTAATGTTTATTATGTTTTAATAGGATTCAAGTCAGCGCCCGGCAGCTGCGAACCAGGCCTCCGTTTCAAAGGTAGACCTGGGACACAAAACAGCAGATTATTTCAGAAGTACTTGACCATTATAATTCGCTTCAGTGGAGACGAATCCGAGGTAAATGGAATCTAAAGATCTGTGAGAAATAAAAGCAAAGGGGGGTGAAAGAAATGCTAAATGGAAAGAAAAGGAGAAGGCTTATTTTACATTCACCCAAAGTGGCCCAAAAACGCACATCCAGCCTGCTGGCACAATGAACGCTTTTGTGGGGCGAATCAGGGGTTAACAGAATTCTGTCAGCATCCGGGGGCGACCTCTCTCGATGCGGCCGAGTGTTCTCCCCGCGTTTCGTTCCTGTGTTCTTTATTCAGGTCTAACAAGTGGGGCTCTTTGTATGCTCCGGGCCAACACCAACACCCTTTTCAACAAAGCCTTGCCAGGCAGACACATTTCTCTTGCTTTCTAAAGAGTTAAACCCCCAGAGCAATAAAGAGTTCATGTCTAATTCAATTTAACTCAATATAATAGAATAATTGGAGAATAGAGGAAATAAAACCTCAATGTGATACTTTTTCTGTGTTTGCCAACAATGCACTGTACACATTCACATCACGAACAACAATTCTGCACGTTTTTTAGCAGGAATGCTTTTCAGCATATTCCAGCTTTGTCAACACTGTATAAATATAACATATGGAATTTAACTTTCTGTTGGTTTTAGAGTTTTCGGCCGAGCCTAGTGGTCTTTCTCATTAAAAGCGAGGGGCTTTGTCAACACCCTCTGCTTGCCAACTGCATGGCACTATAATCCTTTCAGGACTTGTGAACATGACAGGATTTTTAAGTTGCTTTTAAAGCGGAGGGGGACAGACTTGCAATGGAACGCTAAGCTCCATTCAGGCCGTTTTGCTCTACATGCTCCATTTGTGGCAGCGGCTGTTAAAAGCCCTACACATTTATTGGGGATTTTAGTCATTGTGAACATCTCCCATAATCCAGTCAGTAAAATGTATTCGCTTAATGTGCAGAATATTGAACAAGATGTTGAGAACGTTGAATGTAATCGGATTTGCATTCATAAAAGGAAATAATGTGCACCCATAAGAAATGACAGATGAGATGTCTTTAATATCTTAATTATTTCTGCACATCAATGAGATTAAATCCAGAGCAAATGGAAACTTTTACTTAACTCTCCAATATTTCTAATGACAAACTAAACATTTACGTTGATTCATTTAGCAGACGCTTTCAGCCAAAGCGATTTACAAAATGAGCAAAAAATCGTACAAATGTCTCCATTAGGGACAAACGGGATCTCAAAAGTGTCCGAAATTGAGCTCAGATTTGTCAAGTCTGAAATCAAGTCAATACTGTTGGAGATTTTAATATGATACTCCTAAAGAGATAGTTCACCTAAAACGAAAATTCTGTCATCATTTACTCTTGTCATTTTAAACCTGCATGACTTTCTATCTTCTGCAGAACATAAAAGAAGATATTTTCAAGAATAACAGCAGAACCCATTCACTTCTATTGTACGGACACAAAACCAATGCAAGTCTCCTACCATTTTTCAGTTAGCAACATTCTTCAAAATATCTTCTTTTGTGTTCTGCAGAAAAAAGAAAGCCATATAGAGTTGAAATGACAAGAGGATGAGGAAATGATGACAGAATTTTCATTTTTGGGTGAACTACCACTTTAATGTATTTTAACAATCATCAAATTTGTTTTTTTTTAAAAGCAATTTTAAGAGAAACATCTGAGACTAAGTTTATACTTAAACAAAATACAACTGAGAACATCATCAAATCATTCTGAGCTATAAAAGAGGCCAATGAGCAATAAAAATGCCTTCTGAGCAGCCTGAGAAAAAATGCCATTGCTCAGAAGTTGCACTTTTAATTCTCAGGAGAGTTAAGACAAAGTAAAGTTGATCAAACTCTAAGAACTTGGGGATGCTGTAAGTCTACAGTTGATCTCCATGTAATCTAACTCTGTGTCTTGGGTATATTAAAATGATTTTTTGTTTCCTTTGATTAATGTCAGAAATGTAATCGAGTAGAATAAACAAACAAAGTAAATCCAAGTCTTGTTTGAAACCATCAGAATAGCAGAAATATTTCATGTATGTGTCATACCTAGCTGGACTGTGTGTGTGGTGAAGTATCTTCATGGTTGTGTTTGCGTAGCCTGTGGTGGGTTTATGACCTCTGGACCGGAAAGGTTGCCGAGTCCGGTCCATGTGGCCGTGTAATGACGGGGTAACTCTGAAAGTTCACTTATTTATGGCTCCCTCCTTCTTCCCTATGATGGCCACATCAAAGAGCACCTGCAGGGAGGCAAATTGGTGTTAAGTGGAGGACCTCCTGTGGATGCCTGCCCTCTCCATCATGATAAGAACACGAAGAAATCTGGATAGGATTTTATGGAGACCTGCCACACAGGAGCAGGAAAATTTCAGCTCATGCCAGAACACTGATTCACCTCGGACTGCACTCACGTTCAGCGTGCAGCTGGCCGCCCTGCAGAAACGCCTGCGGAAACGGCTCGTGCCTTTAAAACTTAAATGAGAAGAATTAAAAGCGGTTTCCCCTCCTCTTAAATCTCTATACTACTTGAATACAACCAATCAAATGATCTGGACAGGAGATAAGCTCCGGTGCAGGAAGATTTCCTGCTACAGTTAAATGCGGCTGTAAAATTAAACGGTAAGCGATGAATGCGACTTTGGGCAGCGGATTAAAGGAAATAAAGGATGTGGGTGGCTTTGATGTCGACTGCTAACAATAAATAACAGTTGATCTGTTTTTTATATAAAAGAATGGAATTAATGCATTTCGCCTGTGCAAGTAATTTGTTGACTAGTTTCAAAAGGAATCTGCTTCACAGAAAAATGTAAAGGGACAGTTCACCCAAAAATAAAAATTCTGTCATCATTTACTCACCTTCGACTTTCTTTGTTCTGATGAACACAGAGAAAGATATTTGGAAGAATGCTTGTAACCACGCTTGGCCACCATTGACTACCATAGTAGGAAAAAATACGATGCACAGCAAAATCGCCAGTGTTAAAAAGTCTCAAACTCTCAAAGTGTGGATTATATAAACACTGTGAGAGTTAATTTGATGTTTTTAACACTGGCGATTTTACTGTGTGGTAGTCAGAAGTGCCCTAGAACTGTTTGCTGTCCTACATTCTTTAAAATATCTTCTTTTGTGTTAAACAGAGCAAAAAAATAATAAAGTAATTTTTCCTACTATGGTAGTCAATGGTGGCCAAGCATGGTTACAAGCATTCTTCCAAATATCTTTCTCTGTGTTCATCAGAACAAAGAAATTGATACAGATTTGGCACAACCCGAAGGTGAGTAAACGATGACAGAATTAAATTAAATTTTTTGGGTAAACTGTTCCTTTACTCTTGGATAAAAATGCCATTGCAAGGTGTGTCATTTAAGTCAGAACTCCAGAACATTTGGCAAAATGCATCGTTCATTTCGCACAGTGATACCGGCGATTCTCTGATAAAGCGTACAATAACACAAATGCCTGAAACCCGAGCGCGTTCACATCAGCGAAATAATTACGCCCTTTTTCCGCCTCTCACAGGGTTGAGAATATATGTTGGGTGCCTGATAGCCCGTGTTTTCAGAACCACCCAGAATAAAAAGAAATGAGTGCGGAGTTAATTGAGAACAGAGCGCGGCCAGAGCGACTAATCAAACACAGCTCTGGCAATAACCTTCACTCAGCTGAGCCCAAAACCCTCTCCCTTCTGCTCTTTCTTTCACCCAGTTGGCCCAATCATAAGGGTGGCCAGGAATCTGTTGAGCTGAGTAACCAGAGAAAAATTTTCACGGACTGTGGAGAATCAAGCAGACCGCCAATACCAAGCTTAGTACTGTGCATAATTATCATTCGAAGAAAAAAAACACAAGGCCCCACCTGTGTCCTCTAACAGGACCATAAAACCTAAGGGCATTTACACACAATCAAGCTGTGAGGTTTGTATAAACAGCAGTCCCCCCGAAATCACTTGGCAAAGCCCAATGAATCATAAAAGCCATTAAGAAAAATAAAAGACCATTATGTACCAAACGTCGAGCAACTGAAAAGTCAAGTCGCCCTGCAAAATGTAACATCTGTTCTCCGTCCACATCGAGTTCCTCAGAATTCCACCAGAAAATGTTCCACCTTTACAGATCCCTCAGTAAAGTCAATGACCTCACCATTACTTTGCAAGAATCATAAACGTTTTTGTTTTTCAACAAGTCATTTTGCCCCATTAGCCAATCGTGAGGTCATTATATTCATTCAAAACAGAAGAGCACTCTCCACTTCACCATGACTGACAGCTACTGCCTGGACACCGGAGCATCTGAGGTCCCTCTTAAAGGCACCTTCACCATTTTATTCTTTGAAATCAAGACAAAAAATGTTGTAAAGTGCGAACAGATGTAGATTTACGGTGCAGATGGGGCTTATAAATAAGGTTGAAGTGTCAGCTCGGAGAAAGAGTGCGTTTGATGGACAGCAGCATGTCTGCGGTGATGGCCGCTGCGGTGAGCTCTATCCTAGTGTGTTTTACCTCTACACCAGCACTGACTCTGCGCTGACACATGCTGATCCCATTCACTGAGTAAACAAGAACTCTCTGTGGCATTAGTCACGGTGTTTTAACAACAGATGACTGAATTTATTAAAGCGTGTGGCCCGAGGAGATAGAGAATGGCATCACTACTTGCTTTTTGCGACTTCAGTCTTTGTTTTGAAGCAATAAAGTAATAAAGATCGTAGATCATATTGATGTCTTTAAAAATTACGATAATTTTATATTCGTTTAAAATTGAATTTTTAAACTTAGAAATGTAATTTTGATACCCAGGGTCATTGCATAGGGATGGGAAGTTGTATGGTATATAAACATGGCAAAGAAACCAAAATCTTCATATCGAAAGGAGACAAACACAAAGTGAAAATTGAAACAATAATCATATTTCACAAAAACTGCATCTTCAGAAATAATTTCATGAAATTACAAAAAGAGAAACTGATATATGTTGATACGATCACAGTTTACAAAGAGGAAAACCACATAAAATACACATTTTTTAAGCCATACTGAAGCTATACGACAGCAATGTGGGCGGAAAAAAAAGAAGCTTTTGATAGACTTCAAGCACTAGTTAGTTTTGGCATTTCATGAAAGTTAATAAAAGAAGAAAAAAATAAAAATAAAACACAGACAGAGATAATTCAGCTAAAAACATAAAAGAATAAACTAAACACTCAACCCATAAAATATTAATTTTGGGCTCTTAAATCGCACCAGATGAGGGAGCTCACTTCCACATTGATGCGTATCAAAACCTCGGAGGAATCACATAAGAAACAAAAGTCAGACAGCTTTAGGAGGAGGAAGCGGTATGGGATCACAGAGCAAACATTGACGTTTACATTTATTCATTCAAAGGACGCTTTCATCCAAAGCGACTTACAACAAAGAATGCTGCTGACACAGCGCATGGATTCTCTTAGAGATCAGCCACTCAGTAAAGACATTTTTGTCATTTCCCAACTCTTTGTGGCTCATGGATCCATGAAGGAAGACTTTTAAGGGCCAGCCACAGTACAGCGACACTCTGTCTGCATGCCTGGGTCACACTTCACCTAGACTCGCTTCACTGCTGCCTCAATCCAACGGTCAGCAGTTTTCAAAAACTCGCAGCCTGATCCGTGATCCCGAAACATCCTTACAAGTAACCGACGTGACCTTCTTTTAAACAAATAAAAGAGTTGTCTAAGTCACAACCCTTTTTCCTGTTCTTAGAAGTCTGGGGAACTTTTTAAGCAAGATTTCTTGTTCAGCCTGAGGCACATTCGTGGTTTTAAGTTTCAGTGACAAAACAAACTTGTCCGCTATCGGAGCAGTCTTAAGTATTTATGAATAAGACTGCAGTGTGTTCTTTTCCTGTGTCAACATTATACTGCGAGTGGCTTGATTCTGAGCAGCGCTGTATTACAATGTCATAAAAAATAATGTTTGTATTTTAAGTAAGAGGTCTAAGCAGTTGCAAATGTTTGAAGACGAAGATTTGTTTGGAAAAACTTTCCAACATTCATTTAGCATCCATGATTTGTTTATTTACAGGAAAATGAAACACAACGTAAATTCATTTTGCAATTACGCCATGTTCTGCTTAAAGGGATAGTTCGACAAAATTGTATTTAATCATCCTCAAGTGATACCCAACATGACTTTCGTCGGCAGAACACAAAAGAAGATATTTTGAAAAATGGTGGTAACCAAACAACACTGACCCCCATTGACTTCAATTGTAATGGACAGAAAACCACTAACAACTTTCTTAAAATATCTCCTTTTGTGCTACAAAGAAGAAAGAGTCATATACAGGTTTTAAATGACATGAGTGTGCATAAATAATGACAGAATTAACTCCCTGTGTGTTCCATGCTTTAAAGGAAATTAGGGATCTTTTTACCCGATAAACAGGATGCATGAGTTCATGTCTGTGGTGGAGATGCTTTCAGTTCAACGGGCCAATCCGTGTCCTCTCTGCAGGCAGGCCCTCTGGGTTTGGTGCTGTTGATTGATGTGTGCAAGATATCCTTCTTCCCCTGATCTATTCTGCTCTCACACCCCACTGAGTGTCCATAACCTGCTGACTGCTGCTGTCATCAGACTGACAAAATCCAGCCTTAACACACTGTATAATGGGATGTACGTTGAGCTGTTTTAAAATAATTTACTGTTACACTCAACACACTCAGGCTTAAAACACTACATAAATAAATACAGGAAAACTGGCTTTTCTAATGACCCCATCGATTATAAAAAACAATTTAAAAACACTTCTTTTGTTTGATAGCAATATTTAAACTCCGTTTGGGTACATTTTTTATAATCTTGTGTCACAAAACAGTTAGGTCAACAATATAAAAGTTTTACTTACTTGAGTTGCTACAGTTTTAGCTTGAATGGAGAGAAAACATCAAAGCTTTAAGCTTATTTGTAGGCCAGGTGCCAGATTCTCAGACGGCTTGTGTTGTGCCAAAATTCAAGCTTTTACAAGAATTCGAATTCAGCACCAGCCCTCAATGTTGGCCAGCCACTTATAAAAAAGACAAAAGAACAACAAATTAGGATGTTTGGAGGCACGTACGAGTCTAAAATGAGAACAGGAAGAAAGCAACTGTTAATGCATTCTGGTGACGTTTCTCAATTCTTTCTGCAATATTACTTCAAATAAATTAAATGTAAAATATATCATTTTTACAAAGTTCCTAAATGTAAATGTACAGTAAAGCATTTTGCTTCAAGAGCCCTTTGTCCTCACAACCCAATCAGAGTTCAGAGTTTCCAGGTCTTCCCATGGGTTACTGATGTCGAGAACTAATGGAGCACTGCATTGTCTTCATCATCAAGTGAAGAATTGATGCTTTCTGCGTGTCAGCAGTGAATGGCTCTCGCTATTTTTCGTGTGGTTCTGCTCCATCTGTTGATTGGCCCAACTGGTGGTCAAAGCAGGAAAACGTTTGTGACACAACAGAAGAGGTAAAGGGGCAAACACAAAGGCACAGCCGGCTGGACCCTTGCCACTTTAGAGCCACAATGAGCCGGCAGAAATGCCCCCCACTGTGCTCGATACCTCAATGGTTCCCTCACCCCAGGATGAGTCCTGCATGCGAACCTAATCTGAGACTCGAAGGCCTCACTCTCATAATGTGTTCAGCCATTCGGGTTTTTCCTGGACCACACTGGTGCGTCACTGCACATGCTTCTTGATATGTTGACTAATGAACACTTTTTTAATCTGTATTTCTTCTTATAAAAGTAAGAAATATGCAGTGCTTAAATTTATCACCTGTTATAAGAGAGAAAACAGGCCAAAAACTTGTTTAAAACTAAAATATTTATTGTCATTTATTGGGCAAATAACGGACTGCAGCAACTAAATAATCTTAATTCCTGCTTTTATATCCAAATCTGAGGCGGCACATTCAACTATTAAAGGGATACTTCATCCAAAACTGACAATTCTGTCATGAATTAATCCCCCCAAGTTGTTTCAAACCTGTATAAATTGTTCTGTGGAATACAAAGAAAGATATTTGCTAAAATGTGAGCAATTGACAGAATTTTCCCTTTTGCGTCTGAATAAAAACATTTAAAAGTGCTTTACAACTTTAACTACAACAATTTTTTTTCTGCCTTTCTTGTAAAACAGTAAATTTGAAAATTAACAGATAACAACAATATTTTAGCATTAGAAATATTACTGTGACTAAAAAGTTTACACATACTGGTGGAATACAGAAACATAAAAATATTTTGGTAATCAGCTGTGGTACCAATCTTACATTGGGTGGTGGTCTAATACATTTATTAAGCACTGTATACCTAAAATTCCGACATGAATAAAATACAGTAAAAAACGTTAAAAAATAAATTCTGGAAGTCATTTCATGCATCCGTGCAAATATGCACTTGTAGTTTTCTATCTAAAGAAATTGATTCAAAACTAGATATTTTCTTTTTATGGAAATATTAGCCCACCAAATAATGCCAAGAGGAATTTGGAAAAGCCACAATCTGACCCACCAAAGAAATCCAAGAATGTTATTGCACTTTTGGTCTGTTTGATGTTATTCAGTGTCTGACTGTGTCCGATTGTATCGTATTGAAGATTTATGATTCAGCAAACCATCTGAGTGTGGTTGAACAGTTGCGAACGATTATGGAACAGTAAATCTCAGCATTGGGCACATGCTCCAAGGGTGCAGCAAAGGTTTGTCATGTTTTTTCGAGAAAGTGTAGTAAATGCATTGACGGGCGAGAGAAAACTGAGCTCAGTTAATGGACCTACCCCACAGTTTTCTCCACAGACGCCTCCTGAAACAATTAGAAGCCGGCCAAAGCATGAAGCTGCAGATTAGCAACTGTGTTGCAGATAAATACACCTTTAAGGTATATAAATACATTTAGTAACAAAAACAAAACACAATAGGAAATGTGGTTTATGTTTTGGATTTGAGAGTTATGTCATGTACACTGGTGTTCTTGCTTCTCTAAACTTTTACTCTCTTGAATTGTGCAATGCGCTTATATAACGATAGAGTTGGCAATACTTCTGAACCTTTGGGATTGATCTTCACGCAGATCCTACGGCTCCACTTAACCTTGACAGCTCTGTACTAACAGGATATGGGGCTTTTTTCAATGAATAGATGATTTAAGTGCCCAGGACTGAGTGTGGATTGAGCAATATTTGCTGGCATGATTGTGAGATCGGCATGTTTTGATTAGCTTTTTGTTTAGACCACAAGCTTGTTAGAGCAAAGAACGGTTACAATGGAGATCGAATCGTTGTGCCAAAGCGATTTACATAAGCTCAAATTGTTCCATTGATGATTTGAGATTTAAATAAATCCACCGGTTCCAAGACAGATAAAATGTGTTTCACCAACACATGACAATGCTTAATTGTGGAAAATTACTGACAGGTTTATCGGTTGGCCTCAAAAACGAAGGATAAAGTTTGTTTCAAAGTCATAAAATCTTGATTTATTATTGATTCTATATTTCTGAAAACAGAAGAGAACATTTTGTTTCTTTATAGCAAATGACTGGAAATTGATTTTAACCCACATTTAATCCACATAAAACAATCACTTGCTACGCAGATGACAAGTTAAGGGGACAGTTCACCCAAAATGAAAATTCTGTCATCATTTACTCACCCTTTTATCATTTCAAACCTATGACTTTCTGTCTTCCCCAGAACACAAAAGATGATATTTTGAACAAAGGCGTTACCCCATTCACTTCTATTTTATGCACACAAAACCATTGCAAGTCAACGGGTAATGCTGTTGTTCGCTTACAAACATTCTATAAAATATCTTCTTTTGTGTTCTGCGTCATACAGATTTGAAATGACAAAAGGCTGAGTACACAGTGACAGAATTTTCATTTATAAATGATCTGACCCTCTAACTGTGACTTGAACATTCTTCAATATACGGTAAACATACACAGCAAAATCGCCAGTGTTAAAAAGGGTCAAATTAACTCTCACAGTGTTTATATAATCCACATTTTCAGAGTGTGGATTATATATACACTGTGAGTGTTAATTTGACCTCTTTAACACTGGCGATTTTACTGTGTACTGACCAAATGATTTCACTTCAAGGAACAACAGGGACTTTTTTTCGAATAGAGTGATACCAGAGATATTTACTTATTGAATCACAGACCGCATTCAAGAAACAATATCTTTCTACTTTAGCCATCAATGTGACAAAAACACAGTGCTCTTGCACAGACTCTCCAACATTCTATGACTGTATGTGACATTGCAGTCCCCACAAACCTTCATCGTCATGTCTGCGGTTACGGTTTAATGTGCTACATGCAGATTTTAGACTGTATGCTGAGTCCTGTGGGACGGTGATTCCCGCTTTTGTGCACATGTTGCCTGCATTACATTCAGATTACATCTATTGAGAGAAAGGGTCACTCCAAAACATGCAGACTATTTACATGATTTTTGTAAACTTACCATCAAAAAATATATATTTTAAAGCTAATTTCTGCATCCCAAGACAACTACTTTTTTTTCCGAGCAGGTTCCACAAGGCACTAATATCATCTGCCATATACAAATGTCTTACTTATGAATGTCTCTTCATATTAAACTCAAGGAAAAGTATTTTGACTTTGAAAAAATAACACACTTCAAGCATAAGGTATTTTATTTGTCATTAGATTCTACTTGTATACGTGTGATGCTTGTCGGGTGATCGTCCATACAAACACGGGCTGTGAGATAAGTAAATATGTGTGAAGCATCTGCCGTCTTTAAGCTTTCTCCGTTTGCCCTCGGTTGCCTCCTTCCCCTTCATCACTTGATTTTATTCCCTCCAAGTCGACATCAACTTTAGTTGCCATAGAGCCACAGACAAAGACAAACGTAATGTGATTTTTCTCCCTTCGCACAAAAAGCAATAGCAGATGTCGCACACACAGTCCCACACAACGCCTCGACTGCTATACAAAGCCAACTGGAGACTCTGTAGACATCACAGGATCTACTTAATCCTATAAAAACCATAGAAAAAAAGAGAAAGCGACAGGATTAAGTGAATGAGAGAAAGAAAAGGAAAAATGAAAATGAAAATGAGATTCTTAAATATCTCATTTTTCTCATAGAAAGCACTGAGATTACAATAAGATTAAATAAAGCAAGTCTAGAATTAAAGTCATAGTTCACCCAAATTCTGTCATCATTTACTCATCCTCTTGCCATTTCAAACCTGTACGACTTCCTTCCTTCCGCAGAACACAAAAGAGGATATTTTTAAGAATATTGGTATCCGAACAGCACTGGTCCACATTCACCTCTATTGTATGGACACAAAACCAATGCAAGTGAATGGGGGCCAGTTAACAACATTCTTCAAAATCATCTTTTGTGTTCTGTGGAAAGAGTCATTTAGGTTTGAAATGACAAGAGGAAATGATGACAGAATTTTTGTTTTTGGGTGAACTATCACTTTAAATGCTGAGATTTCAATATAAACTCAAACAGTTCTCATCCCATGATGTAAATTTTTGAGCTATACATTCATTTTAAAGCAATACTCTTACCAGTTGTCTCAATTGTGTAGATTTCTATTCATACTATGGAAGTTAAAAGAAAAGAAAGGATAGTTGAAGACATTTTGAAGATCGTGGTAAACAAACAACATTGAGCCTAGAGGAAAGTCATACAGGTTATCAACAATATGAGGGTGGGCAAATTATGACAGATTTTTTTATTTTTGGGTGAACTGTTCCTTTAAGGAGACGCATTTGATGCCTAAACAATGTATATCTCCAATGAGTAAGCATAAAATTCCTCCTGACTGTTCACCCATCATGCATGTTAGTTCAAACCTTTAAAGCTCACATTACAGTTCCACCGCCAGATGTTGCCTCGTGTGATTCCTGTGACCAAACCTGCTGTTAACTATCAGCAATCAGTGTTTCTAGGTCATCTGTGTCACTCAGGGGGATCATATCTGCAGCAGCCCCTCATTTCCATCTCGTTCTGACAGTCGGAGATCTGTGTGAGATGTGCAGGCCAAACAGTGAAGAGGCATCCAACCGAGAAACCATTCATGAGACTGTCCTGTGTCTCATTACCAACATAAAGGGGAAAAAAAATCACGGGGCACATTTACGCTCCATCTCCCGTATACATCTGCCAGCAGAGATTCTATAATGAAACCTTTTAGGATGATTTAACCTCACATGTTTTCTTCTATGGGTCTCCTGGGATCATGAGCTCAAACGTTGTTGCGATTTTAATGGGTTTGTCACGACAAGTATTTTACGGAGAATTTTATGCCAGATTTAAAGGGCCCTCACGCGAGACTTTGCGCCCTATTGACTCCCATTCATACGCATTCACATTCAGCTGTGTATGAAAGTTCATACTCTGACCTGCAACAAGAAGTCACGTGACCAATGCTGACAATCTCTGTCAGATTGTTGCAATGCAGAGATTGTTGCCTCGGAGATTTGCATGTCTGGGTGAAACTCCATCACTCCGCAGGCATACAGAGGGCATGGAGTCTGCGGGGCTGGATTTAGATCAAGACTCTTCTCGTGTTATCGATAACACCTCTGGTTTCCCCTGTTGGCCTTGTGTTTACTTTACTCAGGGGTGCTCCACAACATGCTCCATGTGGGGGGCGACCACAACAGGGCAAGATCTGAGGATGACCCGACACTTCATGTAAATTGAATTTCCCTCATTAAAGTCCGCTGATAATCAAAAGGGTTAATGAGCTTTAATCCAGAATTACTCAATGAATATTCCTATTTCGTGGCTTTGAAATGCTCTGTTGCAAGTAATAGGTTCTAATAGTTTGAATTTAAGCACCCAAAGTTTAAGATTATTTTTACGATCTCTTTTTAACAAATGTATTGTTAAAATGCTTGTAAACAGCACACTCAAGAAAAAGTTGTTTGGGAATTTGTGGTGACCCGCTTCTTCTTCACAAGCTCTGAATCATATGCTGTTAAACTGTTTAGGCAAACTTATTACCATCACGAAGCAAATCCATCTATTCGAACACACGACTGATTTATAAACTAAAGAACTAAACATACCAGCATCTTAAATGTGCTTCCTTAAATTGTATATTAACTTGCAACGTTGTTTAGTTCTAAGGTAAATGAAACAACATCTTTTTACAAGCAGGTTTTATTCGTGGGAGAGTCTCATATTAACAAAACCTTTACATTTTAACATTCTGAACCGCACAGATCTTACACTAGGAGTTAATAAAGTTAAAAACTGCTTAGATAAGACACAGGCGGTCAAAGGGTGAGATGTGTCATTAAAAGACTATGCAAGGAAAACACTATAAAACAATATAATTACAAACACTTTCCTATTTAATCTACCTGAGGTGCTGCCTAGTCTTTACCTTCATTTGTTCAAACACATTACATGACTTTGAACTGAACACCACTGACTGATTTGCATGGCTTTACAATTAAAGTAAAAACTACAAAAATTGTCTTCCTCCATTTTTCGTTATTTATGGCCAGCTGGGAATGAGCCTGCAGAATCTCAGGGTGGGTGTGAACTCTCCCACTGGTAGCACCTTGTAAAATGACATCTGCATTCACCTCCGGGCTTTTGAAGAGAGGAAAGCTGACCACTCAAGTTATTTTAAACACTTAGATAAAGTAAATAAAACTGAGAAGGGCAGCAACAAAATAGAAACAAACATTTCGAGGGCTTTTAAATAAGGTCAGATTTTATGACTGTTCACGTTTAAATGCTTCCAGTTTCTCTTCGTTGTGATCTACAAGCTTAAAGGTCTTAAAGGTATAGATCACCCAAAAATAAAAATCCTGCTACTCACCCTCGTGTTACTCCAATGTGAAAGCAGAGATTATTTCTCAGTCACAGGACTCGCGTAAAATATGGATCGCTCATCGCTCACTAAAGTGTATCCGGTGTAATTGACTGTGAGAGTGATCAAATACATGCCAACACTTGTACATTTCACTGCACTGGCACTGGCAAGTATGAGGCACTAAACAGCAGGTTTAACCCGGTGAGGTGGGTCTGTTTAGAATCCTATTACAAGAGAACTCTCTCTTCTCCTCTGAAGTTTTGGTAAGGGGGAGAAATCTAGCACGACGCACCATACCCTTGTAAACGGAGAGCACATCTGTGTCCTGTTAAACAAACTAATACACCCCCTCCCTCCCTCCCTCCCCATCAACATCACCCTACTCTGATTTAACTGGAAGCCTCGGTGGAAAATTCTGGACCAATATAAAACTAATTGTTCCCTCTCCTTTCAATCTCACTTTCTGGAAGAGACCATTGCAGACGTTACAGAAGATTAGCATTATTTATTTATTAAACGATTTATTCCATATATTTGGTTATTTTGCTAATACAAGAGATACTATTTATTCATTTTCCCAAACAGTCATTACGAACATAAGCTAAGAATCAGTATTTATGCAAACTGCGGCTAATTCAGTCTCTATACAACAGAGAATTTACCATGACTAAAAGCAAACAGATGCAAAGGTCTGGATTCTGTGTGGATAATTTGCCAGGTTCAAACAGCCAAAATAAAGTAAAAATAATACATAGCCTAATATAGACACACTGTACACAAATAAATAAAACACATTTTATATACTTGTTTGAGCAAGTACAACATTTTCCTAAAATCCTAAAAAATAGTGTTTGTACAATAAAAATCAAATATTAAAAAAGAAACAAAATGACGGTTTGATAGAAAAAAGAAACAAGCACCAGCAATTTAATAGAGGATATTTGTACTGCCATAGCTGACAAATCGTCGTGGGAACACCCACTTTCTCCTTTGAAGGTGGGGGATCGGAGGGGCTGTTCGCAAATTTAACTCAGGCGCAGTTGTCCTGCTGTCACAGTTGCTTCTGGATTCTACATTGTGCGGATCTCTTCTTCACACTATTAACATGGATATGAAAGTAATCGTAGTTTTCGCTCTGATGGCGGTCTTCATTCATGCCCCCATATCAAATGGTGAGTTTTCGTTTAATTTAGCTACTTTACAACTGCTTACAATATTCTACATTGTGCATGACGCTTGTGTTTTCTGCTCAATATCTGAGGACGATGCAATGCATTTATAATAGAAAATCTTTAAAAATGTTAAAATTGTTTAAAGTTTACTTTTCTGGTGCGCACCTGTATAGGATATGTAACGCATTTTAAAGGATAGTAAATGCATATTTCGTTGCGTTTTATGAATGTCAATTTGCTTTGTGTAGTCTTTTCATTTCGTAACCAGACAAAACTACCACATGTTGCTAAATATAACTTTTCACTCGTTATACTTTAACACGTGTTAGTGCATTATACGCATAAACGCATTTTTCAAACGTCACTTTTCCCAAGCCAAGTGTAAAGACAAGAGACTGACACGCACCGTGCGCTCAGGAGAGCAGGAATTCCACGACCATGGCGTTGATTAATGTGTGTATTTGTCGCCCGCTTTGTTTTCTCATAATGACCCACAAATGAGAGAATAAAACAAAAGCGCAGAGATAGCGCCAGCCTTACTTCAATCGCGCCGGTGCGCGCGGCTCTATCTATGGCTCGCGCGTTTACATGACAATGAGAATAGATTACTAGAGATGTCATTAGCATTTTACAAGTGGACTAACGTGGATAGAGGTCCGTTAAGTCGCAGGTACTTCACACCTCTTGAGTCTTGTGAGTGGGCAATGTCCGTTAAAGGCTGTGCGTACGTGCGCCGCGCAGTCTTCTCATACAATGTAAAGCTGCTCGAGCTGTGAAGTCTCCGCTTCCTTGAGCGCGTAACAGGTTTGGGGCAAATGGAGCGGTGTGATGCACTGCAATCTAATCGCTTGATTGCAAGAATGTTAAAGTATGCTGGAGTAGCTGCACATTTGCGTAGGACTATATACACGTTTAATTTCATCCAACACACAATTGCAGACGTTAAGAAAGTCAAATTCCTTGGGAGCGTAAAGCATGAGTGCATGAGAAATGTCTCTTTAATTGTATGACTAAATGCAGGATTATAAATGCATGATTACTCAAAATAAAATATCACACCCAACAACCAAGATTTTAACTTAAAGGTAGGCTACTATATTATAAAAATTATGAACAATGAAAATTAAAACACATTACAAATGTATATTAAAATTGTGGTTTGTGGAGTCGTATTCTGCCAATATCTTGTTTATATCGACTTTCAAAATTGAATCTAATTTTTCAGTTTTCCTAAAATACTCAATTGGAGCACAAGCACGCTTAATGTGTCCTATAATTTTGCTGACTGTTTCCAAAGAGTGTAGCAACAGTGAGTTTACACAGCAAGAGCCAAGATTACGTAATCTTGAATATTAGACAAAATCTTTTAAGTTTCGCTTTTAGTCAAGAGTGCTGTGAGGTCAGGATTAAAGCACAGAAATGTCCATTTTTTATTTCATTTTATTTATATAGCGCATTCACAATTTCCCACAGTTGCAAAACACAGCAAAATCGCCAGTGTTAAAAAGGGTCAAATTAACTCTCACAGTGTTTATATAATCCACACTTTGAGAGTGTGGATTATATATACACTGTGAGTGTTAATTTGACTTTTTTTAACACTGGCGATTTTACTGTGTACATGCATTTAGGAAAGAGTGTTTTAGCTTTGTACACTTTGTAATCAAACATAACAAAAATTATGACTCATGTCAAATAAATGAATCATGTCAACAGTTTAACTCAGATACTCTGTCTTTTTTCCTCGGCAGCCAAGCCTATCAGCCTGGTGGAGAGATGCTGGTGCCGTTCTACAGTCAACACAGTCCCTCAGAGGAACATTCGTGAGCTCAAGTTCCTGCACACACCAAACTGCCCCTTCCAAGTCATGTGAGTATCTGCTTTACTCTCTTTTCCAATGATCTCCCAAGGAGCTTCTGCCTCTGGTTATAGGTGTGTGGCACACAACTTCATCCCATCAATCTCCAACTACTGAAGGGACACTGAATGGGGCAGGAATTAGCCTCCCCATCTGGCATTATACTGCTGGACAGGCTGTCACAATTGTACACATCCAGGGGAAATGCTATAGGAGGGGGCAGGACCTTTAAGCTTGGGCGCATTTGTATTTTGTACAGGAAAACAGCATCTTAGGGGTCCAAAAGAATTCCTCTTTAAACTCTTTCTCACACATGTAAAGGGCATGAATGATGTTCTTAGTCACACTCCGTACCCCCACATGCTGGTGAGAATGATCCTCCCTGTGTTTTTAACTCTACGTTGATTGACGTTTTCAAAACAGCTGCGAGTTTAAAATTTGTTATTGGGGATTTTTAACAAAGATTAATGGGACCACAGTTAGTGCACTAGTAGAACGTGGCAGTGTCGAACTCTATTACAAACCTCCCTTATTATCCATACCATAATTGCTCACAATGGACTAAACAAAGTCAGATCGTGTCAAAAGGTCAGGGAGATAAAAACAGCTGGATATACTCAAAAAACCTTGACTAACGATTGACACAAAAGCCATAGCCCTCGAGAGCACATCAGATCTTGAATGCCAAAGCTCAAGAGCTCTTGATACTCCAAATCTGCGCTGATGAGTGATGCTGGTAACACTATCTACCTGTGTTTGCTGTTGGCCTTGGCTTGCTGTGAAGTAATTACTACCTGCTGTTTGGAGTCCAGACCTTCACAAACTCCTGCTTACTAGATCTAGATAGTCCAACAAATGCCAGGGCCTGATAAACCGATGCCGCTTCAAAAGAGTGAACTAAGTGAATTAGAGGATATCTGTGAATTGAAGATAAGCATTGATTACGTTAATGATACAGATATGATGAAGGTGGAAGATTAGCTCCAGAATTCTCATCAGATATGCACCTCATGCATTTTTAAAGAGTTTTTCAAATGAAGTGGCATTCAGGGTGACTTCTTTACGAATCAAAGTCTCATTGGATTATGAGGTCGACAATTTACAGCTGTTGGGTTCGAGTGCGTGACATTCAAATGATGGCAAGAACTTTAACGTATGCAAGACGTTATGGCTTTAAAGCAGTGGTTCTCAAACTTTTTCTTTGTAAGGCCCCCTTTGTGCTAGCTTTATCACTTTGTGGCCCCCAAATAAAGAATTATGATCTTAAACATAACATTTTAATTAAACCAAAAACATGTATTTGTACAGCAATTCTTTTGGTTGGTGGTCTTATTATATACTGTATATAGCACAAAATGTATCATAAAGTTCTATATTTCATAAAATTCCACAAAACTGTGGCCCCCCTGGATCCATCTTGGGCCCCCAGTACTTGAAAATCCCTTTCTCCATAAATAAAAACAGGCCAGTTAGAGGTAAATGTTTATATAAATTACGGCTCTTAAAATGTTGCAGTGAAAAAGCTCAAATTTTGCATTTCATTCATTGAATTTTATTACCAATTTGGTATCTCCCCCATTGCTTAACTAACAGTATGGTTTTGCTCAAACTTGTATACTCCCGTGTTATCCCATCATAATCTAAGAATGTTTCAAAAAGTAACTTGTGTGCTGCAGGCTATACTTGTGCATCTAGTCACTATTCTCTTGATTTAAGCTTCACCTATTTTTAATGCATCATTCGGTTTAACTTTGCATGGGAAAGGAGTTTAAGGACGATTTGTTTGTGCCCGTAAACATAAGTGCAGCCATAAAAAAAACAAATGGATCACCTGTTTTAACAAGACACCTATAATCTAATCTCACTGCCAGGAGCGACAAGAGAGAGTGTGATAACAATCTGACAATCTGTTAAAACCTGCAGGGGAAACGTTTGCGTAGATGCAAAAAAAGAAACCTGGGGGTGATGAGACGGGAGAGCAGTGTAATATCACTTACTAGAGAGAGGAGTGCCTGAGAACGAACTGCTTGACTGAGCTTGAATGCTGAATTATTTTGCCATTGTGTGGTTGATGCTGACTATGCACTTTCTATTGTATTACATTGAAAATCTACTCACAATGGGGACTTGTTGCTTTCGACTTTAGTATTAATTGGTCACTTATATATATATATACACCACACAGTCTATATGTAATGATTTATATCTGTTGAGATTTCATTGTTAATTTAATATTAACTCGTTTTTTGATTTAATGTGTAAGACAATATATAATGACAACTTGCACTTTTTTCTTGCAGTGCAAAACTGAAGAACAACAAGGAGGTGTGCATCAACCCAGAGACCAAATGGCTTCAGCAGTACCTTAAGAACGCCCTGAACAAGTGAGCAGAAAAAAAACGCTTTACAAATAGGAGATGAATGGGAGAAACGGCCCTGTTTACATGCGGACCCCAACGACGGAATCTCATTTTAAAGATTTGGTCTTTAATGCACGATACTACAAATGAACATACAGAGTCTCTATTTTGTTTTATTGACACACGTTCTGCACCGCTTCTTTTTAAATGTGTCTTAAATGGATAGTTCACCCAAAAATAAAAAATCTGTCATTTTACTCACCCTCAAGTTGTCCCAAAACTGAATACATTTCTTTGTTCTGTCGAACACAAAGAAAAATATTTGAAATGATGTGAAAAACTGAACAGTTCTGGGGCACCATTGACTACCATAGTAGTTTTTTCCCTACTATGGAAGTCAATAGTGCCCCAGAACAATTTGGTTGCAAACATTCTTCCAAATATCTTTCTATGTGTTCTGCGGACCTACGCAATTTTTCACACAGGTTTGGAACAACGTGAGGGTGAGTAAATGATGACAGAATTTTCATTTTTGGAGGAACTTTCTCTAAAAGCAGCAGTTTATATTATGATTTCTTTTGATAGAACAATACTTGTCGATAAAATTAAACTACATCTCTTTGTCGTTTCTCACAACCATCTTATAAAAATGAGTGTTATCTCCGCTGCACGTTTTTGTCTGCTTATAGCGTTCTGAAACATTATCTTAGGTTGCTATTCGAGATACCAACTACTGCCTGGTTAATGCAAAACATGTCCAGGCTTTGCAGTCTTGCCTTAATAGTTCATCAGCTGATTGTTATCACGAATGTCTAAACGAAGCAAAAATCAAAGCTTTCGTTGTACTGAATCACGAGAAAAAAGACATTTTCCCACATCTGAGCTCGATGTATTAGATGACGGGATAGTCTTTTATTTTACCGCCAGCTGCAAGATAGCCGTGCACGCCCGTTGAGGGGCATTTGAATATAAAGGGGCTCTTAGATGTACAACAACCAGTACATACTACCTCCCGGGTCTAGAAGGATTGGTGGTTTGCACCGGTTGGACAATAATCACCGTCTAAGAGACAGAAATGTGTGAACAGTCCAGTCTGCACAACAAAACACTCATAGCTCGACGGCTCCTTGGGACAGAACACCCATGAATGACTGCTAGACGCTAATGAGCACATACTGTGCGGTCATTAGTTGAGCTCAATGAGAGAAAGAGGAAGTTGCGCGTCTGCATGTAGCGAGGGAGGTTTCTGCCATTAGCAACACCTCCGGTCAATTAGCTACGAAACAACATGATCCAACAGCTCGCGACGGCAGACATTTCACCGGCCCCTTACACATACTCATATAGTATGATATAGCGGTCATGTGACTGGATTGTGGTTAGCAGGACTACTGTTAACATGGCTGTAAATGAGAGGACGGTTTTAGGGGCGGTGGGGGAAACTCATGGCTTCAGCACAATTAACACAAACATGCATACAGTACACATACAAATTGCCTATAAAATGTAAAGACACGTCTGCCGTGCTTCTGCCAGAGGCGGAATTTGGTTTATTGTTTTACCTGTAAAGCAACAGAGGCTATTAAAATTGTCTTGATTTTTGAAGTCGTGAATTTAGTTAAAACAAGTGGCCATTAAAGGCCGAAATACTTCAATAAATCAAAAATAAATATTGCTTTTAAAATATCAACATTTGCCATTCTTTTTTAAATTACACTCCGATATCTTGATCTAACGTTGTGCTTCTTTTCTTTTCAGAATGAAAAAATCCCAACAACAGAGATAAGACGTCTGCCAGATGATTTGAGAATCTGACAGCCCACCGTCACAGATATGTACCATATAGTCCTCTGGCATGCTTGCTGACTCAGCACTTAACCTGCCAAATACGCTTCTCCTGTAATGACTCAGCGAAAGACCACCATTGCCACCCATGTAGTCTCTTCTGTTAGCGCCAAGTGCAATTATATATATGTATGGCTGTGTTTTTATACGTATGATATGTATATACAATGTTTTTTATATCGTCTTGAAAACAGTAAAGAGATATTTTTGGAGATGTGTTTGCTCCTTGTTTGTGTTGTCACGGTGGGTTAGGAACAGCCGCATGAGAAATTCTTGCGGAGCAAACACTTATAATGCTCACTACATTACATAAAAGGAATCTGTGACTGTTCACATTGACTGAGCCAGAAGCGTTTGACGGAGAGGAAGGGCATTGATCTTTAATTACTTCATGATGTATTTTATTAGTTACGTAGATATCTGTATCAGCATAAACTGCATGTAAAAATTGTATGGCATTTATGGAAATAAGTCAGACGTGTTTTTGTTCTTAGAAAAGGAGGGTTATTTTACAAAACAAACAAAATATTTAGACTTTGCATGAACAGTTTCGAATGACTTTGTGGAAGGCATTCATGCGGCAGTAGAGAGGTAAAAAGGCGGCAGTAAAAATGCTTTTTGGAATGTGTAGGCACCAAAACATCTGGGCTTATTAATTGACCATTCAGTGTGTGCGTAAGAAACTCGGCATCAAGACATACTAATCGTTAACCATGACGTTCAGCTGAATTATGTAATAAATGAAAAACAAAAATGGGGCAGTTGTGTTTCAAAATGCCCAAGTCATAAGTAAGTGAACCAGGAAAAAGCAAAGATTTTACAGAATGTACAGCCCCGTTCTAGAAACGTAAATGTTAATCCGTCAAATGTTGAAAACTAATTGAAAAGCGTGATTACATTTAGAAAAATTTGCATAGTTAAAAATCTGACTACCAACATATAACAATGCACTTTATAACCACCTGTGACCATTTATAAAAAGCTGATTTTGAATGACGTCCGCTACATAGTAATTCGTGTAAGCGCTCAGTTTTCTGTGTTTAGAATTACAATAGTTATGATTGTATTGCCAAATTTATTAAACATTTTATCTTCAGCATCAGATTTTTCATTTTGAGTGGGTTAATGTTGAAATACCTTCTACATTTTTTGTAACTCATTGGCAACCAATTCTAGAAACAGTCAGATTTTAAGATAACCTATAACAAAACAACTGACATGAACATGCCAGTTCATATAAATCTTCGGGGAGACGTGAAAATTAAAAAAATTAGCAAGCATACTGATTTTTACACGGGTTTGAATTTGGAATTAGAAGCAGGATGCATATCATCGCTGTCGTTCTGAAACCTTGGATATCCAAATTCACTGTTTTTACGGAAATAGAAAAAACTGTACTTTCTAATCGATGAATACTGTCCTGTCAAAGATGACAAGGTCTTTTTAATAGTTTTTATTGGTTAGATATTTGTCACCCAGTGACAAACATCATGAGTGAATAATAATAATGATTTATGGCAAAAAATAAAAATCACAAAATATGGAAGGTTTCAGAAGGACAGCAGCGATATATTGGTGAAGACATTTCAAAACCACCCAAATGAAAAACACACCAACATTTGCATCACCTAAACACGGCTCTGATTTCTCTTGGACAACTGCTCTGTCCAGGAATACACTCTGGTGGTTCTGAACCATCAGAGCAGACATATAAGCAAGCATGCCAAAGCCATGCATCTCTCCAAGAACAATTAGCATATGGAATTTGTTTCATACTGCTAATTTTATCCCATCAGCCAATTTACTGTTGAACCATTAAAAGCACCAGGACTCAGTTACCATCGCAGCCCTTGGGCACAATGTATAAGGAAAAATAATGTCTGCTCTGTGCTACCAACTGAGTCTGAACTACTTCATAATACTTCATGGAAAAATCTGACAGATGAAATCAGGATGTGGTAGAGCTTATTACCCTAACATGTACTTCTTTACAAGGAGCCTTTTCAGAATGTGGCTACTTCACATTACATAGATGGGAGAAATCTTGGTCTTCAGTGCAAAAAGCATATAACATGCATTGCATTTCAAAGGAAAATGTATTTTATTTGACAGGGAACTTAAAGAATCCTTCTGAGACAACATCCAGCTGTCAAAATTCAACATTCTGAAGTAAAACGTGACAATAACAAAAGATGTTTCTCTTAAAATAACACAGAACTGTCCTAAACTTCCCAGTGAAGTAAAGATTTCCAGGATGCACTGAAAAAAACTATGGTTATTTATCTATTTGATAAACTTATTTTGCTTTATTCTCTTAAATCACCACTACTCTGAAATTGTATCAAAGGTGACACAAAGGTGATATTGTCCTATACATTTATGTTTCCCTCTGAATGTGAAGAGTATGTCTATTGTATATGGCAGCTTAATACATAAGGAACATATGTTTTTCTTTCTTTGCTGAGTCTGTACAATGATCTGATTCAGAATCTAAAGTGTTCATTTTGAAATAAATCATTACCAAGAATTTTGTTCGAAAGCTGTTATATTTGACTAATTTAATGGATAGACTAGTCTCAATGTCATGTTTGTGTGAACAGACATTCTGTCTACTACCTGTGGTATGCTTTATACACAGTTTACCTGCAACCTGTATGCCTCCAGCAATTAGAATCTAGATGTTAAATGATGTACAAGTAAGATTTTTAATGCGGGTAACATGCAGCAAGAGGACTCAAAATGCACACATTGAATTCAATCTCATCTGACAGCACTCAATGATTTACGTGTCAACTGTTCACTAGTACAAACACACACTGTACTTTATTATAACTGATATTATTTGCTTAGTGGATTTAATAGGATGCCATTGCCAATTTTACTTTTAAGTAGAGAAACGAAACCCAATAAAAACAAAATGATGATTCTTCAATTTGAGAACAAATATTCTAAAAGAATGGAAAATTCTGTCGTATTATAATCATATAGAGCTGTCAAAATCAATGACCACAATCAGGGCAGAAGGAATAAATCGTATTGCTACTCATGAAATGTGGTATATGGAACTTTATTACATTTGTGACATTAAAGTAATTTATAGATCATTTGAAGAAAACTCTCTTCATTTAAGTAAATGACACTGCAAATATTAAGAGTTGATGGAATATTTTATTGAGGGTAAAATGTTCATATTTGGACCTCTGACTACATTCTGACAAAAGTTAAAAGCTGACTCACTTAATGCTTCTAAAGGTCATACATTTTCATGAAGTTTCCAGATATTATCTGATGGATTAAACAGAGTCGTACTACAACGAATGAATCAAATAAGAAGATTTTTATTATAACATACAAAATTGTGTTACTGCATAAGAATAATCGCCTCATCATCCAATCATGAAAATCAGTTTCCACTTATAGTTACAATTGAAAAATTGCATTCAAACGGTTTCACAAACTTCTTCATGAATGTATAATCAGGGGCAAAAGTACAGAATCCTTCTGCAGAGGCCCAAACACAGCAAACATGTTATTCTGTACGCATAAAATAAGTAAGTACTTTTAATCTTCACATGCACACTATGAAGAATATGTTCATTAAGATTGTTATTCAAGTGGTCACGGTGTCAACAAATATCATTCCTTTATAAGAGTAACAGCCAATTATGTGCTCACTTCTATAAATCTGTATCACATTACACTGTGTTAAACTGAGGATGCTACATTTTATGACCTGTCATCACGTGTAATAAAATTTGGCATTTAAACAGAAGAAGCCAGATCAATGGTTTGAGTGAGGTTGCCGAGTAGGTGATGACAGGTAACATTAACTATACCGCAGCGGAAAAAGAATGCACTGAAACATGTAATATAATATGATGGGAATATACTAAAAAGTATTTACTGCATTCTACTACACAGTCCATTTCCACAACCTGTTGTCTAGGAAAAACTTTTTTTTTTGTAACTTTATAGAGTAGTGTGCCATATTAGATTGCATAAAATTGCACGAATCCAAAACAGAAAACAATGTTTTTCAAAACAAAAAGAAAAGCTAAAATAAGAAATGAAAGTCAAATAAAATTTGAATGAGGAATAAGTATGTAAAATACTTTAAACTCTTAGGTAAACCGTAAAATACAATTATCATGATTTCATATGACACACATGGCATTAACAGTCAGAAATAGTTTGTCAAAAATTGTACAAACAAACCTGTGTTTCCATTTTATTTCAACAAACTTCTAAAGAACAGACCAATGCACTGTAGACCACAGAATTCACTGCCAGTACAGTACTAACGTGTTTTGTGATGTCTGAAATATTGTGTTTAGTGTTTACATCCACATCTGTAGTTATAAGAAAGACAAACAATGTTCCCTGGTGATATCAAACTAATTTCTGATATTCTTTTAGCTGACAAGTGAACTCTTTATAAAATAAAATGTTTTAGGCATCACCTCACCTCATCGATGACCTCACAAGAAAAGCAGAAAGTGTTTTCATTAAAACAACATAAGGGTCAATTTTATTCATAAAGGGCACCACAGAGCTGAAAATCACTTTTTGAAAAGGGATTATGCTGAAAATGATTCATGCCCTAGCTACATTACCCATTCAGATCAGTGTTGGTTCACAGCGGTTAAACCTCACAAGGTTTCTATGTCAAACCCCTGTGTTACATTTTGTCTAATCTTTCAAATGGCCTGAAAACCCCTCTAATTCCATCCCCAGGGGAGGAACACAAGGGCTACTGCACTTTCTCATCACAATCTCTCTGAAGTTGCACGACGTGGCCTATGGCCATTTAACTTAGTCCACATCCCCTGCCTTATTGCAAGCATGTGCCTCAATGCTTAAAAGAGATTGTGTGACACAATCGCTAAGTCACATTCCCCCGGGGAATTGTGATACATTGGCGAGTACTCATGGTTTCTATATCTGATGACCCTGCGAGATACAGCAAGCTAGCGATTTTCCTGAAAAGGGCGATAATGATTCGCAATGGCTCTGTTTGAAAGGTTTCTTGATTGTACATAGCTGAAACTCATCTAATAGCTGTAATTGTGCTCACGATGAATGGAACCTAAAGAACATAAATCAATAGGAAAACAAAATCATTTCTCAAGGGAAGAGGAACAATTTTAGAAAACAGTTGTTGTACATAACAGCTGCAATTGAGTCACTTCAAAATATGATTGAATAGAGCCCCCTATGACTGCTTTCAATCTAGCTTTCATGTGTTGAAATGGAGGTTATTAGATTTAATGCTACACATCCCTATAGTATAGCTAAGGGTCCAAGGGATTACACACTCGGAGGCTTCAAGTGATGATGGCATGAGGTCTGTGAGATTCTTTTGGAATGACTCAGGCTCGGATGGAGGGTTCACCATCCTCCAACCATGTGAGATTCATCTTTCAGATGACTGGTGTTCCTTCTGATCGCACATATTCAATAAAACAATACACTCTTTATACGGTGCAGTGGCCAATAGTAAGCGGTTTCTATCAGGTTAGCGATGGGTTCTGTTCGTGCATCCAGTTTGGGGAACCCATGTTGAGATAAACAATAAACAATGTGATTCTACTTAACTGAAGTACTGTGGTTTATCTTTGTTGAGATATTCATGATAGTAATTGCAATAGTTTTCAGTAGTAATTGTGTGTTCTCGTGTGGCTTGAAACATCATGATTTAAAATCTCCAAAAGGCCCCATCTCAGAGTAAAATATAAGGATATGAGTCCTAGGTGGCTAAACCACTTAACTACGGTCTAGACTGGTCATGTGGTCTTTGAAACATTATCCTGTGGAGTTTTAACTAATTAGATCAGAAACCGACAAAAAAATCTATTCTAGGAAAAGGTCTGTGACGGTGCATGATGTTTTCCCGTCCAAAAATTGTATTATTGAAGGTAATGCAAATTTTGATACAAAACAACAGCTGGCATGTTACCCATGAAGAGCAATGACCTAAAGCTTATTGTTCTTATGACTGTTTAAAAGGCCACTGACACTTCATCAACTATGTTTTTCTAATTCTGTGCTTAAAACAACGGGACGGGACAATAAACAGTTAAGCCCTGAGTATATTATTGTCTCATCCAAGTTAAACATAAATCCTGAATTCTTCACTGCATGGGAGGCATTGAGGCCTTGACAAGAAGACAAAACAATGTGAAATTTGTTCAGTTTACTGGGGATTACATGTGTAAAACATCCAGCCCATTTAAAACATATTTTCATTTTTTCTGAATTTCCTATTTATAGGTATGTATAGGTATGTGTTTGAGTAAAATGATCATTTTTGTTTTATTCTGTGAACTACTATATTTCTACCAAATTTCAAATAAAAATATTGTTTCTGTTTGCATTTATTTGCAGAAAATGTAAACAGGAGATACAGGTCAAAATAACAGAATGTTGCTCTGTACTTTTTCAGACCTGAAAAACTGCAAAGAAAACAAGTTCATATTCACTTTTAAGCAATACAACAGTAATATTTGTACTGGAAAAAGTTCAGATTTTTTTATGTGATAACCTCAATAATTCTCTGTCTTGTCATGCTGTCAGTCTTTCACATTGCTGTTGGATGACTATGTCACTCCTGAGGTTTTATTTATTTATTTAACAAGCTCTGGACTGGAATGAATACAATACATCTAAATGCTGATTAAATGAAATTTTGAAATGGTCTCTTAATTTTTTGCATGGCTGTATATACTGTAGGAATATGTGCAGTAAGAACATGGCTTTGCAACTGTTACTTTATTAACAGTCTGAAGACATGGTTATATTTGTATGGCCAAACTGGAGTTGAGTTTCCTTTTTTTGGAGCAATATTAACAAAAATAACAGAAACCAAGTTGAATCACTCTTGTTCTTATGTAATGATCTCTATGGCTGCTGATCACCAGTTCTGTATATATAAAAAATAACATGATAATGTATGACAACCCTAAACATTTCCTTTTAAACCATGTTGCAGCTACAAGTCGCCAGAAGATGGGATTTCATTACTACTCGCATTTGGCCCTTTGCAAGCATTCATTTTGGATCCCGCATGATGTCAGTTGGGAAAGTGTTTAAAATGATGTTGGTCCCAATTGCATGTCTCTGGATTAACACAACTAAAGTCGACTAACTGTTAATCCCAGAAAAATACATCCTTACATTAATAAAATCATGGACAGGATCTAGGATCTAAACGGCATGCAGTTGGAAAGGAAAGAGTGTGAAGAGATATTCTTGGAAGGAATGGAAACGGGGTACATAGTTTTGCTTTACACATGCAAAGAATTATACCAGAGGACAAAGTAAAGTGACACGCATTGGACAAAGAGTAAAAGACTTCATCAGTAGCAGGCTTCATTTTTCTGACTGCAAGAAACCAATCCACCTTTTTTGTGGATTTCAAAAGCTCCTCACATAGATGCATTGTGTCTGCTCTACAGCACTGTGGGTTTTACACCAAAACCACTTTGAATCTCAGCATGTCACGTGCTCTTATTATCCAATAAAAGTTCTATGTCCCAACAGAGCTAATGCATATTCAATCATTTAAAAAAACCCGCGACATGTTTCTTTACATGCAACATCAAGGTCACGGGTTAAAAAAGAAGGATAGATTGAATGCACAACAAAGCGTCTGCCAAATGCATAAATGTAAATGCACTCAGACAACCAATGCCATTGCAGATCAGACCATGTCTAGTGTGCTCAACAATAAATTCCTTGTCTTTTCACAGAGTTCAAGAACACTTTGGCGATGTGTGGAACAGAAAGTTTAACAAAGCACCACCCTGATCCCACAGCTTAGACTGGCTTGAGGCCATTGTATCATTGGCAGAAACACACTTCAGGTACACCTTTTGCGTCATGTGGTTTTCGAGATCTTTCATGCTCTACCGTGCATTCAGCGTTTGAACAGAAACAGTAATTACACTTCAGATTCAGGTGGGATGGATTATGCATTTGAGCATTCTAATACGATGGGTCCTTTTGTTTAGGATGCATGTTCTACCTGTCTGTTACTGTGGGAGCCAAAGATAAAGCGATTTATTACTCATCAAGGTGGGGTTACATAATAAGTCATTTGTGGTACATAACAGCATGTCTTAGTACGATGTGACAGATAAGAACATCTTTTTGGCTGGCAGATGAGAACTCTGCATATTCTCAGGGAATACAAGTTAATCTTCTGTCACAATGCTGAAATGATCTGTCGTGATGACACTATAAATGAATTTGATTCTGCGTGGGTTGTGATTTAAATTCCCGTAATTCTACCGTTAAATTGCTAAAATATTGCAAAACACGCATTAAAATTTGTGAATGGTGCAAATTGTTCTAATATAACTCTTATACGAGCAAAAAATATGTTCTCCATTAAGTTTTGTTATCTATTTCTCTAAACTTCAATTTGCTTGTCAACCGCATAAACTGTTCCTAATCAGATTTTTTTGTGCAATGAACCTGTGGTCACAAGACACTCTGCATGATTGGAAATACATGGCAAACTGATGTGGGGCCGGTGTTCATATGAAACTCCCCCAGATGTCTTTTCACATAATGAACTCTGAGAAAGCCTCTACATAAACAATGTCATTCTCCCTATGAAAATAAATCTCACTAAATGAAA